>NW_026914785.1:600000-924782 GCF_034315485.1 Pezoporus occidentalis | reverse complement strand
TTTGGAATGGACTGATTCAGCAGAGGAGGGCTTTAGAAATTTAAAAGCAGAGCTAATGAGAGCTGCAGCTCTGACTTCTGGATGTGACTAAATCCTTTTGGCTATATTCCTATGAAGAACAGGGAATAGCTTTGGTGGTCCTTACTCAGAAACTAGGACCCTGTAAGAGAACAGTGGTGTATTTTTCAAAACAGCTGAATGAAGCAAGCAAAGGATGGCCCGGATGCCTATGAGCTGTGGCAGCAGTTATCATGAATGTTGAAGAGGCCCGCATATTTACCTTGGGACAAAAATTACTGTACTAGTGTCCCGTGTTGTATCAGCATTCCTGGAATAGAAAGAAGCCCACTGGTTATCTCCTTAATGTTTCTTTTAAAATACCAGGCCACCCCTGTGCAACACGATAATATAGAAATTGTGGTCACTAATATTTTCAATCCAGCAACTATTAACCTGAAACTGTATATTCAAGCTGACCAGATTTGAAAGAAACCTGGAACGTGCCCTGGAATTAGCTAAAGACAAAAGAATAAATATTTGGACTGATTCTAAATATGCATTTGGTGTGGTCCATGCACATGGTGCCATCTGGAAAGAAAGAGGAACACACAGGAGAAACAGAATAAACATGTTACGACTACTGAAAGCTGTTCAGCTACCTGAGGAAGTAGCTGTTATGTATTGTCGAGGGCATCAACAAGGTGACTCTCATCACGAACTTGGAAATAATTTGGCGGAATTTGAAGCCAAACGAGCGGCTGAACAATCTAAAATTATGTCCTTAATCCTTGATAGCAAACTAACAATTGAGAAATCTAAACCTAGATATTCAAAGGAGGATAGAAAATTGACTGAGGATCTCGAAGGACAGGAAAACAAAGATGGTTGGGTTCAGATTCCTGATGGGTGAGCTGTAATTCCCTATAACCAACTCTGGATGCTAGTTCAGGAGGAACATAATAAAACTCATTGAGGTAGCAAGTCTTTGTATAAATACTTAGATGAACAAATTAAAGGAAGGAATCTATATATCATAGTTCAATTAGACAAATAAATTTTTACCAATATTTGTTGGTGTTAACGAATACTTTTTTAGGGTGGCCAGAAGCATTCTCTTGTAGGTTTTGGAGTACCAGAGGCACTTTATTCCGACCAAGGCTCACCCTTTAGTGCAAACTCGTTAGAAGAAATTATCAAAACTTAGAGCTTGATTGGCAACTACATGTTCTGTACAGGTCTCAGGCCAGTGAGCAAATAGAAAAGATGATCAAACAACGGATTAGTAAAATATGTCAAGATGTTAATACCAAGCCTTACCACTGGCTCTGTTAAGAATTTGAACTAAACCTCGGTCGAAAGAAGAGGCTATCCTATGTCAAAATTTTATATGGAAGACCATATCAGTCCCAGTTTAAAGGAGAAAGTCTTCTGGAAGTGGGAGAAGGTTATCTCAAATTTCTGGTCAATCTGGGAAAACAATTAGAAAAAATAAGAGAATACTGAGGGCAAGAGTGAGAGGCATGGATTACCCGACTCACCCTTTTAGATCCAGAGACTGGGTTTATGTTAAGAATTTTTCAGGAGATCCTCTACAGGAGAAGTGGAGCAGACTGTATCAGACAATATTGGCCACCTTTACAGCAGTGAAGATGAAGGAACAACCTGCTTGCAAGAATAAAGCAAGCACCACAACCAGAGAAGACATGGTGGATTGAACCTTCAGGACCCTGATATGAAATTATATCAGTCATAAATTGGATTTATGTGATAACTGACATACCATCTTAGGTCTAATACTTATACCTGAAATTAATGCAGAATGTTACGAAAGTTGTTAATTGTAGTGACTGCTGAGAGTGTGCACAGTTGCCTGAATCAGGAGAAGGTCAGGGCCTTCCTGAAACAGATAAGAAATGAAATTTAAATATCTATTACACCAGGAACCAGAGTAGGAGACTATGTTTATTTAAATACCACAGGTGTAAGTCACTATTCAAATTGTATAGATGGTATCATGGTTCAGTGATAGCTTGATTCCTGAAGGGAAAGGATGGTATTGGTCAAGTGAGGGTTTAACCCTATTGCTGAACAGAATACCACATTTTGTGAGATGTTTTGTGAGGCAATCATAAATATCTCTCCAACCATAGAGGAAATATGGAAAAAGTCAACTTCATGGTTACTGGATCTCTCCTGGTTAAGTCAACTTGTTGCAGGAATATTACTATTAATTGTTTTAATATTGATTACTTGTGGTATAACAAAATTTTCTTCCTGAAATTGTAAACGATCTATGATAAATGATGAAAATTGAAAAAGAAATGAAATTTAAGTATTAGATAGAAACAAGAACTATTTCAAAAAGACTCTAGATGAAAATGTGTTACAAAAGAATTTGCAAAAGGACAGAAAAAAGGGGTATAGACATTTGTTAATACTAACAGACACCTTTTCAGGTTGACCAGAAGCCTTTCCAAGTAGAAGCACACAAGCCCGGGAGGTAACAAAGATTGTTATAGGATGGTTGTGGGGATTTCAAAAGTATGTGCTGCATGAACTTATCTGACCATTCTGAATCTATTCATGCTAGACTGCAAAATTGCAGGAAAATATGCAAGAGCTTAGAATTACTGGAGGCGGATTGGATGAATGGTTAAATAACCTAGGAGTTACTGGAGGGTTCAGGGACATAATGAAACAAGGCCTTTTAATCTTGGCTATAGGCCTACTCATTTTAATGATTGTACCTTGTATAATACAGTGTATATCAAAATAACTTCATAAATCGATAGAAGGAACATGGATAGCTCTGTCATGAATAATATAGTAAAAGAATTTACTAACTTTAAAGAAAAAGGGGGGATTGATGCAGAGTTGACCAATGTACAGGGGGGTCGTACAAGGGGGTTAGAGGAATTTGCTTGCCTAAACAAAAGTATTGTCTGTTGTAAATGCCTGCTAAGCAGAACAAAGGCACCTGGTCCTATTGATAAGGAAAAGCAGACACTTGGTCCTATTGATAAGCAGCTATTGATAAGGAAATGCAGACACTTGATCCTATTGATAAGGAAAAGCAGACCCCTGAATCTACTGATAAGGGGGAGAAGCAGATGGTTTATGGCTGGGATACCGACCAAACCCTAAGGCCATATGTGAAGACTGAAAGGTGAAAAGTGCAAGAAGAGGAAGACTCATTTACTTCATCTTGAAGACCCCTACCCACAGGAGGAAGACTCAGATACTTCATCTTGAGACCCCTGCCCATGACCAGAGGGGGCACTGCGCAGGTGCAGAGGACCTTCTGGCTCATTATAATACGAAGCGGGGATAGGACATGAATATGTATAGGCGTGTTTGCAACCTTATGAGTATATATAACTTTAGAGAATAAATGCAGAGGGAACCAACACTGAGGCACGCATGACTTTGAGGAATTATCCCCGTGCGTCTCAGCGCTGAATAAAAAGCATACCTACTTTACAACTTTAATGAGTTCTGGAGTCAATCCGCGCATCAATACGTACGCATCAAGTACTTAACTTTATCCAGAGAAGTTTCCTATCAAATTTTACAAATTAAAAATAACAGGGGTGTACATCAGGCGAAATTACAGGAGTGGAGAATTGTAACTTTTAAGTTGGCAACAGTCTAACTAAAAAAAAGACATTGGTTACAATATTTTATCAAAGTTTTCTTGTTTACCAAACCCCCAGAAGACCCTCCCAGTTCTTTCCAATGTGCCAAAATGTAACCCAATGGGCTGTTCTTCAGAATTCCCTTATTTTGACCAGCTCCCATTTCAAACAATCTTTTACAAATCTATAGCTTCTCTTTCCCAGTGCTCTGCAAATGCACTTAAAAATATGATAGCGCCTACACACAAGTTTTATGATATTCTCAGGGGTTCAGTAAAATAATATCTCTGGGTTCTGCAGATCAGTTCCGCTGTTGTTAGATCATAGTTTCAGTTCCAGCAAAATTTACACTGTCCTAGTATCCGCGGCAGGTTCCACTGTTCAAAAGTTACTATGCACCCATATGTGAGGCTACAAGCCTCCGGTACTGAATGTAAAGTCCAGATCTCAAGAATAGGACTACAGATATTAGAGGTTATACTTATACAGCCACTGGGGCGCAGAGAGGGAACTCTTCTTAACTCCCCATTAGCCACAGTTTACTTTTGTCTATTCCTCCCCCACCGCTTAAACACTAATCTTTAACACTAACGACAGACATACACACACACAAAGCACTTAGGCACAACACAAAACAAAGACGCTTTGTCCGTCTCCGGCCGCTCTCCTCGCGGAGAACACGGAACCGCGGATCAGGACTCCACACTCGCTTCGTAGCTATGCTACGTCTCAGTCACACAGAAACACAAACACACATGGGATCCCACACACTCACACTGTGGTTCCGCCTTACCCTTCTCCTGCTTCTTATGGTAGAAGGTCCGTCCTGATTCCCAGAATTTGAGATGCAGCGGAGGCCTGGTGGGTTAGCCTACCCTTCACCTGCTTGCACTACGGTCATTAGCAGATCCTTCCTGGCTCCCCAAACTTGGGATGCAGCGAAAACCCGAACTCACCCGATCCACCCTCAGGATCGCTAGCGGCCGCTCTACCGGTCGGCGAGTCCCCTGCTTGCAAGCCCTACCTGCCGAGGGGAACTACGCTGTGCGCCAGACGTCTCTGCGCGCCTTACCAGCAGCCCCGGGCCACGCGTACGCCTTACAGGCCCCCTAAGTTTCAAGCATACCGTTTCTCCGCAGCCGGCACAGGTTGTTGTCTGTCCTCGCAGTGAGCGGGCGAGGAGCAGAGCTCCTCCAGGCAAGCGGCCTGGGGCGCCTAGGATGTCCGCCCCTCAGCCTATCCTGCGGCCGAACAGAGACCTCCTGCCTGGCTCGCCAAATTGATGCGCGGATTGACTCCACAACTCATTAAAGTTGTAAAGTAGGTATGCTTTTTATTCAGCGCTGAGACGCACGGGGATAATTCCTCAAAGTCATGCGTACCTCAGTGTTGTTTCCCTCTGCATTTATTCTCTAAAGTTATATATACTCATAAGGTTGCACAACACGCCTATACACATTCATGTCCTATCCCCGCTTCGTATTATAATGAGCCAGAAGGTCCTCTGCACCTGCACAGTGCCCCCTCTGGTCATGGGCAGGGGTCTCAAGATGAAGTATCTGAGTCTTCCTCCTGTGGGTAGGGGTCTTCAAGATGAAGTAAATGAGTCTTCCTCTTCTTGCACTTTTCACCTTTCAGTCTTCACATATGGCCTTAGGGTTTGGTCGGTATCCCAGCCATAAACCATCTGCTTCTCCCCCTTATCAGTAGATTCAGGGGTCTGCTTTTCCTTATCAATAGGATCAAGTGTCTGCATTTCCTTATCAATAGCTGCTTATCAATAGGACCAAGTGTCTGCTTTTCCTTATCAATAGGACCAGGTGCCTTTGTTCTGCTTAGCAGGCATTTACAACAGACAATACTTTTGTTTAGGCAAGCAAATTCCTCTAACCCCCCTGTACAAGCCCCCCTGTACATTGGTCAACTCTCTGCATCAGATGGAGGAACAAGAAGGCTAGAAAACTTCAACTAACAGCATTTTGGACTTGATTAATGTCAAATATTAATCCTGCTCTTTCCCTGTAGAGTATTGAGAATAATAAGAAAGACTAAATATAAACTGTTGCTTTGTAGCTTATCTAAAAGTAACTGGTTCATGACTGATTCAATACATCTAGAATTCCTCTAGAAGATGAATGAATATTTTTACCTAAGGCTTGCTTTTCATGCCTGCAGCCTTAACTTTTATGCTCTGCAAGCAGTACCCCTTGTAGTAACTCATTAAACTGCAGATACTTGTATGGCAAGAAGGTTTATATAGACATAAGAATGTGGGAGGGAAGAGTTTGACTGCTGTGGTACAGCATGGAGGGCACTGAATCATGTAGTTCAAGGAAGATCACATGCGCAGTTTTTACATGTTTTTTTTTCCTCTGTACTAAAGCTTTTTCAGCATAAAAGGCTTTTATGTGCAATGTTAACACCTATTTATACCCTGCCTAGCTAAACAAGCTAAAACCTGCTGTCAGTTAACACACCAAGCACTCAAAATGAGCTTAATCTCACCAGTTTGTTGTGACTTACCGATCTTTTGAAACAGATCCCCTGACTTACCTTAAAACACCCTAATTTTAAAACAGTATAGACAACAGTCTTGCTTCAGAGTAAATACCCATTGCATTCTCAAATGACTGCCTGCAAAAGCAGCTTCATTTAATTTTGAAGTAAGTCTGCAGGTCTTAAAAAACGCAGCCACTCTTCTGCTGACTCCTGGCTTAGCAGGATGACTATCTCTAGTCAACCCATAATGTGTCCTCAGTCTCAGTTTGATAAATTGGTAGCCTTAGGCTATTTTTCCTGCTATATTATCTCGGTTTAGATCAAACACATTCACTAGTAACAACGGCAGCTCCCTCCCCCACCCCCAACACCAATATCAGGACTAAGGAGAAAGCAAAACTTGTAGCAGAAAAGAGAATGGCATCTCTGCCACTGCTTTCTTTCTTGCAATTGCAGCTGAGTTAGAAATATGTGTAAGAACTTAGATTTTTATGTAATTCTCTTATTCCCATTCATTTTTCTCAGACCTTAACAAAGAGAACTGTTTGTATGGAACAGTTTATTTAATGCTTGCACTATAGGGGGGATATAACCACCTGACTGTTGAAGTATTGTTCCAGCAGGAACAGTTCCAGACTGTTCCAGACATTGCTCCAGAAAACCTATGTGTGTTGTGGGAGAGGTCTGCATCTGTCCTCTGTTAGAAATATGGCTTTCAAAGAACAAAGCCTGTCAAAGATTGGCAGGTCTACCTATTGAGTCTTTTTATTTTTCTTTTAAAAAGAGCATCTTGTTGTAAACTGAATTTGTCTTTCATTCCATTGTTTGAAACTTGGTGCATTTCTAACTTCTTACTTCTCATTTTGGGATGTTTACCTTACCTTTTGTGCCCTTCAAAACAACAAGGTTAATGTGATGCGTTCCAGTTAATACATGTGTTACACTGCCACAGATTCAATGCCTGCCTTCTGCAAAGTCAGTCATACTTCTGAATGTAGTAGCCTCATACGATTGCTTAGTACAAAGTATGTCTATGCTGAGAACAACTCTTTTCTCAAACATCCATCCATAATGGATTATGTTATGTTCCAATTTCAGCTTCAAGGAGAAGCAATCCTAGCTGAGTATAGGAATGTCAACTTTGCTGTTTCAAGAGGCTGCTGACTGCTTAAACAGAAACTCTCCTCAGTCAGCTTCTGTGCAATCACTAGCTGTCAAAAAGTGTTAGTTGTGCTCCATGCCTTGCTATTTTTCCTATGTGCATATATTCGCATAATGTCCCTGAGAGTATAAAGTAAAACCAAGTTTTGATTCTGAGACCTATGACTAGTAATAATCTCCTGTATGCCTACCTCCAATATGTGTGTGCTGTGGTGAATCCTATGACTGAACACAAAAACCCTTCCCCAAGTTTATCTCTTTGTCATTTGCAGTCACTGTCTTTATGGCAGTGTTCTCAGCTGGAGCACGTCTAAAGAGTATTGAAAAACCAAAGATTTTATTGTTGAGAAAACTACATAGAAAATGATTTTGTTAACTGAAATGATGTCTTGGAAATGGGTGGCATTCATTCTTGTCCCATTCCTCTAAGTGCAGTGTATCCATGAAAATGTTATAATCTACTGATAACTATAGGGGAGCATCCAGCCCTGCAATAAAGAATTCCAGATGTTCATATGTCAGGAACTGTTCTTGAAGAATAAGATTTGGTTGCTTGGTTGCTTGACTTATGCAACTTTGCTCTGATACTGCTGTCTGTCCTTTAAACCAGATTTGAATCACTGCACAGGACAGCTGGGAAGTAGTGGAGGGATGACAATGCTCTTTAAATAATAGTGAAGTTTCCATTATCAGATATGGGTTATGAAGTTTCAGAATGTTAATTTATTCCCTCTACATGTATGGAAGCTATTCTGGTTTTAATCAGAAAATCACTATCTTCCTATAAACTCTTCTCAGTCAGCTTTCATGCAATCACTAGCTGACTTTCCAGAATTAGGAGTAACAGCAGTGTTACTCAAAGGTAGGTGAAGAGCCATTGGTTTAATTTGTTCCAGACGTCACCACTACAGGTTGTCGCAAAACTGTAAGACGAATCCAACAGAAAACAGCTGCAAATTTACATCAGGGTTTTGTTGTGGGGTGGGGCTTTTCTTGTAAACTGATGGATGTTGCCTCATTTTCTGGCTTGTAAACTTGATTGACCAATAATCTATTTTTAATGCTCTTCAGTTTTGATTCTGTTAAGCCTCGTGTCTAAATAATAGATAATATACTCTGAATGTCTTGGAGGTCCTGGAAGCTAAACTCTTCAGTATTTCATGATAATCAGAGTACTCTGACAAAGCATCACAAAGAGAATTATTTCTATTTTCAGAAAGACGCTAAAAAAGGTCTAAAATAAATCACTTTCCACACATCCCAAGTCCTTGAGTTCCTCATTCCAGACAGCAGCCTCATTTGAAAGAGAGCTCTGAATGAAGCTTTGTGCTTAACACTTCCTCAAGCAATTCTATGTTTTATTTTGGACACTTGAAGAAAGTGTATCCCACTGTAACATGAAGCCTTGCAGAACATCTACCTAGGTACTGCAGGAGACCCTGAAGGGATTTACCAAGCTTCTTTAAGCCTGAGAGGCAAGTTCAGAGGTTGTCATGGTTTAACCCCAGCCAGTACCTAAGCAACACACAGCCTCTTGCTTGTCACCCCCCTCAGTTGTATGCACAAGAGAATCAAAAGGGTAAAAGTGAAAAAAAGTCATGTATTGACATAAAGGCAGTTTTTTACATACAGCAAAAGCCACATACACAAGCAAAGTACAACAATGAATTAATTCACTAGTTCCCATCAGCAGGTAGGTGTTCAGCCACCTCCAGGGAATCAAAGCTCCGGGTAACAGTTACTTGGGAAGATAAATATCGCAACATCCTCCCTTTCTTCTTCTTCTCCCAGCTCTATGTGCTGAGCGTAATGTCATATAATCCAGACTATCCCTTTGGTCAGTTGGGGTCAGCTGTCCCAGCTCTCTTCCCTCCCAGCTTCTTGTGCACCCCAAGCCTGCTTGCTGGTTGAGTGGTGTGAGAAGCAGAAGAGGTACTGACTCTGTGTAAGCACTGCTCAGTAGTAAATAAAACATCCCTGTATTATCAACACTGTTTCCAGCAAAAATTCAAAACATAGCCCTATACTAGCTACAATGAAGAAAACTGACTCTATCCCAGCCAAAACCAGCACAGAGAACCAGCATGCCTAACAGCATGGTTTCAGGTGGCTGAGAGCATTTTCATGCAAGGGTGCAAAGACTGGAGGAGATCACTTCTATCACCTTCTTAGAAATCTCTTCAAAAGCAGGCATAGCCATGTTAATGTTATATTCTATATACCTATGGAAAGCAACAGTGTACTTCTTTAAAAATACCAGATGTTCAAAACTACTCAACAATCAATGTCTATTAATATGTAAGACTTGGAGTGTGATCTTCCTGTGGACACCTTCCCAAATGAAAGCTGTGTTCCTGATTTCTGCACATGAATTAGTACCGTGGTTTGCACTGTTTTCTGGCTTTAACGGGCAGGATAAAACTCAGAGAGAAACAAACCACTTCATCTTTTTTTAGTTGAGAAACAAAAGTCCACTCTTTTTTCTTGTTGATATGGATAAGTAAGGTTTATTCCACCTGTGAACATCTCCATTCTTCTTTATATCTGACATCTATGCATGAGTACTCTTTCTTGAAATATACAGTACCTTAGCAGAATTACAGATTATGATATTTTTAATTGGGCCATCATATACTTAGGAGAAATTCAACACCAGAGAAATTTAGGTACTTGCTTACATTCAGCATAATACTAGCTGCTTCTAGGAACATACAGAATTTTCAGTTTTTACAAAGGCAACAGTACCTGCTTGAAGTTCACATTGTCAGGCAAACATATGTTAATTGTAACACCTAACATCAAAACTCCTTTATGTGTTCATTTTTTACAGCTGCTTCCATGTGTCTAAACAGTGCCAAATACAGTAGGATTTTGGCAGTGATAACATCTGGAAGCCATGTACATAATGTTGATAAATATCAATATTATGTACACATCATGTACATAATATTGATAGAGTCAAAATTTTATCCCAAAGACAGTCAAAATCCAGAAATCATAATGAATGGAAGAAGAGAGCAGAACTGCTCCAAAACTGCTCCAATAGGCTGGAAAAATGAAAAGCCAGATCTTCAAAAGCACATAACCTCCAACAATAAAAGAATAATCTTCTAAATATACTTATTTTTTACATAGCTGCAGTTTGCATAAGTTTGGCTCAAACAATTCAGAATATTTTTTGATTTTGGAAGACAGTTGAAGTACAGCAAAATACCTTGGTTCATGAAGGACCGAAAGGTAATTCTGGGGAAATCCAGATTTGAAGTGAAAAATAAGTCTTAAAAAAAAATAAAAACAAAAAATCACTCCCCAAATGCTGCAGGGCCCACTGAAGCTTCTTGATGGAGAATTAACAAAATGTGGCATGTATTTTGTTCCACATATTCTTTCTTATAAGTGGCATGTTCCAAGTGACTCATGCCTGCATTCACACAATTTGCAAGCATGTACTTGCAAATCTATAAATTCATCCTTTAACACCACGAGCTAATGGCTTCAGTCCAACATGTCAGTATTCTGGATAGGGATACCCCTTTGAGGGTCTTGGGAGGAAATGGAAGAAATTGACATGAATTAAGGTTTATGGAATATGTATAGAGATGACAATGACAGAGTTACAGGGAAGGAGGATTTAGTAATCATGTCTTGGAGAGAAGCAGGACAGGAAGATTTCCAGAAAGAAACAACAGCTCATACTATGTGGTGAAGTCTTTGTAACAGTGAGGTGGGGGACTCAGTTAAACTGAACAGATGCTGGGAATTTCTGACAGCTCTGCTAAAGCTTCCAGAGTCTTCAGGCTTGCAATCCTTTGTCCTAGGTGGATTTTTAAGGAATCAGCCAGTAGGATTAGACATTATTATGGAATTTGGAGACTATAGTTTGATCTCTTGCTTTTTCCCAGTAGCATAGAAGGCCATTTTTTCCATATTATAAATATCTATTCATAACCAGACTTTAAATTTGCTCCTTATGTTATAAGCAGGTAAGCACTGTAGTACAACAAATACACTAAAGAATGAAGGTGTATTTTTCAGCAAGTGTAACTTTGATCAGCTCCAGTGATCTCAGTGGCCATGTGTTAGCAGTGAATGTGGCACAAAGAAGTATCCCTTCATACTCTCTGTAGGTCCTTCATGGATTAGGTACATTTGGTGCTTAAACCCCACAAGGTCACTAATAAAAGCCTTCTCAAGATGCTGGGTTAGGACAATGGCATCTACAAATGACTTGGGAAATGGTGTAGAGACTTTCGAGGTCTTCCTAGTGAGTTCTGTTGCAGTTTATCCATTCATTGTCACTCTAAAGCACAAACAACTTTCACCAAGTCATCTAGGTAAACTAAATGCCATCGGAATAAACTCTAAAACACTAGACTAGATTAGAAGTATCTTATTTTAACCTAAGTGAATGACTTTGTTATGTGACTGACTTTTAATTTATGTCTATTAAAAGTGTTAAAAATGCTCACCCCTCAGCCTAAAATTAACTGTATACTGTGGAAAGTATGTCAAGGCTTACCAAAGTGCTTTACTGTAAAAGAGATGCTAGAGTGCAGAAAGACTCTAGGTGGTGATTTCATATGGTCCCAGTATTGGTTTGGATCCCCCTTTTGTTATTATCCCTACCCCAGGTACCACATTTTCTCCTTCCCACTCCCTCAGATCAGCTCATCCTGTTGTATTAGATCTATCACTCTAAAAGGTGGCAGGAGACACAGATTTCTGCAAACATCAGTTAAGCACAAAGTAAGTCAGGTCTGCAAGCACAGTTTTCAAGAGAGTTGGTAGAGTAAAATTTACAAAAAGAAACTCTCCTGAACATTCTCCTGTGACAGGAGAGGAAATTCACTTTCAGTTCACCTAAATCATTGCATCTGAAAGTCCCTCCCAACCCAATCTCAAGACATCCTCTTGAAGCTGTTCCAAAAAATGCCAAATAACTATGATGAGAGATAAAGAAGCAATGCTTAAATATTTGTTTTGTTCTTTCTAGCTAATTGAAACTGTGGCTTATAGAAAATTTCCACTAATAAACGTGGCCATACTGAAAACAACTTCAATTATACTCTCTTCGCATCATGAGCTTGCTGGGTTAACATCCAGTTTTCCCTTTCCAAAGCTATCCTTGACCACTGATGTTCTAGTATTCTTGACTTTGCTGAGAAAGTGGTGATCTACGGAAGAAAACAGAGGATATAGCTAGAGGAAGAAACCTAAATTGCTACTGGAAATCTGTTAGAAATCACCTCTTATAGTCCTTAAAGCCTCAACATTGTGGTGAGAACTGACTGGGTGGATCAACATAACCTGAAAGAAAGGACTGCTTTTTCTTCCCTGGAAGGTTTACCTACCTCTTAATATTCAGAAATGTCTTATTTCAAATCAAGTCCAGTAACACTATACCTGTACAGACCTGGCTCTTGTGTCCTATCAGCAAGCAGCTCTAGCCTGGTCTGTTCGCTATTTCAGTCAACATTAGCTCTTACTCTCAAGAAATATATTCGCTCTTCAGTTCTGAGGAGAGCAGTTATGAACATCAACCACCAGACCATGAACAAATACAATCAGCATTACAGTGACATTCTAACATATATGTGAGTGTGATTCATCCTTTTTACAGGTGGTCAAGCCAGGCAATGAGCTTCACAAAGGCATCAGAAGAAATCAATGAAAAGCCTGATACCAGCTGGATCTAAGCATATCAGGGACTAATTGGGCCCAGCATGCTAGATAACTCTATTGACTTACCAGTGTGACATCACAGATGAACTTGGTTCATGACCAAGAAGAGGGAAGGGCAGAAGGAAGGAAAAGGAAGAGATGTTCAGAAGTTATTAGAATAATTTAGTACATTATACAAGAACATTTTCGCGGGCAAACAAAAAAACAAAGCCAAAATTTTGAAGTGCAGTTCCACTATCTAGACAATATGCATAAGACAATTCATAGGTTGTAGATAGAAGAATGCTTTTGTCGTGGTTTAAGCCCAGCTGGCAAGGCAGAACCATGCAGCTGCTCGCTCACTCCCCCTGCCTTCCTCCCTCCGCTCCCGGAGGGATGGGAAGAAGAATCAAAAGAATGTAACTCCCACAGGTTGAGATAAGAACAGTCCAGTAACTAAGGTGTAACACAAAACCATTACTGCTACCACCAATAATAATAATGATAAGGGAAATAACAAAGGAAGAGAATACAACCGCTCACCACCCACTGACTGACATTGAGCCTGACCTGAGCAGCAATCTAGCCCTTCCGGGTAACTGCCCCCAGTTTATATACTGGGCATGATGTGCTGTGGTATGGAATACCTCTGCGGCTAATTTGGATCAGGTGTCCTGTCTCTGCTTCCTCCTGGCTTCCCCTCCTCCCTGGCCAAGTGTGAGACTCAGAACGTCCTTGGTCAGAGTAAACATTACTGAGGAACAACTAAAAACGTTGTTATCAGAGCTGTTCACAGGCTGAAAGTCAACAACACAGCACTGCACCAGCTACTAAGAATGAGAAAAACGACTGCTACTGCTGAACTCAGGACAGTTTTTTATGTTTCTTACTGTTGTATATAGCCATTGGATCTCTACCTTGGTTATATATAGATATAGATAAAGCTAATACATTTCTTTCTTTTACTTAATTTTCTACTGGGTAAGCCTTCTAGGCTGTATTACATTTGTATGAACAAATGCACTGCACCAGCTACTAAGAATGAGAAGAATGACTGATGCTGCTGAACCCAGGACAGCTTTCAAAAGCAATAATGAAACCAATGACCAAATTTAAAGTGAGAAAAAAAATAGTTGTATGAAATAGCAGTTAATAAGACTAAAAGAATTCCTTGTCATTACTTTCCTGCCATGTCCCACTCCATTTCCTACCCCATTAAAGTTATTTCCTACAGTAGATAATTTTCACAGAAGCCTAGAAAATCTGTTTGCCAAAAATTTCTTTTTTTCATGGAAATCTGTAATTATTCATGAGTTAACTAATGCCTTCTTTTTATATATATATAAATACCACTTACAAGATTAAAGACTATAGATTCTAGGTGTTCCTTGCATTCTTATTGAACTTAGCACTATCACAGGTGCTAGGACAGAGAATATTCTTGTCACCTGGGTCTCTGCATGCAGAAAAAGAGATACAACAGAGGGTACTACCTCTGGCAATACTTCACTCTTTTCTGTGTCCAGCAACAAGGCTTAAAACTCTTGAACCGAAAAGCATACAGAAAAGTTGGCAAGACATTACATTTTTATTTTTGTCAGATTCTCCCATCTTTCACATGATGTACAGCAGCCGCGACATTTCTAACTCATTAACAGATTGCAATGTTTGTTCTATTTAGGACCAAGACATATGTTACTCATAGAAAAAAATCCTAGCAAAAGCAAACAAAGTTTTTGGAGTTACGCCACAGAAAATCTATTTCACTTTTACCGGGGAAATATGATAAAAAGCGTGCATTGATGCACACTAATGTGCATGCCTTCAACTATGTGAAGGCGTTCACTCTCTTAAGAAAGTGTCTTAACCATATTTTTTTTAATTAAGGTTTGCTTGAATTCCAAACTGTTTTTTTCTTTAGAGAAAAAGGAAGATTTGAATAAAAAAAAAAAAAAACAACAAAACTTGGTTTGGAACATTCTTAATATAAATAAAACTAGATTTATAAAATCAGAGGAGGATGGAACAACCCTGCAACACTGAATTTAAGCACTAACATGGAAATCAAAGAAACAAAAATGAAAATATATAAGTTTCCTTGGAATAGTTTTCCAAACTCTTAGAAGAAAACCTTATAAATGTAACTTGCAGTGTTCTGCAATTAACTCATTTCGGTTTCTTCTGTTGGTATGTTATATACTCACTGGAACTGAGACTGAAAAATATCAGTAGGACACTTTTATGAGGATTGAAAAACTAGCTTGAAAATATACTCTTAAACTCTGTTTGACCTAACCTTGTGGAACAACCTTTCCCTAAGATATTTAGAAAGTTTTCTTCCAGAGTTCTTCATATGCCACTTAAGACAATCACTAATGATGTGTGGCACATTGGATCCAATCCAGCTGAATCACGCAAAAGAGGATTTGAACTAAGACTATGACATCCCAAGAGAGTGTGTTTCTGTTTTGCTGTGACTTTTCTGCCTCTGTCTTAAAGAAAGTCACTTAAGCACCTCATTATTCATTTAGTCCAGTGATGCAGTTATTGCTCAAAATTATACAGAGGGTTGTTCGTCCAAGACTGTTCATAAACCATTCACCAGAATATTTCCCATGTTCTGGTTTTAATAAAATAAAGAATCAAGACCTTCACTAGGAGGCTTAATTTTTATTCTTAAGACCCTAATGCTACCTGATGCTAATGGGATTGAGTGCACCCTCAGCAAGTTTGCCGATGACACCAAGCTGTGCAATTCGGCTGATATGCTGGAGGGAAGGAATGCTGTGCAGAGAGACCTTGACACACTTGTGAGGTGGGCTGATGCCAACCTCATGAAGTTTAACCATGCCAAGTGCAAGGTCCTACACCTGGGTCGGAGCAATCCCAGGCACAGCTACAGGTTGGGCAGAGAAGAGATTCAGAGCAGCCCTGCAGAGGAGGACTTCGGGGTGCCGGTTGATGAGAAAATGCACATGAGCCAGCTTCAGTGTGCACTCGCAGCCCAGAAAGCCAACTGTATCCTGGGCTGCATCAAAAGGAGCATGACTAGTAGGTCGAAGGAGGTGATCCTGCCCCTCTACTCTGCTCTTGTGAGACCTCACCTGGAGTACTGTGTGCAGTTCTAGTGTTCTCAACATAAAAAGGACATGGAACTCTTGGAACAAGTCCAGAGAAGGGCCACGAGGATGATCAGGGAACTGGAACACCTCCCGTATGAAGATAGGCTGAGAAAGCTGGGGCTGTTCAACCTGGAGAAGAGAAGATTGTGTGGAGACCTCATAGCAGCCTTCCAGTATCTGAAGGGGGGCTATAGGGATGTGAAGGATGGACTCTTCATTAGGGACTGTAGTGACAGGACAAGGGGTAACAGGTTAAAACTTAAACAGGGGAAGTTTAGATTGGATATAAGGAAGAAATTCTTTCCTGTGAGGGTGGTGAGGCACTGTAATGGGTTGCCAAGGGAGGTCGTGAATGCTCCATCCCTGGCAGTGTTCAAGGCCAGGTTAGACAGAGCCTTGGGTGACATGGTTTAGTGTGAGGTGTCCCTGCCCATGGTAGGGAGGTTGGAACTAGATGATCTAAAGGTCCTTTCCAACCCTAACCGTTCTATGATCCTATGATTCTATGTTATGGCAAATAACTGAAATGGAAGTGAAAGACTAGCCCTAGTTACCTAGCTAGAGGTCTGTGGCATTTGCAAAGCCAAGATGAACAGCAGATTTCCAGAGTGTCCTGGGTTCAGCAGCAGCAGCCATTTTTCTCATTCTTAGTAGCTGATACAGTACTGTGTTGTTGACTTTCAGCCTGCAAACAGCTCTGATAACAACAATGGTTTAAGTTGTTGCTAAGTAATATTTACTCTGACCAAGGACTTTCTGAGTCTCACAGTTGGCCAGGGAGGAGGGGAAGCCAGGAGGAAGCAGAGACAGGACACCTGATCCAAACTAGCCACAGGAGTATTCCATACCACAGCACGTCATGCCCAGTATATAAACTGGGGGCAGTTACTCAGAAGGGCTAGATCACTGCTTGGTCGGGCTGGGTATCGGTCAGCGGGTGGTGAGCGGTTGTATTATCTTCCCTTGTTTTCCCCTTATCATTATTATTATTGGTGGTAGCAGCAGTGGTTTGTGTTATACCTTAGTTACTAGACTGTTATTATCCCAACCTGTGGGAGTTACATTCTTTTGATTCTTCTTCCCATCCCTCCGGGAGCAGAGGGAGGAAGGCAGGGGGAGTGAGCAAGTGGCTGCGTGTTTCTGTGTTGCCAGCTGGGCTTAAACCACGGCACAGTCATACTCTTAATATAATATTCTGGGTAAGTAAATTTCCCTGGCTAATTATTAAGGCAAAAAGCAAAATGGGGATAGACAAGAAAATAATACTGTGTATACCAAAAATACAGACAAAATGCAACTTGCTTCAGTCTGCAAAATAAGATTTTGCTTGTCTTTTCATAAACATGAGCTTTCATTTCTGTCAGTGAAGATTAATCTGACTCTTTTTTACTATGCATGTATTGTTCTGAATCAATAACCTCCATTTACTATTATTTACTGAAATTCAATAGCCATTTCAAGATGTCATCTGCAACAAGGCCCTTATTAACACCCTTCCAGATACATACAACTTCTACAGTAAGAACCAAAACGTGTGTTTGAACAAGTAGGACAGAACCCCTAGGTCAGAAAAGCTCTCTATCTCTGAGGCCTGGATTCAACCCATAGGCCGACACTTGTCTTAGTAAAGGCTAAGATTACTAGGCATGTTCTAATTCTTTTCTTGCCAGAAGGTGATACAGCTGGCATCAGTGGTACCATGCTGTGAACACAACTGTTGTCTTCTTACGTCACAGGAGAAAGGCCTGCTGTTAAACCAGTATTAATAAGTACCTGGGCTGAGGTAGATAATAGAGAGAGACAGGGATAAAATCCTCTCTTCCCTGGAAGAGTTACAAACATACAGGGTGCATTAATAAAGACATGCAGAGACTGACATATTAACAGAGATACCAATAGGCTGGACACTAATTTGAGAGAGTGAAGCCTCTCTCTCTCAAATATTCAGGCATAGATGGACTATAGTTGTCTTATACTCTTGACACAGTCTATTATGGAGGCACTGAACCCAGTCCATGAAACACTGAAGAAAGGAGTAGTGCACATAAAAGAACTACTTGTGTACTCAGGAGCAAAGCGGGGCTCACTGTCTCTACTTTTTAAACCTTAAATGAGATTGAGATTAAAGAATAAAGGAAAGACAACTGTTGTAACTAAATATGTGCTCTTTCTCTGAGCTAAATGTGCTAAATTATGGCACCTGCACCACACCTTAGGAGAATGTGTTGTACACGACCCAGAGGTGAAAAATATATATGGAAACAGAGTGAGGTTGGAGTGTGCAGAGCAGCAAGTGGAAAGAACTCTTCAGAAGCACACTACATACATTACCATGCAGAAAAATCACAGAAGAAAGTAACCTAAAGCCCCAGCTATTTTAAATCTCCATGGCACTGTTAACTTCAGTATGGTTAATCTGGTATTCACTGATGGTGGTGTTCAAAGATGGTGAGTTCAAAGAAAAAATGCAAGAAAACCTTCATTCGGGAAGGGAAGTTCAACATTCACCTGAGAATGAATCAGAGAAATAACCTATAAGGAAGAAACAGAAACGAAGGGTGAAAAGGAAGCACCTGTTACACCAGCAATGTTCTCCACTGTGCTCAAACACACACAAACTGGAGAGGGTCCATTTCCACCTTCTGAAACAAGCAGTAGTTTTCCTGACAGAAAACATAGCACAGTGTTTACAGAAAAGTCTTGGGTTTAATCTACTGATTACAGAAACATCTGATAATGAAAGAGAAAAAGAAAGGGAGGAAGGGAAGGAGTGGAGAATGAGGCAAAGAAGAATGGAGGAAGAGGAGACAGACATAAAAGGAGTAAAGAAAGGAATAAAAAGTTGACATCAAGAGAAAGAGCAGAGTGTCTTTTGCAAAGTGAAAGTACTTTGCAAAGACTGCATTTCTCAAACCAGACCATAGTATCTACACAAGGAAAGCTTGACTTCAGCGTGTGGAAAGACAATGCCATCTTTGTGGAGAATGAAAAACTAACCCTGTACAAAAAATATCACACATTGCCCCATGATTTTACACTATTTTCCTGACCTGCAAGTTTGGTTGGTCTTGAGCAGTCACCACACCGAAGCAGGAAAGGCTCTTATCTCAGAATACACCTGGAAAACTATAGAAGAGGGAGATGTACACAAAGTACAGGAAAAGCTGTCTTACTTATTAAGTATACCACTTGGTCCAGCAGAACATGTACTTCAGTGGAAAAGAAACCTTGTACATGCAGAGAATCTTAAAGAGAGCTCTGCTTCTCCAGGAAAATTGAACAAAGAGATCCTTTTCCCTTTTCCCTTTCTCTTTTTCCTTACATGGTAAAAAAATGTAGATGGCCACATAATGCCCCGTCTTCAAGTAAGAAGAAAAAATTAGGTCACAGGAAACACCATGGAAAAACACCATTTCTTCCATTTTAGGAACTGCAATTTGAAGTGGGTCATAGCCCTGTTCCACTAAGTTTATAGAGCAAGATGGCAATTTCACTGTCTGCATATATGGGGAAAGACAGTAACCTGTTTTCTTCCACTCATTTATGCACCACTGGGAGAAGGACTAGCTGGGCTGCCAGACACAGTAAGCTGTCCAGTGGGCTCAGTCCATCTGCAGCTGAAGCACAGTGGTGTGTGGAGGAGAGAGACAAACACCGGCAGCATGTGTCCTACAGGCATTCGCTCATTGGACCTCTGCTCAGCTGGCGCCTCTCTACAGAATGACATTTGGCAGAGACATAATGTACCCTTCCAGAGCACTCAGATTGCTCTCCCTTCCTCACCATCCTTTAGCTTTCAAGAGCCATTATGTAGCTTAAAGTATTTTGTGAATGCAGCTTCCTTTACATCTGCTGGTGATGCAAAAACATCAACACCACCACAAAATCCTCTTTAATGTGAATTGCAGTAGCAGCAGCCAGTAACTGTTTCAGCCTGTCAAAGCAAGGAGCATTTTGAAGATGCAAAACAACATTAGCAAAATAAATCAGTTAGGGTGGGAAAGGAGTAGAAAAGAATAAAAAAGATCTTGAGTGCATCAAGGACAAAGGTAAACTGGGTTCACAGCAAAAACAAGCAGCTTAGTAGTAATCAAGAATTTTGAAATGCTGGGGGTTAAATTCTCACAATAAAGCCATAGCTCAAACTTTTACTCAATTACATCCTTGTACAAAGATTTTGTGTTTTCTTACATCTTGTTTTGCGAAGTGTTCATCCAGTAAGAAACAGGATACTGAATGATATGCTGAATCTGTTCTCTCCTGACAAATCCTGTGTTCCTACCCTTCTAAGAGGACAGATGTCTGAAGGAGCTCCTCTCTGGTCTGTAGAGCAAAAGCTGACATTTCCAAACCTTAATAAAAAAGGAAAAATGACCTTGAAATGAAGGCTAAAAAAACACAACAACAAATTCTGCAAGTTAAAGACATGGCAAGTGAAAACAGATAGGGCAAGTGAGAAAAAGAGTATTCATCTTATGACGTTTGTTGGATGGACAAATCTCATGCTGGATAACTTTCTGCTTCAAAGAAACAAAACCATAATAAAGATGATGGCACTGCAGTAATTAATAAAAAAAATCATTTTAAGAAAAGAGAATATTTCAAAACTATTGCATTTTGAAGTTGTCTTAGCCGGGCAACTTAATAGACACATAATAGGCAGACTATACCATATGTCTACTAAGTCTTTTGAAAGGTGAAGAGCAAATGTCAAGTGGCTTATATTTCCATTCTTAACATCTGAAAATTATAAGTCCAGAAACATGATTATTAACAGTCATTCTCTACACCTCGAAAGGATTGCAATTTGATATAGTTTGTGAGCAATTTTATCACTTACTCAATTAATGTTCTTTTGTTTATACTTCTCAAATGATCCTCAGTTTCCAGATTGGTTCTGCATGACAAAATTGTCACCACCTTAATACTGCAGCAATAGTGACATATTGGAGCCTCACTTGCCCTAAATCACAGTCATGTTGCTTTAGATTTTAGCAATCCAGAGGTTATAATCATAGGGCAGACTTCAATGCTGTGAAACCTGCTGATAAAGGAAGCTGGCAGTCAAAGTAACAGTGGACATCCCGTGGACTCCTAAAGATGTCCTGTCACACAGTGTTGACCCCACATTCAGCTGACCTATTGCCACACAAAACAGGAAGTTATGTCAACATTTTGTGATCTTGAACTGTTTTCACCAGGAAAATTGTCACTGATACAATTTTAACCACTGGACCAAAAGCAACACAAATATCACCTGGAGCGGAATGGGGCTGCTTCATATGAAATCCTTGTTGTCATTTAGATTTGTGGTATTGGTTTCTCAAGTGGTTTAAAGCTGAGGCTGCTCTGCAGATTCCCTGAAGAGTTTCCTTGTCAGTGTCATTATTCTTTTTTACTTTGAAGGCAGATTAAACAAAATCCAGCTCATCTGTTATTTCACCATTTTGATGGTTTAATATTAATGGCTCTGATAATTGCCTGCAGTGCAAGGCAAGAAATTTTGGAAAGTTCAGTGACTTTCATAAATCCATATATAGGTGGGGTTTTTTTGGATGTAATTTATGCAAATGTTGAACACAACCAAGGTGAAGTTAGCTGTCCTTGTAGACCTATCCATCCTCAGCTTTCAGCTGCAATGACATTTGTAGAAGTGATGGTGGGACTCCAGACTCCACAAAATGTGAAAAGGTTTTGCTGCATTTGGAATCTCTCTAGTCATTCTTTGGACAGAAGAAAGGGCTTCACAATATCTTTGTCCTAACATAATAGCTCATTTCTGTGAGCTCCATGAGCTGGTATGTAAGTGGCATTTTCAAAAGCTAGAGCAACTTAACAGTTGGGTATAACGACAGAAGACCATGAGTAGAGGACCCAGCTGGAGATCACTATGTGAAGACCAGGTGCCTCCCCAGATTGCCAGAGTAGACAGCTGCATGCCTTTTGGTGAGGGAAGGAGAAAAGAGGACTGTAGAAAAGTGTCATTTTCAGCTCTGACAAGGTAGGACCTCACCAGTCTGAGATCCAGGTTTGGCAGAGCGTGCAAACAAATTGCATGTCTTTTCCCTGCACAAAGAAGTCAGGAAGATTCAAGCCAGTCAGAGCTGTTTGGTGCCCAATCAGGTTGTATTTTAATCCAGTTTAAAACAATGCTTTATGAAATTACTCAGAAGATCTGCCCAAGAGCAGATCAGTCGGTCTAATGCTTTTTCTTCACCAGCGGCACTCAATAGGACATAGAGATTTCCTCAGATATATATTTTGAGACCTAAATAGAAAAATAATTGTTACCTTAGTCATTGAGCAGAACTTAAGAAATGTATATATGGTCTTCACCAATTACGTTTTACATTATCTTTTATTTTTGTTCTTTGTGTTTAAATATGGTATAATGTTTGAGATAGAAAGCGGCCAGAAAATTGAGCTGTTGATGTGGAAGGAGTTGAATGAAGAATTATTACATAACTTTGCTATGTCTTCTAGGTACAGTATGCAGCTTACACAAATTCAATACAAAATGTCTCAATTTTCTGAGCACACAGCCTCTCAAACCAAAATAACAACAAAAAAAAAGACAAATAGAGAAGATTTTTGTATGATGACTCTTACTACTTATACTCTATCAGAATATATGCAAAAAAAACTCTATAAACAGCACACTAATTGCAATGCCAGAATTAATAGCATTTTCTAGCAATACGGTCTAACCTATTAATATTAACCCTTTTTCCACATTGTGTTTTCTCAACTTTTTCACAAAGTGAAAGTTTCTTACAAATATTCCTCTTTCATCCTCAGACCCTGAACTCAGCCTTTTTGCCTTATTTTCAGAGGCTAAACCACAAAGCATACATAGAGCAGGGATGGTTATTCCCAGCAGCAGTTCTGGCAAGAGCTGGTTACAAAGTGTTCATTCTGCTTTTGGCCATTTATTCAATTTGACAGGTAAGGAGACTGAAAATTTTATTATACAGGCCTATTCTAGTTATCTGCTAATTTAGCTCTTTTGAAATCCGCATAAAACAATGATCAGTTTCTACTCATTATAACCCTGGGGAAGAAGTATTTATGATTAGGCTTTGGATTATTTTTTAAGCTTTTTAAGCTTCTCACATAGAAAAAAATAAAATTAAATTATATAAATTTGTGCCCTTCTAATCTGGTGGGACTGCTAGCTTACAAGTATGATGAAACCCCTATATATATATATATGTGCTGGTAGAACTAAACTTACAGGACATAAGAATATATCTTTTATAACCAAAAGACAAAGGTTATTTCTAAAAACAGCAGCTGGGAAGTGAAGAAAGAACACAAATGTAGGAAAAGGAAGGAACTGCCTTGTCCATCATGAATCTTAATACCCGTTGAATTAAATGTTTTCATATGTAAATCAAAGATACCACAGAAACAGCACGATTAACCCCTATCGCAGATGGTTAAAAAATAAAGCCCCAGACAGGTTTCCCTATTTGCTTTCAATCCAATGTATTGGTCAACAGCCTATTGATTTCAGAGCAAGAGTAAAATTTCAGTCCTACATTTGGGAAGCATCAGTTGTTACATTTTTCAGGCATGCCTATTATCTTCTTGCTTTCACATGGGTGGTTCCCTCTCCAAAATAAATTAAATCGGAAGAAACCATAAGCTATTACTGCATATGGCATCTTAAAGGACAAGATCTTAATGTGGTTATTAGGTCAGCTACTGCATACTTAACCATCTGTAAAAAATTTGCTTCAGATTCTGGCACGGAGTATGTTGTACCAGATTTCACACTGGCAGAAGGTCAGAGCTTTTGGATGCAGAGGCAGAGACACTCCTAGCTTCTGAGAAGGCTCTACCTTCTGAAGGTGACTGCTGGGGCTGCAAGTCTTCCAGTCATACCTGCTGGTGTCTTTGACACATGCTTTGTGAACTAGAACCTAGCAGACATGGCAGCACAAGTCTGCTTGCAAACCTTAGTTTGTACTTGAACCGCCTTTGGGGTTACAGCTAGACACTGTATTAACTTAGAGTTCTTGTAGTACCCAGTATTCACTGCTACCAGCACTCAGGATTACTTTAAGCAAAGCCACAGCTGTGCATTTGTACTCCAAGAGTGGAAGAAACACCATTACTTGTAGGAATTATTTAGCATCTTGCTTATATTTTCAACAGAACGTTATAACACTTTCCAAAATATCTCTTGGGGAAGTCCAAGCAATCTTTTTCTACCACAGATAAATGACCTGTTTGTCCAGTAGTCCCTCCCTCAGCTAAAATAATACATAATATCTGAAACTGAGATAGGTCATGGGTATCTTTTAAGTCCTTTATAAGCTAAGAACCATCAGATTCTTTTCATTATTATGGTACAGATTTACAACATTCAGTTCTTCAAAAAAATATCTAGGATAAAAGTAGGCATCTGAAATTGAGTTACTGATGTAGGGGAACAACAAAATACCCAGGTATTTTTCTGTATATACCAAATGGAACACAGTACTATACTTCAGCTTTCTGAAGCATAGATTCATGCTTAGCCCTTCACTTTTCCTTATGGCTCTCTAGTGCTATATCCCCTTTTTCCAAATATGTATTGAGTTTTTCATTCAAGTAGAGCTGCACATGTTCAACATCTTTGTTCGTGACATGGACAGTGGGATTGAGTGTGCCCTCAGCAAGTCTGCTGACAGCACTAAGCTGTGTGGTGCAGATGACACACTGGAGGGAAGAAATGAGATCTAGAGGGACCTTAACACACTTGAGATGTGGGACCTCATGAAGTTTAATAACGTGAAGCGCAAGGTGTTATACTTGGGCCAGGGCAATCCCCCCAAGCACAGCTACAGGTTGGGTAGAGAAGAGATTTAGAGCAGCCCTGCGTAGAAGGACTTCGGGGCATTGGTTGATGAGAAAATGAACATGAGCTGGCTTCAGTCCAGAAAGCAAACTGCATCATTCTCTGCTGGAGCAAGTCCCTTCTCTGGATGTATTCCAACAGCTCCATGTCCTTCTTATGTTGAGGACACCAGAACTGTACACAATATTCCAAGTGCGGTCTCTCAAGAGCAGAGTAGAGGAGCTGGAGCACCTCCCATATAAAGGCAGGCTGAGAAAGTTGGGGCTGTGCAGCCTGGAGAAGAGAAGGCTGCGTGGAGACCTCATAGCAGCCTTCCAGTATCTGAAAAGGGTTTACATGGGTGCTGAAGAGGGACTCTTCATTAGAGACTGTAGCGATAGGACAAGGGGTAGCAGGTTTAAACTTAAACAGGGGAAGTTCAGATTAGATATAAGGAAGAAGTTCTTTACACTGAGGGTGGTGAGGCACTAGAACAGTAAATAAATAAATAAGTAAATGAATAAATAAAAGAAGTAGTAAATGCTCCATCCTCGGCAGTGTTCAAATCCAGGCTGGACAGAACCTTGGGAGAGATGTCAAGGATAAGGCATTATCGTGGTTTAAGCCCAGCCGGTAACTCAGAACCACACACCCGGTCACTCACTCCCCACTACTTCCTTCCCCCACTCCCGAAAGGATGGGGAGGAGAATCGAAAGAATGTAAGTCCCATGGGTTGAGATAAGAACAGTCCAGCAACTAAGGTATAACATAAACCACTGGTGCTGCCACCAATAATAATAATGATAAGGGAAAAACCAAGGGAAGGAAATACAACTGCTCACCACTCGCTGACCGGCTCATGTTTATGAAAAGACAAGCAAAATCTTATTTATCAGACTGAAGCAAGCTGCATTTTGTCTGTATTTGTGGTATACACAGTATTATTGTCTTGTCTATCCCCATTTTGCTTTTTTGCCTTAATAATTAGCCAGGGAAATTTACTTATCCAGAATACTATATTAAGAGTATGACTGTGCCGTGGTTTAAGCCCAGCTGGCAATGCAGAACCATGCAGCCACTCTCTCACTCCCCCTGCCTTCCTCCCTCCGCTCCTGGAGGGATCGGGAGAAGAGTCAAAAGAATGTAACTCCCACAGGTTGGGATAATAACAGTCTAGTAACTAAGGTATAATACAAACCACTGCTGCTACCACCAATAATAATAATGATAAGGGGAAAACCAAGGGAAGATAATACAACCGCTCACCACCCGCTGACCGATACCCAGCCCGACCAAGCAGTGATCTAGCCCTTCTGAGTAACTGCCCCCAGTTTATATACTGGGCATGACATGCTGTGATACGGAATACCCCTGTGGCTAGTTTGGATCAGGTGTCCTGTCTCTGCTTCCTCCTGGCTTCCCCTCCTCCCTGGCCAACTGTGAGACTCAGAAAGTCCTTGGTCAGAGTAAATATTACTTAGCAACAACTTAAACCATTGTTGTTATCAGAGCTGTTTGCAGGCTGAAAGTCAACAACACAGTACTGTATCAGCTACTAAGAATGAGAAAAATGGCTGCTGCTGCTGAACTCAGGACAGACATCCCTGCCCATGGCAGAGGGGTGGAACTTGATGATCTTAAGGTCCTTTCCAACCCAAATATTCTATGATTCAGTGACGTCCCATCCATGCTATGCAGAGCCAATAAAAGTCCTCACAGCACCTTAGTCCGTGTTGCAGTGACAGAGCTGCAAGATACCTCCTTGCCCTGTTACACTAAAGGGCACTTGAGTGTTGTTCTTGCTACAAGGCTGCACGAGGCTGGAGGCCACATGCGTCTTTTCTATTTGGGTGCTGGAATCCCACCACACCAATTCCAGTATACAGAAAACAAGGAGGAGAAGCCTCTTCCAGGTCTGTGTTCCTAACTGCAGGTACAGCCCTCAGCTGAGTGTCTGTGACCCTTTCAGATGCGTGAAGTAGCCAGGTTTTGTATGTGAAGCAGTTTTTGTCAGAACCGCCTCTGGCTTCCCCAACAGGCACACCAGTTACCTTGCATGCGGTATTGAATTTAGACCCTTCTGTCCTCATTACAGTTACACAAGCCCTTAATTTTAGTAACAAATATACACATATAGAAATACTCACATACATGGGTGGTGCATAAGGTAAACATAGTTACAAAACCATCTGCATTATGTACCTACTTCGGTATAAACCATGTCAGAACAATCTGCTCCCCAAATGATTTCAGGCTCCACTCCACAGTTAACACAGAGGTAGGAGCACATGCACTGAGAACTGGGAGCTCATATAATGTCTTCATAACAACAACACCAAAAAGAATTTTCATTTTCAATTGCACCTTCCCAATTGTGTTCACTGCACCCTCTCATCTAATGTTACCTGCAGCAGTCAGTGTGTGATCACTGCTGTACCACCAGTGTTATTAACAGGTATTTTTCTAATGCACTTCCACTGTTTGTCACAGGCAAGTTCAGCTGGGAGGAAAACAATCAGCTCAAAAGAAGCAAAACAGTCCACTTTATAGAAAGGCCACTTTGAACTGAATATTCTATTATACTTTTTTCCCTGCCACAATTTTATCTAATTTTTATCTAATTTTCTCATAGTGTTGTCTTCAGATTTTAGGTTTTCAGTATAGGCAAAGTACATCAATTAAGTAGTGTTCGCTTTATTAGAAGCGTATTTGGGGCAGGAGAAGGAGTAACTCCTACCCTTATAGCTAATGTTTCTTTTTTTCTGCCACACCCATCTCAAGTTACTTACCCCCGTTCCATATACCTACTATTTAAATTAATGAAGACATTTACCTTAAAAAAAACTGTCAAGAGAACTGCTTACTTTTCTTAAAAAAAAAATAAGAGATTGATGGAGTATGTCAAAACCGCCTTTGTTTGTTTATTGATTTGACAGAACTAGGAAAATCAGAAGTTTGGCTAAAGCTTCACAGCTTTTGTCCTGGATTCAGCAGTAGCAGCCATTTTTCCCCTTCTTAGTAGCTGGTGCAGTGCTGTGGTTTTGACTTTTAGCCTGGGAGCAGTGCTGGTAACACTGATGGTTTTAGTTGCTGCTCAGTAATGTTTACTCTGACCAAGGATTTTCTGAGTCTCATGCTCTGCCAGGGAGGAGGGGAAGCCAGGAGGAAGCAGAGACAGGACACCTGACCCAAACTAGCCAAAGGGGTATTCCATACCACAGCATGTCATGCCCAGTACATAAACTGGGAGCAGTTACCCGGAAGGGTTAGATCACTGCCGGGGTCGGGCTGCGTATCAGTCGGTGGATGGTGAGCGGTTGTATTCTCTTCCCTTGTTTTTTCTCTTAATCATTATATTATTATCTTATTATATTATAATATTATATGGTTATTATCATTAACATACTATTATATTATATTATATTATTATTATATATTATTGTTATATTATATTATATTATTACTCACTTGGAATATTGTGTACATTTCTGGTGTCCCCAACATAAAAAGGACATGGAACTGTTGGAACAAGTCCAGAGGAGGGCCACGAGGATGATCAGGGGACTGGAACACCTCCCGTATGAAGATAGGCTGAGAAAGTTGGGGCTGTTCAGCCTGGAGAAGAGAAGGATGCGTGGAGACCTCATAGCAGCCTTCCAGTATCTGAAGGGGGGCTATAGGGATGATAGGGATGGACTCTTCATTAGGGACTATAGTGATAGGACAAGGGGTACAAGGGGTAATGGGTTAAAACTTAAACAGGGGAAGTTTAGATTGGATATAAGGAAGAAATTCTTTACTGTGAGGGTGGTGAGGCACTGGAATGGGTTGACCAGGGAGGCTGTGAATGCTCCATCCCTGGCAGTATTCAAGGCCAGGTTGGACGAAGGCTTGGGTGACATGGTTTAGTGTGAGGTGTCCTTGCCCATGGCAGGGGGTTGGAACTAGATGATCTTAAGGTCCTTTCCAACCCTAACTATTCTATGGTTCTATGATTCCATGATAATTATTATTATTGGTAGTAGCAGTAGTGTTTTGTGTTATACCTTAGTTACTTGGACTGTTGTTATCTCAACCCATGGGAATTACATTCTTTCAATTCTCCTCCCCATCCCTCCTGGAGAGTGGTAGGGAGGACAGAGGTAGGGAGGACTGAGCAAGCAGGCTGCGTGGCTGAGTTACCAACTGGGCTTAAACCATGGCAGCTTTCAAGTATGAGGAAGCATAATCTAGGAAGAAAATGCAGAGAACAACTCCTGAAGAGCTGTCAGGGGAAAAAAACAAAAACAAAACACAAAAAAATACCACAAAAAAAAACATAAACAAACAAACAGATAACCCAAACACAAACTCCACCAATAGAACATGCTATTATAGAACATCTGTTGATGAGTTACAGAAAGAATGAGGATTTTATTACTGTTTCATTTTTGTCTCTCCCTCCCCCCTCAAATACAACTTTCAAAACCCCTGAACCCTCTCACAATGTCTACTGCAGTAATAAATGACTGAATGACCTTGTAAATCTAATAATTTATGAAAATGTGTTCCTCTGCTGCTTAGCTACTCTGTCACCCACTTTCTCAGTCAGACTCATAACAGCAAAGACTAGAATTAATAAATCCTGATCCTTAATTCTATTTTACCTTCTAGCAGCCTATCTTGCAGACACTGCTATGTCTGAATTTGTTGTAAACAGAAGGGTTTCTTATTTTTAATCTTGTAATTACATTTGCTTTAGCCTTATTGGAATTGAGGAAAGTAACTCAGGAAGACAAGGAAATACTCTGGGGTCTTGGCACAAAATGTAGCCAAAAAAAAAAGTGCAAACTATGACAGCAGTAGCTTGAAGGTGTTCTAGATCAATGTCAACTCAGGAATATGAACTGTAGGAGTGACTACTAGGTACATATGTCCTTAGACAAAGGTAAAAATCTATTTCAGTTCATCTAGACAGTTATGAACTGGTCTTCATAATGGATATATATGTTTTCTCAGTTAGGCTGTAACCACAGGCAGAGTTTCCCAATTCATGAAAACCTTCAAGACCCACAGTAGGGAGTAAAACATCAATGATCCATAAAATTGCCATAAAATAACAAATGCATACACTCCTGAAACCATATGCAAGTTGTCAAATTGATGGAAAATAATTTATAAAAATTTAACACCATTTTTCCTTGGTTGGAAATAAGAGCCACGATAGCAGCACCACAGCAACTGTTCCTTGCATATTTAAATAAAAATATGATGGTCCTAGGATTTTAAAAGATCCAAACACTTTTCTGCAAAATAAAAGTAAACTATTATAATTATTAGCAGTAGCTAAATTAAATTCTCATCTTTCCATGGAGCTTCCTGTGCTAAGGGGACCATCCACATAAAATCTTCCATGATGGTTTATATCCTTCTCTGAGGCCAGAGAAAACTGCTGGGTAGGGAAAAGGTGTAGCATTTGGTAAGATCATTTCATTACCTCTAGATGTTACCACGTTCCAGTTTGATTCTAGGTACTCCCCAAGATGGCTTAGCAAGACTTTGTACTTCCTTCACCATAACATTTATTTGTTGACATACAGGAAAGCGTACAGATACATGAGCTCCTCCCTGACTGGAAGTGTAGCAAGGGTTGCTTAACTCTCAAACACAACACTGACTCAAAAGGTTTTGGTTTTTAAGGAGGTTGCTAGAGACAGAATTCCTCTTTTCACACACTATTCCTACTTAAAGAACCAGAAGAAAGATCTTTTAAATCTGCTTTTAGAGAAGACTGAAGCAGCAAAGGTTGATTTGACTAACAGAAGGTCAAATGCTTCCTCTGTCAATGTGGTATAAATCTTGAGTTCTCATGAAATCAGAGCTGTAGCCTGAAAAATTCAAACAGAAAAGTCAGCTTATGAAAACGTACAACAGAAACTATCTCTCAAACCACCTCTTCACTGTCATCACCAAGTAAATTAAGAGGATGGAATAATCTCATATTTAAAGAGATCCAAGGTCTGAAAATTTTTCAACCAGTTGAACCAAATATACTTTTCTATTAAAAGCAGAGCCCTGCAGTTCATGTCATTATCCATTCTGATTAACAGGAAACAAAAAAAATAATTAAAAACTCCTAAAAGAACCCATGAAAACAGAAGGGGCCTCCCCAGTCCCCTGTGTGTCCTGAAGTATTTTAGGGAAAGCCATTCCCCTGTCCCTCTCTACCGGAGTAGGGTGAACTTTGGTAGGGTTACTTCTACTCTCTCCTGTGGGAGAACCTTGCATCCTCATTTTTTAATGAAGAAGTTACAAACAGAAGAAAGCAACATTTTCCCCGTGTTTTTCAGTATTTAGACCTAAAATCACACCATATTGTCCATGAAAATGACAGAACATCTGTACTGTAAGATCCATTCTTAGGAATATTCTCTGAATTTCTGATGTTTGAGTCATGAAAAGATAAATATAGAATCAAAGAAAAAATAGGGCTGGAAGGGATTTCAGAGAAGTCACACGATTACATCCCTTTGCCCCAAGACAAGAACATCTTTCAGTGTTTTAAATCCATGTATTAATAGTGATCTATTAAACTGGACTTGTAAACTGCTTGTAAACTACCATAGAGAATAAGTAAAGCTTTTTCTGTGTCAAATCACTGCATATACTGCAGTGTAGGGTTCATGAACAGCAAAGCTGCTAAAAAATGCCAAAAACATTATCTCGACAGACCATTGGTGAAGAAAAACAAGAATATAAAAAATTGGATGCACACTAAAGCCTTTTTACAGGTTCTCTTGTTTACTGCCCTCATAGTAGACATCAGCAATTTCCTAATTAAAAAAAAAAAAACAAATAATAAATTAAGGCTGTATCTAGAATTTTCTCTGTCTACATTTTCATTATGTTATTACTTCTTTTGCACACCCCCTCTCACTGTTTCTAGCTCCCTGTATACCCAGTAGGTACAGGAAAATATTCCTAAGCACACAACAGAAAAACTAGATGATCTCTTCAAATCAATGACTTTTAAAATGACAGAGGATATGGATCTGTACACTGAGCTACTACTTAGTTGATCCCTAGCAGCTTGCAGGAGACAATTATTATTTCAGGGTAGTGCTTCCTCTCTGTCCCCTGAGGAATAATTTGGTGCATCCTAATCACCTTTACCTAAATATCTAAAAGATGTTGCTCTTCTTTCTTCTTAAATCATTCAGAAAAAGATATTCCTTAACCACCCTAGGTAACTTCTTTTATTGATCATCTATCTTTAGTGCAAAAAGTTTTGCACAATGTCTCACCAGTTCTTCTTTCTTCTCTTTAGCTGGAAGTTACTTTTAACTTTCCCCATGTAGAGGTCATACGGAATGGTTTACTTGTGTCCCTTATGCAAGTATTTTAGTTCTGGAAAACAGCCTTATATTTCTCAGATGAATACAGCTAATTCATTCAACCTTTCCTCATAGGCCCTGTTTCATAAATCTGCTATAATGCTTTCTGTTCCATCTTGTACTCTGTCCAGTTTGCAATCTACATTCCTCCAGTCTTCTGCTTACAGTGGGACTCAGTGCCCCTGCCCCATCCTTACCAGTGCCGAGGAGTGGGGCATCATTTCCTCCCACATCTGACATTTCATTTTCCTTTTAAGAGATGTTTTTACTGTAAGTGCCTTCCCTTCTTCCCTCCACCCCAACAGCACAGCTGATGCAACCTCAGTCTGTGTCATACTGCATCGGTTACCTGCCTTTTCTTTGTTCACTTGATTTTATTTTTATTTTTGGTTTAAATATAATGCATTGCATTTGCACTTACTGGATTTCATCTTGCTGATACTGTGCACTTTCTCCAATTTATCAAAATCATATTTAATTTTAAGCCCATTACCCACTGTGCTCTCACCCCTTCACAGCTCCACACAATCTGAATTAGCGCATTTCAATTTTACCTTCTAAGGTATTAAACAAGACATTACGTCTCTGCTACAATTAACCTTCAGGACAACACTTGTAACTTTTTTCCCAATACAAGGCAGCAGGTCCACGGGCCCTAAATTTGTATCATATCCTACTATGCAGCTTATGTGAATGCCTCATAGCACTGTGTCAGGAGTCAATACACCATGTCTTCTGTTTCACTCATGCCCAGGTAGCCTGTCAGGAAAAAGTATTAGATTAGACATGATATTGTAGTTAATGGGAAAATTTGAGGGCCATAGTCCATGGAGAGTTTTGAAGTGAACATATTGGCAGGTACTTCTGTTACTGTTTGTGTGCTGGAGTGGTTTTGATTTGTTTATTTTTGTTTATGATTCATGTATGATCAACTCTTAAGGAAAACTCAAGGTCTCAAAAGGAAAGCTCAAGACAAAACTGCACATAGGTCCCCAGGAGCAGAAATTTCAGTCCTTATGGGGCATCTCTCTTCCTTCTACCCCTGCAAACTCTTACTGCTGCTGTTGTTAGCAACCTGTAGTTCATGTTGCTACTAGTACATCCAGTTCAACTACTACCTTTCCACTTTTTGGTCATGTGTCCTTCCCTCTCAGTTGGTAGTGTAAACCTGTATTACATGTGCATGTACACACAGCTATCCATGTAAAATCCAAAAGTGAAGATAAAGCAAATATACGGAGAAAATGATCAAAGATATTGTTAGCTAGTACACCTTCCTGAATTATACCACTGAGAATAAAAACTACCTTGCAAGTGTTCAGCCATTGTGTATGAAACACCCTCTGGCTTTCAAATTCTCCTAGCAATTCTCCTAGGACCAGAATTAAAAATCCATAGGATCTAATAACATCCTGATCTTCCGCCACCAAGGCTGGCAAAAGAAGTGTCTGGTGTATATTGGACAAGTTGATATCATCACTTTCAGAGACAGGTAGCCAAACACTCACCCTGCAGCCTCCGCACATTGCTCAAAGCGCAGGACAGAATGGTAAATAAATGTCCAAACCAGTGACCAGTATGAATTACTGGTCTTTTACAGAGTTTCTTCTCCTGAATTTACAGAAACATGAAGATTCTTGGTCTCTATCCCACACCTACCTGACAGGAAGCTTTCTGTTCATCTCTGTCTCCTCCTAGTCCTCTTGATTTCAGCCATTTTAGCACAGCCGCCAGCCTTGGGAGTCTCAGAGCACAGAAATGCAGTTGTCACAGAAATGTGTTTCTGTACTTCTTTGTGGCTCCCATCATTTTGATTCAATTACATTTCAGTGCCTAGATAAGAAGTATCAGCAGAACTTGGCTTCTAATTCTGTCACTTATGACAAAACTGCTATTTGCTGCATTGTGTGCATCAAGCAGCCTTGCTTTATTACAGTTCTTTTTTATGATGGTCTAGGACAAGCTTCATCAACAAAACATCTAAATTCCTGTTCTCTCATCTTTCTTTATGATCTAAAAGAAAATTGGCACTTGATATGTCTAAAATAAATTCCATAATGGCATCAAAACTGCTCAAATACATTCAGTGTGCTGAAAATATCAGATAAATGGCAGGTTTGGCTCATGTTAACAAGCATTGAACTTTTTGTATTTTTTTCATCTGTGACAAAATTCAGCACTTACCAACCATTAAGGTTGCATTGTGCAAGTCAAAAATGCAGACAGATATTCTGAGAGAATTTTAATCATATAATCACTGTGCAAGACATTCAGATACTGTATGCTCAGATATTTTATTTTTTCTCCTCTTAGCAAAACATGCACATAGAGAAAATCAAGAATTCTAAGAGACAAGATTCTATTTATATTCATTAAAACAGCTTTTTTGATGATGTCCTGCATGACATCCTTTTCTCTAAATTGGAGAGACTTCAATTTGATAGGTGGACCACTCAGTGGGTAAAGAACTGGCTGGATGGCTGCAGGCAAAAAGTTGTGGTCAACAGCTCAATGCTCAGCTGGAGACCAGTAATGAGTGGTGCCCCTCAGGTGTCAGTGTTGGGACCGGTCTTGTTCAACATCTTTGTCAGTGACATGGACAGTGGGATTGAGTGCGCCCTCAGCAAGTTTGACGATGACACCAAGCTGTGTGGTTCGGTTGATGCACTGGAGAGAAGGAATGTCATCCAGAGGGACCTCGACACGCTTGTGAGGTGGGTTGATGCCAACCTCATGCACTTTGCCAAGTGCAAGGTCCTACACCTGGGTCAGAGCTATCCCAGGCACAGCTACAGGTTGGGCAAAGAAGAGATTCAGAGCAGAAGGACTTGGGGGTGCTGGTCAATAAGAAAATGAACATGAGCCGGCTTCAGTGTGCGCTTGCAGCCCAGAAAGCCAACCGTTTCCTGGGCTGCATCAAAAGGAGCATGACCAGCAGGTCGAAGGAGGTGATCCTGCCCCTTTGCTGTGCTCTCGTGAGACCTCACTTGGAATACTGTGTACAGTTCTGCTGTTCTCAACATGAAAAGAACATGGAACTGTTGGAACAAGTCCAGAGGATGATCAGGGGACTGGAGCACCTCCCGTATGAAGACAGGCTGAGAAAGTTGGGGCTGTTCAGCCTGGAGAAGGCTGTGTGGAGACCTCATAGCAGCCTTCCAGTATCTGAAGGGGGCCTGTAGGGATGCTGGGGAGGGACTCTTCATTAGGGACAGTAGTGACAGGACAAAGGGTAACGGGTTAAAACTTAAACAGGGGAAGTTTAGACTGGATATAAGGAGGAAGTTTATCACTATGAGGGTGGTGAGGCACTGGAATGGGTTGCCCAAGGAAACTGTGAATGCTCCATCGCTGGTGGTATTCAAGGCCAGGTTAGACAGAGCCTTGGGTGACATAGTATATTGTGATGTGTCCTTGCCCATGGCAGGGGGGGTGGAACTTGATGATCTTAAGGTCCTTTCCAACCCTAACTCTTCTATGATTCTATGATTCTATGGCAGGTTTTGATGGCATTTTGTTATCAGGGACCACACCACCAAAAGGTCATATCCTAAAGCAGTGAGAAAATCTATACACAGTGGGATGTTTTCAAACTCCTGACATCTACAAATGATGACAAAGGGGATTAAAGCAACTTTATTACAGCAGAAATAGGCACTGAATAAGCCGCTTTTTAATTGCTGACATTCAGAATAAAATCTGCCTGAAGTGAACGCAGCAATTTTCCCCTCTTGTAGTTCTTGTTTCTGTTATGTGCCTATTCAGACAGTCAGTGTGATAGTTTTTCCTATAGACCTATGGACCAGCAGTTCACTATTTTTATGCACTGTACAGTAGAACAACAAAACAGGACCTTTGAAAGAACTCATACAGTCAAAATACAAGGAAAACAATAGAAATGAAGCTGCAGGAGGACAGGAGGAGGCATACACCAGGTTGCTCATCACAGCTTCTCAGCCTCTCAGCTGACTGCCACTCTGAAAACTAATACATTCTTTTATAAAGCACTCATAAAAACAAAAAGAAAGAAGAGAGGAGTATAAGGTGAGTAGAAAAATGCCATGTCTCCTGCCAGCCATTGTCAGACATGTAAGATTTTATATTTAGGAAGAGCAAAGCTTTATCTCTGACTTAATCAATTCATCACTGTGTGGAAAAGATGGAGGTGACATCCTTGGATGCACAATGAAAGGATATAAATGAATGCACAATGAAAGGATGTAAGGTTCATGACTTCATGTTGGCTTCAGTTTTGGCTTCCCAGTTAAAGTTATCTGTGGGTTTCTAGGCCTGCCAGTTCAAGATGGAATTATTTCTGAAAATTGAATTTCTGGAAATCAAAACTAGAAGCACACTTCTCATACTAGCCATATGTGAAATTCAAACCAATTGGAATGTAATTTTAGGCTTAGTGACATGTAAGAGGCAAAAAAGAGAATCTTTCTCATGGTCTGAATTTTCAGGCTTCAGGAACTGGAATGAAGAGAGCTCCAAAAAAGGAAAACCAAAAAGCTCTCAAAATCCACAACTAAAAGTTCTTCTCAATAAGCAAAACCAGCCTGGAAAGCTCACAAGACAGAGAATTTTCATATCCTTTTCAGCTAAATGAAAAACATAGATAAGCTTCAAAAATTTCTTGATTTTCAGAGATCTCATTTTCTTCCCCTGAAGGAAGGAGCCCAGATAATAAAAAGTTCTCAGGGAATAGATAACTCTTGCAGCTTTTCTTCAGAGCACTTAAAAGGCCAGTCACTTTATCTAAACCAGGAGCAGAGCTCCTCAGAAAAGCTTTCTAGCAAACCTTTGACTGTTTGTCTAGCCAAGATATGTGGCTTTCACAACTGGCACCTGCAACAAAAGCAGGAGCCAACTTGTGTTATCCGAATGATGTTTATGAGACAAATACCTGCTAGGGATCAGAGGGTCAGAAAACCAGAACAACTGGACCCCAGTTCTGGCTGTGAGTTTGATGGGGTTTGTGATTGTTATTCTGTAAGGATGCTTTCCATCCTGAGATCTGAGGATGTATTAATCTTGATTGATCAATCATTACAACATCCTAATACAATGACAGGCAAGTATTTATGAGACTCTGAAAAATTATAAGTGAAGTTGAAGTGATGAGAAAATCCTTTTCTGCTATGATTTCAGAAGTTATCTTGGGTTTCCTGGGTTGACATGAGCAGTAAGACAAAGAGACATACTGTATCTTTATTATAAGTACATTTTTTTTGATTGTTGTCATAGCACTGCAGCATGTCTTTATAGTACTGGTTTTAGCCAGTGGCATGGGTTATATCAGGTGTTAGTTTCATCTTCATTTTCTTTAAATTGGATGACTTTTACCATAAAGATTCCTACGAAGCCTGTTCACATTATAACAAATGTCAGTGAATATCCATGAGTCACTGCTCATTTGCTCAGGCTAGTGGCCTCTGGCTATTTCAGCTCTTGACATATTAGCCACATGAAAATATATGCATCCATTCCTTGTGCATTTCTAGAAACACATTTCTGTCCGGCTATTTTGGTTACTAATCTCACATGTCATTTGGTAGCTTTATGAAAATAATGAGAATTATGGAACACACCTTCTCATAGAGGGTATGTTTAAATCCTCCTACAATAACCCAGAACAAGCCCAAAGTAAGTCAAAACTAGTCAAGATTTACAAAAGCACACCTAATATTAACATTCTGACTTTTTTGTGTCTATAGCCAGAAGGATAATAAAACAGACGGGATAAAACAGTGTATTAACTTATAATTTCATTCAAGATTCAAGAGGCCACAAAACAAGGGTAACTAATTGTACTGTATTTCTTAATTCTTGTTTTGTCTGAAATTCCTTGCTTAAGAACGAGGTTGAAAGAATGCATGACATTCTAACATGCATGAAATCTGTGTTGTAAAATCACAGTCCAGCTTTTCCACTTGAGTCAGGCATGTGTGGGGTGTGGTGCATTTGTTTAAAGTAGACTTCAAAACCCAGATTCTTTTATTCTCTCTTTGCCTCAGCATGAAATCTGAATGAAGTGGCACATCAATGGTCAGAAGTTAGCTAACTTAACAAAACCATCTGCCCTGAGAATCTTTCAGAAAGCTTCATAAGTCACCATGGCCTTAATAAGCTTTGCCAGGTGACCTGTGAAGAGCAAGAGGAAGATGAAGAACACTATTTGCTTTTCTTGACTCTTCAGTGTCTTCAATTTACTGCTCACACTCTCTTCTCTGTTTCCTTCAAGTAACAGTATTGACTGTTACAGTGAGGCACTGGAATGGGTTTTCCAGGGAGGTTGTGAATGCTCCATCCCTGGTGGCGCTCAAGACCAGGCTGGATGAGGCCTTGGGTGATTTGGTTTAGTGTGAGGTGTCCCTGCCCATGGCAGGGGGGTTGGAACTAGACGATCTTAAGGTCCTTTCCAACCCTAACTATTCTATGATTCTATGGTTCTATGACTGCAATATATGGCTCATGCCAGACCAGAATTTGATCTTTCACAACATGGAAATTGCAAAATATAGCTTTTGCTATTTTTCCTTTGAATGGCAGAATGTCATGTATTGCCATCACACTTTATTTCACCTGATTATGACTGAGCATACTGAGTTGCTGTTTGTCCATTAGATTTGTAATGAACACAGAAAAGTCTTCCTCAGCCCCAGCCCATGTGGATAGACTGGGTGTAGGAAAACTCTGTGAAGTATAAGAAAGGTACTGGATTCTAAGAACAGATATCTCAGAGAACCAGGTTTTTGTTTTGGTTTGCTGGGACCACCATAAGCAAAGGGGAAAAAACTATACGCAAAATTTAAGGCCAATCTGGATGTGTGTTGTGGTTTAAGCTCAGCTGTAAATCAGACCACGCAGTCTCTGCCTCACTCCCCCCCATTCACACCCCAGCTCCCGGAGGGATGGGGAGGAGAATGGAAAGAATGTAACTCCCACCAGTTGAGATAAGAACAGTCCAGTAACTAAGGTATAACACAAAATCACTACTGCTACCACCAATAATGATAAGGGAAATAACAAGGGAAGAGAATACAACTGCTCACCAGACGGTGAGCGATACCCAGCCCGACCTGAGTAGTGATCTAACACTCTGGGTAACTGCCCCCAGTTCTACATCCTGGGCATGATGTGCTGTGGTATGGAATACCTCTTTGGCTAGTTTGGGTCAGGTGTCCTGTCTCTGCTTCCTCCCGGCCCCCCTCTTCCCTGGCAGAGCACCAGACTCACGAAGTCCTTGGTCAGAGTAAACACAACTTAGCAACAACTAGAAACATCAGTGTTACCAGCTCTGTTCCCAGGCTGAAAGTCAAAACCACAGCACTGTACCAGCTATCACGAAGGAGAAATATGACTGCTACTGCTGAACCCAGAACAATGTTAATTGAGTACATTTCCTAGTCAACTTTTGTTTTGATTTCTGATTTCTAAATAAAACTATGTCACAAGGGCTGTCACCATATGTTTCCAATCATTTATCACAAGCTAGACTTGGAATTACACACACATGCACAATGTACAGCAAATCCTTCAGTTTAGAGGCTGCTGTGAAACTCTGAATAAATCCCATTTAAGTTTGAACATATTTTCCATTTACATGCTGTATTCACCTGCCTCCACATAGGGAGATGTTTGATTAGCAGTTGCACAGTCCCAAGGCAAGCGGAGTGGCAGAACCCCCTTTCCTCCCAGCCCTTGGTCAGATGATGGAGCAGGATAATGTCAGGAGACTTCAGGTGTCACCACATTTGAGGTTCCCCAGCACATCACAGAAATGTAGACGTCTTGTCCCCACATCCTTACAACTTCCCATATGAGGGTCAAGAGTCTGAGGGAAGGCATGAGATCTCAGCACTATGGCAAGCAACCATGAGTTACTGTCTCTTTATTCTTGCACTCTTTCCCCTTCCCAACAGTAAAGCATATCTATGATCAATGGTAATTTGCAAAGTCAGACTTTTCTGAAACCAAACTGTGGCCATCTTTTGTCAACCAACTGGAATCCATATTAAGTGCTTGGCTGTCATGTACACCCACTGCATAACTGTGGGGAATTCAGTTATTTACTAAGCAGGAAGTTTTCATCTACTAGAGACATCAGAAACAAATTTGTAACAGGTTATTTCACACCCAATTTGTTTAGATTTTACAAAATGTAATCAGCATAATGGTATGCTATTCAAGCAAGGATTGTAATTCAGACAGAAGGAAAATTGTTTTATTTTAATAATAAAGCTTGCTTGTCCCTTGAACTGTGCAAGATGCAAGCAATATTGAATTACTGTTGGTCCAAACATGCACTGGTTTTTTTTTTGGACAGGAATATTTCAAAGCAATGTTACTAAGCCTGGAGTATTTGTGGTGGTTTGGAATGTATTTGGCTGGCTATTAAAGAGATATCTAGTAGCAGTTTTACCAAACCTGAAGTATCTGAGGTGGCTTAAAATGAATTTCTCTGGCTATTATTGGCTGCCTTGACCAACAAGCAGCTCAGGAAAAAATGTACTGAATCACCACTGAAGTTAATGAATTCAGATGTTATCTTATTCTGTAATGTCCTTGCATCCTTACTAAGCACAATCTAATGAATTTTAGACTTCGGCCATAAAAATATGAGGAATTGTTCCATTGCATTACAAGAGAGTTTTAATTATTATTAATTGCGTTTCTTTCCCAGTCTACTATGAGACCTTTCATGAAATCCTACAATTCACTAATCTTTGCATCTTTTAAATTCCCTAGGTTTTAGAGGCATAACTTTGGCCCAGGCAGCACTGATCCAGGCAACACTGAACATGAGGGCCCTGTAGCCAGAGCTACCAACATGCAGACCACTGCCTATTTATCACCTTTGTGAGATCATGAGAGAAAGCCTCCAGTTAGCCCCTTAAAGCCATATCCAGTTTTCGCAGTGCTCTCAAGTAACATGGGGCAAGAAACAAGAGTGTAATGAAGACGTTACAGAGGTGACTCATGCTGCCAAAAATAGTTATAAGGAACCAGGCAGTGCTGGAAGATTAGGAGGGAGACAAACAAAACCTATGTAACAATTTGCTGTTCATTTTTAATTCAGGAGATGCTAATCTTAAAAGATGTTTAGTCTTCTGAAACAAGCTGCTCGAAGTCTCTCCTATGGTATCCATTATTACCATTGAATTAGTATTGTTTTCAAGCCCCTTTTCTCACCTTTTCTAAATATTTGAATTGTCTTGAATCTCAAATGAAGCACAAAATATCCAGCTTCCCCCATTAAATATTCATGTTATGGGTTAGAAGAGACAAAAACCTGAACAACTGTAGAAAAGAGATTATAAACCTGTATTTATAACCACATTCTAACAAAAATAAGGCGAAGTAAATGGGTCAGTAGAGAAATAACAATAAAACTTCTCAAAGAAAAGGGGCCAAATCTTCAGCTAATATAAACTGTAGCTTCATTAAAGTCGATGGATCTATGCCTGTGTACACCAACAAAAAACATGGCTCTGGATCTCTGCTTCTGCTAGTGCAGGCCATATGGTAAACCTTCACATCACTGAGTTCTCTTCATAAATGAACGACTGTGTTTAGCTAACTTGAAGTACAAGTTTCCTCTGTGTGACTTGAATAACAGCTATGAATAATTCATGATGGAAAAATTACAGATGTACAGTGTTTTTCCATCATTTTACCATAAGACTTGCACTTAGCCCACTCAGATTGTATCACTTCTAGAGACTTAAGTCAGGCAAAGCAACATACATGTCACATAAGAAATAACTGTTCGGTTAACACCCGACATCTGCAATACCTTTCTCACAAACATATTTGCTTAAACTTTGGCAACAACATGAAGAATAAAAGACTAAGAATGAGGTCGAGAGTGACAGACCCAGCTGACTTTCAAAAAAACTTTTGTACACAGAGATATTCAGCAAAGTACCTCCAAAGCCTTCAGCTGTACCAGTAGTGCAGGCAGGTATGAAGGAAACCAATGCATGACCCTCTCCTCTGCCCAGAAATCTAGCAGACTTGATGGAAGTTGAAATAACAGCCCAGAGCCTGGGCAGAGTTCATGATCCCCTTGCTAAGTGTGAAGAAGCACAGCATGTCAGCAGAGACCCAGGACCAGCTCTGCTGCTCCAGCATCACTGCTTATTCCATTTCATTGGCACACAGTAGAAATTAAATCCCATGTAGGTGGAATTTGATTCACATGCAGCTCTTAGCATGGTGAATAGAACGTATGACCACCTAATTTATCTGAGAGACATTTTTCACTTACTGTCTCGCATTCAAGATCACCTATAGCATAGGGGAAACTACAGCACTGACCAGAGGGCTTCCTCTTCGCTACAGACACACTTATTTTACTCAATTACAGCATGCAACATGATTCTTAGTGCACAGGCTTGTAGACAGAATGCACAAGTGTTCTTCTTCCCTCTCCAGTTGCAGAGCATCCCATTCTTCTGGTACCCATCAGTTCTCCCTCTTTTGTACTGTTACCACAGGATGTCCATAAACCCTGTCTCTGTCTACAAAGAACCAGTATTCTTATTCTGAATCTTCAACTGCAGCCATTCTGCTGTGTGTCTGCTGGCAAAAATCTAGATTTGACAGTGTGCCTTTATACCTTGAAAATTATAATCTTTCGATTGTTTTGGTTTGTTGGCCTTTTTTTTTTTGATTCCTTGCTCCAAAGACATTGGTCTTTTCAGCAAATGCTCAATTCTTTCAAATCAATTAGTTTTAGTGCTTCCCAAATCAGGTACAACAATACTAGCTCATTTTCTGAAAGAGCGCAGTATTCATTCTTGGAAAACTGGATCTATGGGTTCTAATCCTCAGTTCTTTTTTACTCCCTAGTTCCTAAGCCATGAACCTCTTATTCAGAGAGAGAGCAGGAGGGAGGGCAAGAAAGAGTGTATTTGTTTCTTCAATGACATATTCATTTACTCATCAAAGAAAAAAAGAGTGAACCAAGACAAAGGATAAAAACCAAGCAGCAGCAATGAACCATGAGTCTGACTTATACTGAGCCTGTGAGGAATGACTGTCTGGATTGGGGTTCTACTAAAGCTAATCCATCACAGATTGATGAAGAACACTGTTGTTATTGCCTACAGGAATTTTTCTAAAAGGATTTCAATCCAAAATTCAGGTTTGAGAAGTAGGAGCAAGTTGGGGAGTCATAAGATTTTAATAAATCAACTTTGGTTGTGTATTTGCAGGATGATCTTACTTTCTCTTGCTTTGAATTAATGCAAGGAACTGAGCTGTCCTTGATAACAGCAAATTAGGATCTAAAATCTTTCATTTCAGACCTTTAAAAAATATCTATTTTGCATTATTTAGATAAATTAATGTATGTAGACTATTCCTGTTCAAAAATAACCTGCAGAGCCCTTTTTACATCTGGATCTGTATACCGGAGAACCTGGAGTACCAATCATCAGGAAAAGCAAGAGTGTTTGAGTTTGACCTTCAAGGAAGAGTTGATGATCAGAGATCACCATTCTTTTCCTCCATTTGTAAATGCTTTACAGAGCAAAATACAAGTAAAGAAAACAGATATGATGAGAGGTATGGATATTAGAAAAATTCTGTGCAATAGCCAGTAGGGTTTCATCCCGAACAAACAGACATGGGAAATCACCAACTGGCAGACCACCTCCAGAAGAATTATTAGGAAGCTAATAGTGTGTTTGAAGAAGACACTGTGAATATTAATAGACTCCTATTTGCAGCTGTTAAATCAGGACTCAATGTAGAGGAATCAAGAGTACTCAGAAAAAACTCAGATTAGACCTTTCAGAACAGGGCAGGGTATGGAGAGAAAGTCGTCTATGAAGGAAATGGAAAAAAGGGAGAAGTGGAAGAGATCTTGGTTTTGTCCTGCACACTGGAGTTGCTGCAAGAATAACAAAGAAACAAACATTTTTAAAAATTTTCAAGAAAATTATGTGTGATTATCTTTGAAGGCACTATAAGGTTTATGGACCAAAACTCATGAATGATACACTCTTAAAGACTTTAAGATTCTATTTGAAGGACATAGAGTCTCTCAGCTATCTTCATTAACATAGTACTTCAAAAAGTTAATGCCAGTGATATATGTTCTAAAGAAGCTTCCAGTTTATGAGATCCAGGTAAGTGTAATTAAAGGACATCTGCAAGATTTCATTTGCATCTTAGTATCAGAAGACCTTGGCAAAATTAAATCTTCATGGCATGCGGTAATTACCACAGACCATGCCAAGAAATTTTTTTTACTATGAACATCCAAAGCAGCAAACTCCATCTTTAAAAGAAGTTTCATTCTTAGTACAAAAATGTCAGACTCAACAGATCAAAATGACTATGAACAGAAGCATAAATAATTTTCTCTTATATAGAAAGTCACAATTAGAATCTGTTCTGTTACTTTATATATAAATTTATTAGTTTCAATCACCTAATACCTTTGTAGTACTTAACAAGTTGAAGCCAAACAGAGAATTACTATGATTTCCATACCTACCAATGGATGAAACTTCTAGAAGTTTTCATCACTCCTGTAAATGAGAGGAAATAGGAATCCATGTTATGCTCATTCACATTCCCAAAAGAGCTGAGCTCAGATAATAAAAGTCAAGGCTTTATGCAAATTCTAACATAAAGAATTTCCAAACACCCTTGTTTCATTGTTTCGAACAGAAAAATTGAGGAGTCCTTTCACAAAATCAGAAATGAAATAAGAATCAATACAAACAAATTGCATGAGTGGCTTTTCAAAAGTTCACTTCAGAATAGAAAAGAAATTTCAATTTATAACTCATTATCATGTTGGTTAAAGTAACTAAAATAATTTTAAAAGATGCCAAAACCCTATGCCCTCTAAGGAGGAGCAGAAACAGGCCATGACTTAAGGCTTTTGAAAACTCCTCCTCCGAACATCCTCTCCCAGTGGGTGGAATAAAAGGATGGTTGGATTGAAGTCGGCAGGACAAATTGTTTTCCGAGTTTCACACATAGATAAGCACCTGAGTAAACCAAGACATCACAGTCTAGTCATGATGAAATAACTCTGGTCAGTATTTATTGTCTATGAAGTAGACATATCCCTGTCTATTTCAGGTCCTGTAAAAGCTAAATTTACTCAAACAAGAAAGGTGAACCTAACTTTAAAAAATAAAACAAAAAGTAATAAAAAACTTAAACCAAATTTAGATCATAAATATGTTTAGGAGACTTTTAATTCCAGTACTGAGCAAGTCTACTCCACCTGTCAAACAGTAACCCTGTAACTCTACCAGAACTAACTGAGCATTTGGTTAGAAAAGAACTAAAGTCTAAAGCAATCTCATAGAGGCTGGACAGAAACAGAACATTAAACAAATATGTAAGTTTCATGTAAAAAAAAAAAAAATGTTTCGGGAGTTTGCAGGTTTTCTTTTTCTTGAAAGTGGCATTAAACCCACTGTAACAGTGAGATGGATGACATCTTGCCCACCATTTTCGAGGAACTTGCCTCCAGTCACCAGAGCCTTCCTAAACCAACAGAAATTGGTTTGGCCAAATACCTTGGACCTTCAGGTGCATCCTCCTGCTCCCATGGTCCAGGGAGACCATTCATGTCTTGGTTTTGCTGTCCTTCCTCAGGAGCTAAAAACCCTAGTCTTCTCATGGCCACTGTGACCAAGGCTGCCCCTGACCTGTTCTTCATTGCCTTGCTGAAGTCAAACAATACAACATCCACTGCTCTTTCCTTATCATTAAAGCCAAACACCTCAGCAAAAAAAGGCAGTCAAAGTGGTCCAGTACAATTTGTTTCACATTTCATAGCTTGATGTTGCCCTCAAGTATTTGCCATCCTCAAGCCTGGGGCAAAATATCAGTATTCCAGCTCTCTTGGATGGTAAAATCCTTGCCTTTTTTGTTTTCATTTTCTTATTTATTTTATTTTATTTCCTTTTTTATCGTAAGCTGGTGTCTTCTTGGTATTTCACCTTGATTCATTAACTTATGTGGGGAATTCCACTTTTAAATTAGCTGCTGGATGCCATCCCTCAGCTACACTGAAGATAACGCAAAGAAAGAATGCACAGGTCTGCTTTAAAAATGAGATGTTCAGGTTTGGAAAATGAAAAGGTAAAAAGTTTTCTAATATAAGACTGCTATAGACCTTTCATAACTGGGAGCTCTTCCATAAAGTGGTACAAATGAAATAGGAAACATTTTAGCTTAAAAAAAAAAAAAAATGAAACAAGCTAAAACCCAAACACTTTCTAGCCCCCAGAATACACATTTTTCTCAGTACTGTCCCAGAAGCTCTGATGTTTTAAAGTATTCAGCTGTTACAAAATTCCAGAAGCTGGTATGAACATTCTTCATCTGGATACCTGAAAGCTGACTTTAAAGTAAAAATCTCTTGATGGTTGTGAGGAATTCTACCAATTTCAGAAGATGTCATGGAAAGATGTAAAGTTCTCTCAGGGTTTAAGTACTTACTGGTAAATTCAAAATGCCTCTTTGCACTCCCAGGTGTGTAAATTTTGATTCTAATCTCTGAACTCAGGGTGTAATGAGTAGATCAGTGTAATGTTAGCATTTATAGCTCTTCTGTTGCTACTAAAGCTCTTTCCTTATGAATCACACTACTGTAGAGTCATCATTCTTTTAATTAATTGGCCTGTTAAATAGGCCTGCCCAGATCAAACAACCCAATAGCCACTGTTGCCCCTCTACAATGAGGGAGAATATCTTGGTAATGCCAATACTAACACATCTGGCACTGGTCAGTGTCATGAAACTGAAATGAAAAAATGTCTGCTAGGGATACTGAAAAACTGTTATGCAGAATCTCAGTTCAGTCCCTGTAATCATGCATGGATGACAGCCACTCAGGATGTAAGAGCTGCATAAGCACCTCAGCACCTTTGGTAATTTGATCCTCAGCCCCTTGAACAACCCAGCACAAGGAATACTCTCTCTAGTAGTCCCTCCTTGAAAACTACAAGGAGTGGGAGAAACATTCAACCCATGCAATTTTTCCATTGCAGAAAAGGCTACTATGATGTGAAAACTGTTAAATAAAAAGAGTAGAGAGGCAATGAGAAAAAAGAAAATTACTGGAGTCTTATTAAAGAGGATGCTGAGATAGCATGGGGAAAATTGCTTAGATAAGTCTAACCATGTCCCAGAATAGGCTAGAAATAAATGTTTACATCAGGAATCCATTCTTTTGCCATTTTGTAAGTCAATAGGCTTGGGTTTGATTTTGCTTATGTCTTTTATGTCTAACACAATGTGTTGGTAGACTAAAAATATGTTTTGTATGGCATATTTCAGACACAAAAATACTCCAGAACTTTTCAGGCATACTTCAGACAGCTGCAAAAATTCTGTGTGCACATAGTAGTTTGTGCAGCTTTGCTCCCATGTCACTTGGAGTAGAATTGCTAACTTGCTTAACTTAGTTTGCAGAATAGCAGAAAGTGGATACCTGAGTATCAGACAAGATAGAAACGCTACTGTCTGAGGTGTAACAATTGATGGTGCTTGCATGGGGCAGAATATTTTAAGGCAAAGTCCTAAAAGATCTCAGGCTGTGAAGGTGCAGACAATAACAGAACAGGTGCAGAAAAAGAAAAAAAACACCCAACAGAATAGAAAGAAATAACAGGCTGACAAGTTCAGCCAAAGCAAGTTTCTATCATGTTTCAAAAGCACACATAGGCATACTTCATCTTAGAGAAAATATTTGACCACCAAGACCCCCCAGGGTGCTACTGAGTTCATCAGACCTGGGGTAGAAGGAAGATGATGTTCTGAAATGCCTACGAAACCCGTATACTGTGATTGATTGACTTACGTAGGTTACATCACTGATGTTATTTTCCTCACTGAACTCCAAAATCTAGATGTCACATTCAGACATTTTTCTGTGAACCCAGAAAAATACCTTAGCAGCAGGAGATAAAAACATAACCACCAGCAGAGAGCAAAACCAATCTATTGTGTTTCTATGTGAAGTGTACAAAAACGTATGGATCGGGGGATGAGTAAGATTTTTATTCTTTCAGGTTTTTGTCTTGACTACCTGTGAGGAATTGTCATGTGGAACTTAATAAGGATAAACCCAAAAAGATTCTATAGAAATTAAATAACTTACATAAAAATAGCTTTAGACATATTTGTGGGGTTTAATAAACTCAACCTGTCTCTGGGCCACATGAGCACATATGCTGATTCAGTCAGACAACTGTGTGTTCACCAGATAGCCAACACCAGTTACTCCATGGCACTCCCTTAATTCCAACTGGAACACTGGTATAAAAGCAACTTTAACTGCCATAATATGTTTGGTTCAAGGTTGTCACGATTTACATTATTCTCAAACTCTTGCCTTCTATAATCTCCACATCAGCCTGAATCTTCAAATGAGATAGCACTTTTCAGCAGAATCAACGACCATTTATCCCTGCATGCCAACAAAAAGGCATGACAGCTCTTTGTAGCCCTGCTTCCCTCTATCACACAGGCCAGGCAGCCTTCCTTATGCATATATTGGATACTCCCCTTCTATCATGCCAGGGTTTCTTCAGGTGGAGAATACACAGTGTGAGGCGCAGTGAGCACCCAACTCATCCTCAGCTGCAAGAGACCTGCCTTCCCTCTAAATACCATCTATTATCCATGATGGTACTATCTGCTCTATGAAAACCTGCAGTAGGAATACAGTTTGCTTCTGAAGTTTTTAAGAACCTTCCGTAACCTTAACATAATTCTAAACTTCTGAATTTCACATGGACATAAAATATATCACCTCTTTATGTATAACTGTTGACTTAATTAGAAAGCTGCCCTTTATCTAACTCAAAGAAAAATGACATTTAAAGCATTTGTAACTCATTTGTCTTTCTATTCACTCATTAGCTGTACAAATTTTTCACCTGTATTTTTCATTATTCACAGTAAGTCTATTTTTACAAGAGTATTTTGACAACTTTTTAACAGCAAATGCTCACTGATTTTCTGGCAGTTCTCTGCAGAATTTTTAGCAGGATATGCTTCCCTGGCATGGTACCAGCAGAACTCAATATTTGTTCTTCCAGCAGTTTAACTTAGTGTATGAATATCTTTGGGGCTGGGAGGGCTCTAATCATTTAAATTACCCAGTCCTCAGCAGGTGCTGTTAATTTTTACAACTACATTGACCTCAGTGGAGCAAAAGCAAATAAATTATCATGGACTTGCCCCACTTTTCTTACCATTCTACCAGGACCTCACTGTTACATTAGTTAGTTGGTTTGATCACAAGGCCTTCCTTCTGCTGAGATAATATGATGTACTCAGTGTGATTAAACCATTACTACATTCATATATTTATTCCTCCCACAACTGATGACTTCTTGCTGGAACAGTTAAACGGGACACAATTTCTACTAAATGCCTACTGGCTTTAGACTCATAACCTCATTTAGGTGTAAGACATCAGCTCATGATTCATCTGTATCCAGGCTAACTTCAAGTTAATGAACTTAACCAAAGTACCTGACCTGAAAAGCTTTCAGAATATTCTGTCAGAAAGCTTCCTAAATCACCATAGCCTTAAAAAGATTTGACAGTTGAGCAGGTCAATCACACTCTTCGCTTTCCTTGACTGTTCAGTGTCCTCAGTTTGCTGGTCACAAAGGCATGTGGTCAGACTCTTTTCTTGGTTTCCTTCAAGTAATGACATTGAACACAATCTCTGGTTTGTGACCAATCTAGAATTTTACCTTTTTCAACACAGAAAATGCAACACGCAGATTGTTCTACAAACGGAGCTCTTCCTTTTCTTAAAATGCCGTCAACATGTGCAGTTTTATCTCTTCACAGATGATTATTATGGTTCTTCTGTTTAATGCAAGAATAGTAACACAGACATCTCAATTTCAAGTTATGTAGATTAGCTCCTATTCAAAATTTGCTACAAGCCTCACAGAAAAAAAAAAAAAAAAAAAGTAAGGATTGAGCAAGGAACAAATAGCTCTGTTTTAAATAAAAATGTGATTTTTAAAATTACTTATTTAAACCAGTCTGGAGAACTGCATAAAACACACACATATTTTAGTCTGAATAGTGCTTATTTTAGATGAAGATTGTTTCCCTGAGTGTTTGGCACCACTGTAACTAAACCAGCTGCTGCATTAGGCTAAAGAGATTCAACTTCTTCCCGTTGACAGGCTTAGCCACTTGACAAACTTTCAGAGCTTCGTATCAGTCGTGGGTTGTAAACAAGGCAGAGATGGCACATCTCACCCAATGATTTTGAGGAGTTTTTTTATTATTATTATTAGTCATCAGTGAATAATTCATAGCAGCCTCAGTGAATCTTGTTTCTTTTTCTGTTCTGCAATCAGCCTATGCTTCTTTCTGGAATATTTGTTGCTCCCCAAATTATTTGTCAAATGCAGTCTCAGCATATAGATTTATCAAAAGCAGCTTCTTGTGAGCAGTTGGTAGAATTCAACTGCATGACAGGTTTCATCAGGCACACAGGGCTCAGGACAATTTTCTTATTCTATAGCTGTAAAACACAGATTTTAGTTAGAACTCATTCATTTAATTAATCACATGAGGATTTACTTGGGGGTCTAATGGAATTAGCTTCTTTCTTCTTCCCACTTTAATAACACATCATGCAGTCATGCAGCTTCCAACCAATCAATATAGTTTAGGACTCTTATCAGCCCTGAACTGATAAAGTATTTATTTTTTCACAAACATAATCAAAGAAGTCCATCATCCTTATAGAATTTCCTTTTTTGTTAGGATATCCGCAGAAAAAAGCAAACCCAAGACAAAGATATTAAATTTATGTGTGTAGTTTTAGGGGACAAAAGACACAGAACTCATTCAGCTGGAGTTGCTGAATTGTTACACATAACTGAATCCACTCCCGTAAATAAACCAATGGCTTAATCCAAACCAGAAAGCTTTCCTCAAAATACTATCTGCAGAAACCACCTACTATTTTTAGTAGACTCAGATATCAATTTGTCATGAGGCTGTTCAATACTGGATTTGACTTGCTCACTTTTCTCCACTCCAAAATACTTACAATCCCTTAGTAAAGAGAAATTTTCTCTAAGACACGTAAGATACTTTTTAGTTGTTGTTGTTCAGTGGGTGCATTTCTGGTTTTGTCTTCTCCTTTTGTTCCGCTCCCAGCCAAACCAAGTAGTTATGTACTCCCAACTTTCAATTCCACATGAGATATCTGAATGGCTGGATAATGCTTTGGGACTTTTAAGTAATGCATACGTCTAAGCTACAGTTCTGCTTGCCACCCTACACATTTATTCAGGTTTAGCTGGTAAACATTTTGTGTGCATGTGGCAAACAATTTAGTTTGCTGTTGAAGATAACTCCTCCATAGCAAAAATGACTCTCTGACTCTGGAACATCGTTCCCATTTACATTGAAATTCATCAGCTGAAAGAATACCTTTCCAAGTGATGTTCCCAAGGATTTTCCTATTTTCTGCAGAAAAATTCTGAGGTAGGAGACACAGTGCTTTAAATCTGATCTGCATTCCAAACAGCCTCCAGAATTTTCATTTCTCATCAGCCTTTGTCAGCCATAAAAATAATTCTGCTTTTAAAGTTAGGAGCAGCCAATGCCCAAGTTGCCAGCTGTTAATATCATTGAGATACTATCAGAAATGCTCCACTTGCTCCTGTTGCATAGTAACTAGCTCCACTAGCACTCCCACTGGGGTCAACTTACCAGGTGCAAGCAGTGCACAAATTCAGCAGTAGCAGCATTTGGCTTTCAGTTGTGGGTCTGAATCTTACTATGAAAACTAAGTAAAGGATAGAATTAATTTTGCTTCTCTAGAAGAAATTCAGATAAGCACCTAAGATGAGGGTGCCAGTACACTCTGCAATTTCTTCTTTATTGCTAGAAGCATGTGTTGCCTATAGCAGATTCCTTTTTTCTCTCCACCAGCTCCCTTACAGAAGCTTCTCTGCTGTAGAAATAACCAGGACAAAACAACTGCTTTCTTCTGAAGACCTCTCATCTAAACTGTCTATGGTTGTACTACTAACCCAATCACCTTCTTATATAAAAATGCTTTTCAAATATATAAGGCAAAAAGGCAAGATATCTGAAGAGCCTTATTTAATAATTGACATTTCAAATACATCAGGATGCTTTGCCTTCCTTCTAGTAAAAAGCAAAAATAGATTTTTTCCATAGCTCTTTGTTAAGGGATAGGAATGCACAAATCTTCAGTCCCCACCTTCCCACCCCACCTCCCCAAAAAAAACCAGAAAAACAAAAAAACAAATACAAACAAAACAAAAAACTAAGTCATGTTCTACATGTTATTATTATATCTCTATTTTTGATGTTTTGGGGTCTTTCCTCAAGATTTACACAACTATGGTTATCCACACCATCTGTAACAGTTACAGCTGACATTTGCTTATTCTCCAGGCTTGCAAACAAGAGAGAAAAAACTTGACTTTCTTCCTCCTCTTCACACAGCTCTTAGGTGTTTAAAGCAGCTTGTCAAAAGGATGCTTCAAGAATCTCTGGTGGTGCAAAAGTGATGCTCTGTTTTCTCAGAGATGTTTACTTTCCAGTAACAGCCTTCTGTCTTCCTGTGATGGGCTACAGCAGTGCTGGAGTTTGTATTTGATAGCAAGAGACTCACAAAGGACTCATGGAGTGTATAAAAGAGCCGGAAAGCCCATCATTATTTCAAAGCCCATGATTACATTCCAACCTGAGCTATCTTTCATCTTTCTTTTCATATGATGTACTTATCCACTGATATCCAGCACCATGTTAAAAATATTGGGCTTGCTCCAAGACAGCCTATTTGTACAACAGGAATAACTTGACACTGGCATTAGTGCTTGGGAATTTCATGAGTATGCTGTTAAAGAGAATTTGTGGTTTTAAAAATGGCCTTTATAAATATCAGACTTCAGTTTATTGAGCAGATGTGTAAACTCCTCAGTTGTTGCTTCTGGTGCATGACAAAAATCATTTGTCATATGTACATGTCTGATTTAACTATTGCTTCTTCAAAACTACTTTACTAGGAGAGCATCCAGCATTACATTATTTAAAGGCTCCCTGGAACAAATACCAACCACCCACTTCATCTATTTCCTTCTAAAACCACAACATTGGGTGAAAACCATTCTCACTTGTACATTATCTCACGTGTCAGCATTTTATAGACATTTCCCTTCTGCCAACATAATCTCCTATGTGAGCCTAATCCTGCCAATTTCAGCCTTATTTAGCCTTCAAATACATTTATTAGGACAACATATTTTTTTCTGATATCATTTTGAAGGGGGGTTAGTTGTAATTTAGATTATGTTGCAACTTACATCCCTGCTGGGTAGCCTATTCTTGAGCTCAGATGCGTAGCAACAGACCTCAGAATACCCCCTTGATAAGGATGAGCATAATATCCATTTTTCCCCTTCCCCTATGACAGTATTTGATTCAGAAAGATAGATTGGATAGCACAGCTGACACCTCTGTCATCTCTTACTGAAGCAATGAGTGTGTGAGGTGTGTGTTATCTCCCAGGGCTTCCCTGAGTCAATTAGTTCAGCAGTATACCTAGGCACAACACAGTGGGTTTTGGCTTGGGTTTTTATATGGGTATGGCATGTCTTGAGGGACATTTCAACAACAAGCATCTTGGAAGGAATCCATTATTTGTTACACACGCACACCACATACACACACATATGCATGCCAGTAAGCTAATACTGTTCAGAAAAGGCAAGTTATTAGGAAGATCTGCATTCTGCTGTGGATCATTTTTCCTTCCAGTGAAAGCTAGAACAAAATCCCTGGACAAGGTCTGGATCCTCAGAGGGACTCACATCTCTTTCAGGGTGGTATCCTTCAGGTGCATCCCTTACAAGCTGCATCCCGTGCTGTGCAGCTTCAGGCTGCGCCCAAGCACACAAGAAAGCCCATAAACTTTCAGGAATGTAGTTGTCATAACTGCAGATGGTAAGCTGACTCCTTCCCAGCTCGGTTTTGCTTGTACCAGAAGTCATTATTAAAGCCAATAATCTGAGTAAGGTCATCAGAGCTGCTTTGAGTAAGGGTTTGAAAAATTGGTTCTTTAAACAACAAACAGAAAGGTTAAGCCCACGCTGCCTCTGCACTTCTCTGAGGAGATGAGGCAGTTTGCCAGTTTTGCAGCCCTCAGTAAACTTGACAGAACTGTTTAGCTGGACAAATCGGGCAAATTATCTCTTACACAGATGCTATTGCGGCCTTTCCTTAATTTGCCTATTCAGTTTTTCCCTGTTTTTTTTTTTTACACCAACCTTATAATTTAACTTTAATAAGCACCCGAGATTTGGCAATCTTCCCCCTCCCCTTTTACTCCCACCTCTAAGTTAAAGGGAGCAGGAGGGAATGAACAGTAAAAAGCATATGATCTTGCCAGGATGGTGTGGTGTGGAGATGCTGTCCTGATCTTGTGGAAATTGAAGACTTTGACTGAATGTCAAACAGTCTTTATTCATCTTTATTAGGTGTTTACACCATGTGGCCTTTTGAAGCCAACCAAAACAGGCTGGACACAGCCTATAATGATTTTATATTTGCAACAGCACTGTAGGGGGAATAATACAATGCACAGGGCAATGCAGTATTTATATGATTTTTTTTCAAAACTATGGGTTTGCTCTGTGAGAAGGTGTTTGTCTGACCTCACTGCTCAAATAACATTGATGGTAGTAACAATTTTGACACTGACTTCAAACAGTTTTATCTCCTTTTTTCTCCTCCCACCTCCCAAAATTTTCACAAGTGCTCAGCTGTCATCCTTGAATAAAGAAGCAAATATGTACAGGGAAAGCTGCATTAAATCCAGCCTGGTCCTATAAAAGTCCACAAAATGGCATCCTGTTTTCAAGGGAGATTCCCCAGGCAGGGCCATGATAAAGGATCTCCTGCTACCCATAAGAAAAATTGGGGAAGAAAGTACCTGCCTGCCTGCTTAAAAAAAAAAAAAATTAAAAAAAAGTCAGGGAAAAAATGCGTGTACTCACAGTGATGACATAAAAACACATGCACACATCACCTAGGAGTCAGTTCCACCCTCTGCTCAGGGCTTGCCAGCTCATGGAAGTTGCAGTGAGGATGACTTTTATTGCGCAACAAATCCCTGTGGGTACCAGGATAGCACATTTCTGGCATAGAGCTAGGCTTTTTTGCTGGAGATTAAGGGCCCCATGCTAAATCTCTCATATTTGGAGTATCTTCATATTTGGAGTAGCCACACAGCTCTTTCCTATGCAGTTGGCTCCACCAGAGTACATCTCCAAGACTCAGGAGGAACCCTTCACATTCAATCAACCCCTGGATCCCCAGATAATTATCTGCTTAAACTGAGGGTCTTCTAAAGGCTCTCTGTGCCACCCATCATGATGTTGTAAGTAGTGCTGGAACCATTCCTATCTACTGGAGTTGTTTTCATCAAATGAACTATGTCATATTAACTATTAACTGTATTAACTATGAAGGAATAACACAGGAGATGTGATAACAGAACAAAAAAGGCTTAAAAACAAAAAAATACAGGCAGTGGCAGAAACTCAAGGTAGTTACAGCCAGAGGGTAAGTACACAACTGAGTCATTATGGTACCTGTCTACTAGCTGTAACTCTGCACAGCATTGATGTATCTCAAAGACGAGAACAATGGGAAGCACTATAAAAGGACCAGCAAGGAGAAAAAAACTGATTAAGTGTCAAACTCAAAATATATAGCATGAACAAAATATGTGGCAAGTGGGGATCTCATAAAGGTTTTATAGGTACTTGTTTGGGAAGATATACACTACCACCTCTGAGAAGGTACACTAACAGTAGTCGACTGGATCATTCACATGGAGAGAACAGTGCTTTCACCTCACACTAACCTCTTCCCTTATTCTGGCAGTGGAAACAGCTTTCAGAGTGAGTGTGTGTTCATGCCCCCTTTAGGCACCCTTGTAGAGTTACAGTGGTGGAAAGAAACTGACTAGTAATTATTTTTAATTTTTTTAATTATTTTATTTTATTTATGTGTGCTTGGAATGTCTTGAGATCTTCCCTTGGTAGCATCAGTTTCAGAGAGGAGACTATAAAAATCAGAGGGGTTTGTGGGCTGTGTGCCACTGCCTGGCAACATTACAAGATCTTCTGCCAGCTCTTCTATCCAAAAGGGACCAAAGCTATAAAGCGGTTCCCTGCATGCTTTCCTCAATGACTCTTCCAGCATCCTCTGGCAGTATTAGAGTTTGTCTGGATTTATATTGCCAGAAGAAACAAAATAGCAGTTTTGTTTAGGGAGCAAGAACCCTCCCAGCCTCTTTCCTGAGGCAGTGACTTAGCACGTAGCCTTCACTGGCGAAAATCAATTTGACTTCAAAGCGGCTGTTTGGATTCGACACCAGGCCCACAGGAGGATATTTAGAGGCCTAATTGGAGTAGCTGGTGCACCATCAATTCACACGAAACAAGCACTACAGTGACATAAAATGTTTTGAACATACACTCCTACTTAACCTTCGTAATGGCATTTTAGATATCTGAAAGTATTTGCAGATTTCTTTTGGCTGGACAAGAAGTGTGAAAGACGGAAAGTAAGGAACATCAGATTACTTTTGGTTTTCCTTGAAATAACAATTCAAATGAAAACCAGCATTTTGAAATGTTTGAAACTACATTTACATAAATTGAGTCATCTAGACAGAAACAAAATAGATTATTCCTACTGAATGAAATAATTAATTTTACCTGAATGGTTTGTTTTCCCCTAATTCTCATTTTACAGTTATGGTTATGAAAGGGGAAAAAAAAATTAATTTTCGGCTGACCCAAAATAAGTCACTCAGCCTATCCAAGGTTAAAGAGGTCGGTCATGTGTTGTACCCTCCACATGATCTAGTGACTCAGGCATTTTGAAAAATGTGAGCAGCTATAGAAGACGAACAGGATGACAGGAACAACTTACTTCCAAGTAAGTCAAGTTCTTCAGAAGGCTCAAGCCTTGCATAAGGTCACTGAGATACACACAGGACAATTTTTCTGCAGCCCAGAAAGCAAACAAACCAACCTGACTTCAGAGAAATAACAATGAGCCAGGCAAGCAGAAAGAGCAGCAAGAGCAGTCCCAGCAGTGACTTTAATCACGTTTTCCTACTGCATTTTTCATTGCTGAAGGGTCTTCACTGGCTTTAACTGCGACACTCAGCCACCGATCACAAATGAATGGTTTCTGTGGTCACCATTCCCCAACAATCAATGCCACCAGCATTGCTGTACTCATGCTTACCCAAGGTGACAACCAATTCAGAATAGGTCTACCCACTTGCCTGGATCTGCCTGGTCTTATTTCAGTTGAATATTTAACACAGGAGAAGAGCAGAATGGACGTTCCTACTGCAGAAACCACCATGAGAAACAAAAAAGACAGGAAGAAAGTAGAAAAGTAGAAGGCAACTAGTTCTTTGCTTACAAAAAAAAAGTGAAGGATCCATTAGGAAGTTTATTCAGATGGCAGCCTTGGAAGAAGAAGGTCTGCAGTGTTACTAAAAAGCAGGGTGCAACTTATGCACAGCAGTCTCCAATTCCTTTATTAAACTAAACCAACTTTGCTTTTTTCCACATGCATATTTATGCAAGTAAAGTGGAAAATTTAATGACACAGCTTACCAAATGTCATATGTATACACTTTGGTGGGGTTTATATCCTTTTTCAGATCATTTTCTGAAAATATTCCTGCCTCTTACAGAGTGGCACTTAAGGATTTAAATGTTTTCCTTTTAAAAAAGCCTGTGTTTAAGCACTTTGGTGTATCAGGGGTATTGTAAAGAACAGGAATATTTGAGCAAAGAATAAAAATAAACACAAATTGCAAAAAAAAGACAAAATTAATAACTTGTTGTTAAAAATAATCTTGCTGAAAAGACAGCTTCAAGAGCTAGAGCCATCCAAGACAAAATTATTACATCACCTGGGCAGTCGGCCCACTCTGTACAGTTCAGGTGTCTAACTGTGACCACTTGCTGTTACTTGCCCCAAACAAGCTCCAGCCCAGGAATTAATTATAGCAGTAATCCTAAGAGTGGCAGTGCATGGTCATCAACAAAGCATACTGGAATCGGGTCATAGATTAACCATATATGAAAGAACAAATACAGAGACACTGAATTATTTCCCTTTGCCGATTTCTCCCTTTATCAGTTGATTTTGTGTGCAATTTTCAGAGCTGTTTCAACAATAAGTTTGATTACATTTTCTGAAACACTTGCTTTTTCAGTCTAGTGTCACCTGTGCCCTAAAGCCAAAAGAAGATCCACTCCTATAATGAAGCTTCAAACAAATGACAATTTTGGGCTGCCTGTTCAGACTCAGAAGAATAGGTATTTCTTATAAAACTAACTCCCACCTGACAATAAGTAATTACCTAACTGCACAGCAGGTAAGTTACGTGCTTACCAGGTTTTTCCAAACCTGACAAAAAGGATGCAAATACAGACAATGCTTCTGGAGATATACAGATCTCAAGTAAGCTTGTTCTCACAACCTGAAAGCTGATTCCTGTAGCTCTGGGAGTAAAAAACAAACAAACAAACCCCAAAACCAAAACTTTTTCTCTGCCCTGTGAGAAATTCACCATATTCAAGGACAGCTCTTCCAGCCAATAATGCCTTACTGCTAACAGAGACTTTGGATAAGACGAACCTGGGTAGATCAGAGAAGAACCAAGAAACAAAAATGTAATTATAGGTCTAGAGGGAGAAGGAAGAATAAAAGGGTAAACAGGAAATTGTTATTAACTGTTACACGTAGTAGCAGCTCACCTTTACATGTAGCAGTTGGCATAGTCAGTTTTGGCCTACAGACCACTATTGTCATTTGTAGTTTTCCACCTATGAACCAATTTTGTAACCACATATCAATTTAGAGAGAGCAATATGAGGGAAACACTAGCTTTGCAGGTCATTTGGAAGATGGTAACAGCAGAAGGTATGACAAGGTGCTAAAATGATGGCCATAAGGATGTAAGAGACCAACACAGCGCACAAGACCTTGTTAAGAGCTCTCTGAAGACTGTACACCTCTGGTGATCTTCCCCTCCACAAAGAATTTAAATCAGGAAACATGCACTTAAGACCTGTTGGAGGGCAGTGATCACCTCTTTCTGACAGCACGATGAAAAGTGTTCCCTTCTACACAGATCATGTGAATACCAGATGAAAAGGAGCATGTTTCTTCATAAATAGCTCTAAAGATGAATTTCACAGAAAGGAGAAAGGTTAACATTTAAAGGAGAAGAGCTTTTTAAGTTAAAGAATAAGGCTAGCACTAGGTCAGGGTAAACGGCTCATGAAGAAGTTACCAAAAGATTTCTACCCACTGCAGCCAGGAGTGAAGGTCTCAAACTGTTCTTCCACGTGGACAGCAAACAGCATGAAACAGCACTACCCTCCAACAGGTTTGAATCAGCCAGGGCAAGACAATGGAACTCCCCCGGACAGAAAATACATGCGAGGCCCCGTGTCAGTAGCCAGACTGCAGGTAAGCCTTGAGGTTATTTCCCCTCTGATGGGCAGCATGGTGGTGGGAGAGGGCCTCCTCTAAGATCCTGGAAATCGACCACAGAGCAGAGACGTAGGGTGACAGTGCCCCGACTGGAGGGTTAAAGCCTCAGACCCGGGTGTTAGCGCGGCTCCCGGCTAACAAGACAAAAACGGGACTTTCCCCAGGCTCTTGCAAAAACTCACACAAACACCCATCTTCGCTTTGTGCTATTTTCTCTACGGCTAAAGGTATTCTACCATAAAAGCAACATTAAAATGTCCGTGGCTTGCTGAATCTGGATCTCAGTTTCCACTTGTCTAAAAATTACTTGTTTTGAAGCAGAAGCGCATGAGAGAGGCAAAAAGAGCCGCCAGGGCTGGCTTTCCCGACGAGTACGCAGTGCCGGCGAGGGACTGGTTCCCCGTTCCCCCTAGCCGAGGAAAGCCCCCGTTCCGACCCGCAGCCTCTCCGAGGACGGGACAGCCCGGGGTCGCTTCTCGGCGCCAGAAAAACCATTTCATTTCTCCGGTGCCGCGAGGGTAGTATGGCCCCGGGGCAGCGCCCGGGCAGAGGTTTCCGTCGGGGCTGTCCTGGGACGCTTCCCCGGGGAGCAAGCAGGCGGAGTGGAGAGAAAGGGCTATCTCCAGAAAGCCTCCTTCGTCCCCCGGGGGGCCGGCGGCGACTACAAGTCCCGGCTGACCGGGGAGGAGCCGGCGCGGGGCTGCCGCTCGCCGTCCCTCGCCGCGGGAGCGCAGCGCAGCCCACCGCCCGCAAGTTTTCTCGCCTCCGGAGCTGGGCAGTGGAGTGCACCGAGGGCTGCGGAGGGGAGCCGGCCGGGGAGAGAAGGGGGACTGGAAAAGGAAGCCTTGCAGGGGAGCCGGGCAAGGGGCTGTGGACGGGAGCCTTTCGAGGGAGACAGGGAAGGGAGTGCAGGTGCGGAGGGAAGACGAACACGGGAGCGTACGGTGGCCTCGGAAAGGGGACCCGGTCCGGGCAGCCTTGCAAGGAACCCGGCCTGCGACTGGCAGCGGGGCAGGGCCGCCTCGTAGGGGAGAGTCTCGCTCCTCCCAGGGCAACGCGGACACCCAGCCGGAGGATCGCAGCAGGGACGCCGTGCCGGCGGCTGCGGGGGGTGGTGCGGGGTGCCGCCCCGGGGCCGGGCGGCTCCAGCCCCGTGGGTCCGCGGTGGGCGGGCCAGGGGCCGACTCCCCCCTACAGCCCCGGGGCGGGGGAGCGGCGGCGGCCCCATGGGCGGCGGCGGGGCCGGCTCAGCGCGGGGGCCGCCCGCCGCGGCTGATGCCGCTGCCGGCCGCCCGCGGGGTGGCTGAGGCGGGTGGAGGGGCTGGGGCTGGGGCTGGGGCTGGGGCTGGGGGAGGCGGCGGGCGGCTCCCGGCCATGTGGCGGCCAGGGGTGCGCGGGCTCCTGGGCCGGGCGTGCCTGCTGCTCCTGCCGCCCTGTGCCCTGGTGCTGGTGGCGGTGCCCGGCTCCGCGTCCCACCCGCAGCCCTGCCAGATTCTGCGGCGCATCGGGCACACCGTCAGGGTGGGGGCTACCCACCTGCAGCCCCGCTCCGCCGCTTGGCCCGTGGAGGCGGCGGGCTGGAGGAGGGCGAGAGGCAGCCCCGAAGGGGTGATCGCCGCGGGGCCCCGGAGCAGGTGGCCGGGGGGCGGCGGGGAGCTGCGGCTGCCCCCCTCGCCGCGGGACGCGCTGCTGCTGGCTGTGGCGAACCTCAACAGAGTGGCCGGGCTGCTCCCCTACAACCTGTCCCTGGAGGTGGTGATGGCTATCGAGGCGGGGCTGGGCGACCTGCCCTTCTTCCCCTTCTCTTCCCCCAGTGCCTCCTGGAGCAACGACCCCCTCTCCTTCCTGCAGAGCCTCTGCCACACAGTGGTGGTGCAGGGGGTCTCCGCCATCCTCGCCTTCCCGCAAAGCCGCGGGGAGATGCTGGAGCTGGACTTCATCTCGGCGGCGCTGCGCATTCCCGTGGTCAGCATCGTGCTGAGCGAGTTCCACCGGCGGAGTCCGGTAAGGCGCAGGGGGGTACGCGGGGAGGCGGGCAGGGCTGCCCCCGCACAGGGGCAGGCAGCGCGGTGTTCGCTGCAGGGGCGGCACCCGCACCCTGTTCTCTGCGGGGAAGGGTCCTTGGTCCGACCGGTGTCTGGGCGAGTCGTGGAGGACGTGGGAGCTGGGTAGCGGCCGGGATGCGGAGGGACCCTGCCCGACCCCTGCCCGGGAAGAAGCCCTCTGACTCTGGGGCCTTCGGAATCGCTTTTCTCTCCTTTCCCTCCTCCTGTATCGTCTCCCGTGTTGCCCCTTCCTCTGAGCCCTGCGGTAGAGGGGAGAAGCATCCTCTCTGTGGAAAGGAACAGCTCGGTGGCAAAAGCTAAGTAGCGAGCCTGAAGTCATACGCTGCGTTAAGTTGCAGACTTGAGAAGTGGTGTCCAAGATACGCACTGGTGAGGATCTGCTTTTCTTTTGGTCCTGAGCTTAGCTTTTGGAGAAGGACATGCTTTGCAGACAAAAATGAGGTTGTTATCAAAAAAATCAGAAAAAAAAAAGTAAAGTCTAAACCCAGCATTCAGGGTGTTCACTGAATTTATTACTGGTCTAAATGCTGCGCTCTTATTGTGTGTGGGCAGTGTAGGTTGTTCACCAGGTGACACTTCCTGGGGAAGTTGTTCACTGTAACTTGACTGCATTGAGCTCTCTAAAGCATTAGGATTTTCTTTACTTGTAGCTCAGGCATTGTTGCTAGATCAGATTTTTGCTAAATCTAATTGCCTTACTAAAATAGTAGAAACTTAATTCCGACAGTATCTGTGTGTGTTAGTGTAGCTAAAAGAGTAAAAACTAATGACTGTCTTGGGCACAAATAGTAGTAGTATCCAACGGGAGCTAAACTTTCTGTTACACAGAGATGGCAATTGTCATGGTGTGGACCCAGCCAGTAACTCGGCACCATGCAGCCGTTTGCTCACCCACCTCCAGGTGGGAGGAGAAAGTATGTAAACCGTATGGGTTGAGATGAGAACAGCCCAATAGCTAAAGTATCAGACAAAATTACTACTACTAATGATAATAATAATGATAAGGGAAATAACAGGGAGAGAGAATATAAAACTAAAAGGGAAAAGAAAAAAAAACAGCCATGAACACAAGTGATGCACAATACAGTTGCTCACCACCCGCCGACTGATATCCAGCCCAACCCAAGCAGCGATCTGGGCCTTCTGGGTGACTCACCCCAGTTTATAAACTGGGCATGACATGCTGTGGTATGGAATACCCCTTTGGCTACTTTGGGTCGGGTGTCCTGTCTCTGCTTCCTCCTGGCTTCCTGCCCCTCTTCACTAGCAGAGTATGAGAGACTGAAAAGTCCAGGATAAGCATTACTTAGCAACAGCTAAAATATTGGTGTGTTAATCAGCACTGTTCTCAGACTAAAGCCAAAGCACAGCACTGCACCAGCTACTAAGAGGGAGAAAAATAACAGTTACAGCTGAAACCGAGACAACAACTTAGTGTTACACACTCTGGAAAAGGCGACATTTCAGTATTTTGCAAATGTGTGGTTGATGCCAGTAATCATCTTCAGGTCAAAGAACAATGCTCTAATCTGTGTGACCCATGCAATGGAAATCATGAATGAAATGGCAGAACCTGCCATGTAAACAGCCAGGAGAAGTAGTTGTTTTGTATAAAAAGAGGTAGCTCAAGTTTACCTTCAAAATGTAATCAGAACATAAAGATTACCAGTGATTTTACTTTTCAAAAGTAAATGCAAAACTGCCTGGATCACCACTGGACTTCTGTATTTTTTGAGTTAGATTGTTATAGAAAAGTTAGGAAAAGAAAGTCTGTGCTAGGCAGCTCTTAGTCTGTAACTGAAGATGCATGACTGACTGCTGTATGCTGGTCTGAGCTCTGATAGTTTTCTCTACCTCAGCAAATTTCATGTAACTCAGGTTTCTCTAGATTTGTACGGAAACTCAAGGGTAATCAGTGCCACTGGATGCCACTTTTGATGCAAATTGGGTGTCAGTAGCACCCAAGTTTTCACAGTTACATCTACCAGTTTTGCAGCTACACTTGCAGTTGCAATGGAGTCAGTAGGAAAAGTTCCCTGAAGACCAGATCCTAAGCCCAGCATTGTATTGCAATGCCTGTTAAAAACAGAAATATTTTCTCTTTCATCTTAGAGATGAGTCTATGTTGATGACACAAGATGTGTTAAACACATACAGCGCAGGTTAGAGCCATTGCTCCTTTCCACAAACTTCAAAGCTTCTGCTTAACTTTCAGATTGCTCTCAATGGGGAGACAACTCGATCAATCTATCCAAATCAAGACTTTGTTTTTTAAGCAAACATTTAATTGTCATTGTCTCCAGTGACAGTGAAACCAATGCTGGCATTGAACCTGTGCTGACGAGAGTCCAGGTTGGTCTTTTTTTCAGCTGAGCTAAAAAAAAATAACCCTTCAAGGCTCTATGGATTTGAAAAAAAACTCAGTCTTACTTAAAGACCAGCAGGTAATACAAGTGTATTAGTCTCTCAAGATGGCTTGGAGAGCCTGACATCTTTCTGAACACTGTTTCATACCTTCACTCAATAAATACCATTTTAAGCCTAACTCTGGAGGCAGCACTCCTAACTTCAGCAGTCTTACCTCACATGCTTTCCAGAGTTACAGGATTTTCAACAGCATCTTGGACCTGGGGAACCCCAGAGATACTGACCTCAGAACCCTCTGGTGTGTTACTGCCTGCTGTAGCAAGGATTTTTGTCACCTATAGTCCCATGCAAGCACTGGCATAAAATGAACGTGCCGTGGACTTCGAACCTTCCTGGTTTAATGGCCCTGGAGCTACAGACTGGCAGTTTTAGAGGAAGTGAGTATAAATGACATCTTTATAGGTGAGACAGATTTTCCTGATAAGGCCCAGCATGCAGTTTTCCAGAGAAGAGTCAGAAGAAAACTCAGTCAAGAAGAACTTCTGAGATGTGAAGCATCAGCCTCCCTGGGGACACCCTTCCCACTGATACTTTGCCAGAGCAATTCTCCCAACCCCAAAACTATTGCTGCATGCTTTTGGGAGCTGCCAACAGTTAGCTTTCTTCCAGGCAGACCCAAAACTTTCTTGCCCTTGAAGAGCACTGCCCACTGTCTGCCATATGAGGAGCATGGCAAGCATACTAATGAACTCAACGTTTGCTAGATACCGTCTCGAGTTGCTTTACCTCAGCATTCATAATTTTTGTTAGGATGGTTTTTAATGTAGTAACATCTAACAAGTTCTCATTTTCCACATTATGTGAGGACTAAAACATACACATAGTATGTACTGCTACTGAATATTTCCATCATTACTTCATACAGAACTTTCTTATGAGCATGTTGATTTTTGAGCAAATCTTCCCTAATGTGGCAAAAAGCAATACTTAAAATGAAAAGTAAGATAAGGATCCAGAATTGAAATATGTTTCAATAATGCTGGCTGTTGCCTCTATGTAAGATTGAGAGGAAATCTACATTGGTACAGCTGGGCAACGATAGTCATGTAGATACCTACTGTGTTCGAGTGTCTTTAAAAGTCTGTTTCTCATTAAATTATACTCTCCTGAAGCAAAAAAAAAAACAACCAAAAACACAACAACAACAAAAAAACCACTATAGTCTTCCTCCATGACAATTAACAATCACAAGACAACAGCCATCACAAAGTGTGGTACCACACTTGTTCTGTTACAAGCAACAGCTTTTGAGGGAGACTCATTATTGGAGTGGCAAAATGCACATGTGGCTTGGATGCTACACAGGGTAAAATGCAACATCTTTCATTTTCATATGTATATGGGATTTAATGACTAACATATACTGTCAATAAATCCAGATGCTGTTATGTCCTAAAAAAAGCTGTTTACTTTTTTGAGTTTACTGTCAGCCTTGTAAATCTTCATGCTCTTGGTAAACAAAAGTAACAATTTAACACTAACATTCAGCAAGCAAAAACCCACTGGATTTCTTCACTACTAACACAAATGCAAATTGCACTGAAGCTTTGACAGCTCATTATTTTGGAGACAGCAACTCAAGAGCACTGATGCCATTGAGGCAGGGCTTGTCACATAGGTTTGTTCTTTTATTCCAAGACTGCCAACATCATTAATAATTTTCCCAGGGATTGTACAGGGAAAAGATACATGCAACATGAGCCATAAATACAGTGATATCACTTCTAGTACAACAGTTCAGAGCCGAGAGTGTTAAAAGGATAGCCCATAATATCCATTTTATATATGATACTATCAGAAATACAGGGGAGATCATGTTTGCAGGAGCAATCTCTGCTGAAGTTCAGCAAATCTCTGAACTTCAGAATTTAGGGAGTATTTTCAGTGGGTTTCAGATAAATCAGTACTTTTGATGTCTTTTGACATGAAAAGGAATCTTTTCAAAGCAATGAAACAGAATAAAGTAAATCTGAATAATCGGTGCCCGCATAGCTAGTCTGTGCTTTATCTGGTTTCCTGAGGAGTTGAAATTGCAGCACCGCTGATTACTGCCAAGACTTAAGAGAGGGTTAAAAGAATAAATAAATCAAGTCAGAGTTTTAGGTTAAACAGTGAATTCCCTGGTGAAGTAGCAAGCTGAGCCTCAGAAGAGATGCTGTAAAAAGAAACCGACGATTAATGTTTAATTTTTGGTTTGCTTTTAAAGGGATTATGCTTTCTCTTTAAAACAGCTTTATAGTGTGTGTGTATAGATCTATAGATATATAGATACATATATATTTAGATACGGATATAGATATAGATAGATATAGATATAACTCAAACCACCCTGGGTGGGAAATTATACATCTTTCCCTTCAGAAAATAGCCAGGAATATCATTGTGTGTATGGTGTCCCCAGGAGTAATACTGACCTGCCAGACACCTGCACCAATAAGGGCAGGCAGAAATTACAGCAAGGGAAGGGAGATGTGGAAAAGCTTCTGTCCAGCTAAACGCCCAAAGATGCTTTTTTCTCCTTCGTCAAGCCAGAACTGCACTTTTGCATAAAAAATGGTTTTGATCATCCAAGAAAAACAAGGTTTTAAAAAAATCTCATTTTCCAGAAGAGACTGCAAAACGCATGCTTCGCTGTATGCTCTGGTAATTCAAACCATCATTGCTAGCCTGACATAGTCCAAATGTTGAAGTTTGTACTAGTAGTTACTGTGTAGATGAGGAATATCTATTCAATCCTTCCCTGTGATTACCAACCCTTCTCACCTCACACTGCGTAAATGATACATATGGCATGTACCTTTTTTTCTGTTCACTTCAAGAGGGTTTATGGAAGGTGCCTTGATGGAAAAAAGGATAGAAATTGAAAGGATGTGCAAACAGATGTTCAGTTGCTTCTCTTTCAGCTAAAGGTCTCTGTTCAGTTTTGCTCATAGTGAGCTTTTGAAACTTGGACAGTTTAGGCCTCTGATCTTCTACGAAGTGAGAATTCTTTTACATTGCTGGCTAATGTAAAAGATCTTTGTGTAAAGTTTTTCTCTGTAGCCAGGTGTCCTGTACAGTCATTAATTCTTTTAAATACAGATTTCAGGGGCATAACTACATTTTGCTGGCAGCGCTGTAGTCCTAGCATCATGTGAGAAGTCTCCTTTTCTTAAAAAGCAATAAGGTGGTATTTACTAACTGATCCAATCTCCTGTCTCTCACATGCTTTTCCCAGTATCATATGTTGTCCTCAGGTTGTTATTTGAGAATGGTTTTACTTGTGCTTCTGTGCTGTGTTGGACATTGTCAGCTGTGAAAGTACCAGTTTTCATAGTTGACTTGTGTTGTCAGCTGAAGCCAATCTGTCACCTTTAAGTTGATAAATTATGTGTGTTGAAGGGAAAGGAGTCCTTGTTTATATTCTTGTCTGCGGTCAGAAAGCTCTTAAGTTTTGTGAAAGTGATGTTGCCGTACATTTGGGAGTTGCATTGGCACTTTCTATGTTTAGTGGGGTTTTTTCACCTTGTTTAATGCTCAGGGACTGTTTTCTCTGTGTGTTGCATGCTTGATAACACAAGAAGTCATCCTTGTCCCCTAATTTTTTTAAGGATAGCTCCCCTATCAACAAGTTTTGCATACTCAGAAGCATGGGACAATGAAAAGTTAAAAAAAAAAAAAAAGAATGTTTCTTTATCCTAGTTACAGTTTTAAGAAGAATTCAATTCATGATGACTTCAAAAGACCCCTTTTCAGAATGCAGGAAACTGTGAGAGTATTTTGACTTTCAGTTCTGTCCTCTGGATCCTTAATTTCCACATTCCATTGAAACAGAAAGAACCAGAATTCTGATGGGGTGAAATTTTCTAAGGATCACCTTTCAGTTCTCTGTCCAACCCCTCTCCTTTGGAAGAAAGCCCCTCAGAAATCCATTGAATTCACTGTCCTGACACTGGGCTTTTGAAATTAAGGGAACTTGCAGTTTAGAATGTTTTAGTAGGCTGTATGGTACATGTATACAGCATTTTGACATATTAGAATATATTCTTTTCCCAGCTGTTTTGTTGCTTATGAAGGAGCAAATTTTGGAGATGAAAAAGTGGTTTTAGGCATATTAGTTCAAGACTTTTAAGTTGTATGAATTACTAAAAAGTTGTTTAGTATTCCTTGCCAGACAAGTCTCAGTGAAATTTTACAGCAGGGTTCTTACTTCATCTCCTTTAAGTTTCTTCCGCACTTAGCTTAGAGGTCATAAAGGTGTTCTTATTTTACAGTATTTGTAATTCGTAATGTAAGTTGTAAGGCTTGTTTTGCACAGCTACCATTCACAGCATTATTCACCATCCATAATTTTCTGTACATTTTTCTTTTCCTCACAATTATTATTTAAAGAAATGTTGGAGATGTCACAGTTTAAATGTCTGCTTGTTTCATACTTAGGGGGGATATAAATGCTGCAGTCTATGAAACTGGATGGTGCAGCATTATTTGAAATACATTCTTCATTTGGGTGACTTCAAGTCAAAGGTGAGCAAACTATCTCAAAATCAACAAGAGATTATTACCTAGGTTTAGAATGTGCACTGTGTCTATAATTATCTAAGGTATCTGACTCTGGGAATCCTTAGATAAAATTATGCCAATGATCACTTTGTTCTTGAAGTACATCCAGTTCTGTCAAGTTTTATCAAATCACTTAGTAAACTTTATAAGTTGTGGTATTTTCAATTACATCAATTCCCTTTGAAAAAGGTGGTGAAGAGTTAAGATTTAGGAAAGGAGTAGAGAGAAGGTGATTCTTATAGTTAAATATTATACTAGTAGACATTTGCTATGTAAATGGAAAACAAATATCTGTATTGAATTGACACTAAAATTCAAAAGCAAAGATAACTGCTTTGTAGTTTGATACGCATTTGTGTACTAGTCTCCTTCCTTGCTGTACTCATCATACTAGATCCTGGAGAAAATATCTGAGCTGGCTAGTAGCAAGATTTTCTTATTCCTTATCCTGTGCTGCTTCTCTGCAGAAAAAAAAAAAGCTGTGTTAACACAGAATTTAATACCATACATGATGTTTTGGTTTTTATTTTTTGCTATTCTGAGTGTTCACAAAGCAAAGTCTTACTGATTGCGTAACCTAGAAGAGGTCTCTCATAATACACTGCACAAGCTCGTGTTGATAATGAGTGATTAAAGTATGACAGTGTTGAATCGTTGGTTTTACTGAATGACACGCATTATCAGAAGAAACACCAAAGAATATTTAGCTTTCTTCACTAAGTAAAAATTAAAATTTGGCCAAAAGTAAGACACATTTAAAGACAATTTGCTCACAGGTACTATACGAATACAAAAATTATGGTACCAAGCAGATTACTAACAAAGAAAACACTCTAGAAATGTGAACTGGGGTGTTCAGTGTAACTTCCCCCATGAATTTTTCCACAAAAGTCAGAGAAAGCACCCCATCTTTCCACTAAAATGAAAGCAGAGTTATGGAAATTAGAAAACAGCCAAGAATCTTGTCATGCTATATGCTGTTCAGTTCAATGCTCACAATTAAATTCAAAGACTACTTAGAAATATTCTTATCTGGGATGCATTTAATAATTTGTTTACTATATGCTCATGAAATACTGAAAACTCACAGTTTAGGTTGTGTTGAACTTAGTTACAATTTTAAGCCATCAAGTAACACATTTATCTTATGTGTTCTATTCTTTTCCTCTGTGGATTTCCGTGTAATGTTTTGATGTGAAAGAAATCCAGTCGTAGTATGGCTAGAATTTATGTATTTAGTGTAATTAGCAGAAAATTGGGAAAAAAACACATTTCTTTTAAAAGTCTAGATTTGTCTTTCAAAGAAGAATCAAGCTATAAATTCATGGTCCTGTAGGTATTACTGAAGGGCTTCTAAGCAGGGGAAGGATCAGCTTTTCAGCCTGATTGAGTGAAATATACCGAATCTCACTGCAACAGCAATAGTAGAGTTTATTCTGAATAATTGCAGAGTTTATTCTGAATAGCTGAAAGGAGCAACAGAAAAGAGAGGTGAGAAAACAAAGGAAGCAAGAAAACTAGAAACATAAATATCAGTGGCACAGGGAAAGAGAAGGAGAAAATAAACTGAACTGAGAAGAAAAGGAAAAGGTGCCCTTCTTTGTCTCTCCTTTTGGTGGTTTCAGAAGCATAAAAACAAGGGAACTGAATTTTGCGTGAAAGCACTTTACAAAGAGCTGGGATCACCAAGCACAAAGTGAAACAGCTTGACCAAGTCAGGATTGAATTAACAGGGCTGTCTTGATCCCTGGCTAAGGACAGTTACTTCCAGTGAGTAATCCTTCCCCCAGAAATAGTGCAGACCTCCCAGGAAACTGCTAAGCCAACATGTAGGAGAGGAACAGAGTTTAGATAAAGTTAGATAGCGGTTTATTGCAGCTGGAGAGGAGCTTCCTGTAAAGGGTGTGAGGCCTTGGTGTGGGTAGGTGTAAATGGTGGAAGCCTTTTTTCCTCCTTGGTACTGAGAATTATAGGGAAAGAGACACACCTGGGTATCTCAGGGCTTGATCCCACCTGATGCTCCATCACCTGGGATTAGACACCTGGTCAGCATTTCAGAGTTCCAGGAGACAGACCAAGGTCACTTGGATGCATGCAGCAACATACCAGGAGTTACTCAAAAGGGATTTCCTAATAAATGGGAATAAGTTCAGGGTCAGTGGCTTTAGGATTGCAGCTTTGGACATCCATGACTGTTCTTTACTTGTGGTCTGGCCCTGAAGGTCTCTACATTTTCCCAAATCAGCTCTACATTTTCCCAAATCCCAATCAGCTAAGTTTGTTCTTACCACCATGGAGAGAGGATGTGCAGATGGTGGAAGTAACAGAAAAACTGGGAGAAGGATCTAAGCCTGAGTAGGCAGCAATGACAGATGATTCATTTATTAAGGGAGTCACAGTTGAGCAAAGCCATTTGTGCAAGGGACTCCTTGTGAGTGTGACTAAGAAGTTCACAATCTGGCCCCAAGTGCTTCACAGCTGTCACATCAAACTACTAACATTACTCTTGGTAATTATAGACAACTGCATGAAGAGCTCAGCAGGGACTTGACAGTGTGTCATACCACAACTGCAATAAACCACAGTCATTGTTACATGCGGCCTTTGCAGGGCACTGCAGCCAAATGTTTATGTGCAGCTAGCCTTGGGACTGTAACTATAGACAGGATTTCAAAACATAACTATTCAGGCTGTACCATTTCCTAATAACATAATACAATACAACTATTCACAAGCATCTTGCATCCCTGTAGCGTATATATGCCTTGTTGGTGTAAGCAGAGAGCATGTATGTACTGATGCTTTGCTAGCAGCCATACCTATCTCTGCAAGGTATTGAGTGCGTTATCAGCAGGTTGAGAGACAATGCTAGACCTCTTGGATGTGCCCTGCTGCACAGAGTCTCCCTTGCAGGAGTGGTGAGCTGGGAGAGCTGTCAGGAGCTGACTGGAAGGTTTCCACTTCACGCCTTTTTGAAAAGACCTGGTGTGCACTGTGCTGGCTAATTAACTTTTATCTGAAATGTTTCAGTTACCTGAATCTGCATGGCTTCAGGCAGCAGATGGGGAGGTGGAGAAGGATAGGGAGAAGAGTGAAGGTGAACACAGCTGCCACTAAAGCACAGTAACTGAGGAAATTACTGTGATCATTTGATTGTTATTATTATACAGAAGAAATCGAATGTTAAGGAATTCAGAAGCAGGCAGCATTTTTATCTTTTCTTGTATTTTTATTACTTTGTCTTCCCCAGCTTTCATCTGTGATGATAGTTTCCAAGGCCTGTTTTACAATGTGGAAAGTATTTGAAATGCATTATAAAAATCTATGAATATGCTGTACGGGCATATTTTAAACTTTTAGTATTTCCCTAAAGGGATGCTATTCCACTTCCAGCTTTTTTAACACTGTGAAGGAAATGATTGCCCTAGCTGCTCGTAAGGCATTTTACAAGGCTTTCTAACTTAAGACAGAGCTAAAAGATGAGATAGATCTTCAAGCATAAACTGATATTTTTAAAATGAAGTTTTGCATTTGTTGCAAGGAAAGAACTATTAGACATAGCAATTAATAGCCAGAAAGAGCAGTGGTATTATGCACCAGGCTTTCTCAGTGATGCTACCGATAAAGCAGTTACATTACACTCATCTTAATAGCGTACTCAGTCAAACCAGCTTAAAAAGATTTTTTTTTTTCCTTTTTTTGCAAATCAGATGAAAAGTCATTATTATGAGTTCACAGTTTGATAATTTTCCGGTGCTATTTTAGATGAAAGCGTAATTATTTATCACTTTCTCAGCGTATAAGGCTTACTCATATATAACAGCTCTTTGTAGAAGCACAGTTTTTTCTACGAATTTACTGTATTCAATATAAGTATTAGAATATGGGAAAAATAGATCAAACCCTTACCTGGAGCTGATAGCTACCCTCTTTCGAGAGTGTACTGGTACTGTGATTTACATTTTCTTAGTACACTAATGTCATGGAGTTTTTATTTCTACATTGGAAGGGCAGTCGTGAAAAGGTGAAAAAGTTACGTGCCTGGGTTTCTTCTGTTTAAATTGCCTTGAGGCAAATGAGGGTGAATAGTTGAACCACAAAGTATTAACTATTTTTGGTTTAAGCTTTGAGACATGAAAACTTCAGGCATCATTGCACTGTGTTACACTTGCCAAAAAGGAGTTTCCAGGAGCGTATTCTTATTTTCAGAGTACAAAATCAAGTAAAACTTTGAAGGAAGGCTCTGCTTTTCTGCCATCTCTCTTTCCCAGTCATCCAGCAAGCACACTACATGCACCAGTAACATGTGCTATTTCCTTGCTCCAGGACCACAAAAGGAGATGGTGTGGTGCTGTATGATCCCTATATCCCTCTTTGTTGCCAGTTACACAAAACAATGCACTGCCTGGTGTGGCACACAGATAGATGATCTGCTGCTGTTGGCAGCTACCTTCTGGCGACACAGAGGGGCAGCTCATGCCAGACTTCCACCAGCATCTACTACAGAGCTAATGAGGGGTGAAATGATAAAGCATGGCATCAGTGTTTGTTCCTCAGAGACTTTGGGGTAGAAAAAAACCACCACATGTTAATCACCTCTTTAAACGTTCATATCACCATGTATCAGCATAGAAATAGGCTGGATAGGCTGGTATAGTTAACGATACTCTTGTGGCCTCTGATTAGGAATCTTGCATCAGCAGTCAAAAGAGGGAAGCCAAAACTGCGATTATTCAGTCACCCTTATGATCATCTTTTATACATGAAAAGTGCAGAGTACTTACACAGCTGTAATTAAATCCTGTTTTTCATTCAGTTATACCCTTAACATCTCTTTACACCTTCTAATGATATTTATTTCACATTCATTATGCCATATTTTGCTTAATGTTATCTTTCATTGTATAAATAGAAAATCCTTCAGTGCAGAATGCTTGTGGGAAATGATTCCTCATACTGAGTTTCTTTTGAGAGAGAGATGGCTTATCAGTCTGTTTAGATATTTGATTTAGATATATTTTAGATATCATCTGTTTAGAATATGGATACCCAGAATCCCCAAGCACCCCCAGGTTGGGTTTTTTTTTTCAGCTACACCATTTTCTGCCTACTCATTCATTTTCATATGACATGCTAATTTCATGTACTTAATCTTGCCCATTCGTCTTTGTTCTGATGCCCTGTCTTCCACAGTAGGATAATACAGATCCTGGAATCTTGACTCCAGAAAAAGACTGCAAGGCTCTATTGTGATACAAATGATCAGCAACATAAATTGCTCATCACTCACTGTTCATCACATTCTCTGAAGAGCACCAAAAATAAGACACTTATTTATAAATAGCTCAGCCTGCTAGATTCCAGTGAAACTCAAATTCGTATCTTCCTACCATTTTGACGGTGCATATAAATATGTAACATGTAGTTGTGTGAAAGTTAGCTGTGCTGCAATGTCCTCCTTGGGCATTCACAACCCTTACAGGTTTACAGCAAAGAGTAAGTTGCAAATTGAGACTTGTGGTGGGATGCAGTATACCACGTTTAGCATAAAGATGCTTTGCTTGACACAGAATGGGAGCTTGTTGCCTATGTCATACAGCTCTTGTATTCCTCCCCAGAAGTGTAATTTAAGAGGAAAATGAAGTGAGAATTCACAGTGAATAATACATCTGATAACCACAGAACATTTTTTTCTGCCTGAAAACCACCTGAAATTTCTGGAACAAGCACGAACAATATAAGCATTGGGAATAACTGCATCCCAAAGCCTGCCAAAACATGTATGAAAGTGCTTCCTTTTACTGCACTGGCTTTGAATGGGGACCAGCTTGAGATACAGGTTTGGTTGTTTGCCTGAGGTGCATGATTAATTGTTTTTGTCTCCCAATCTGATATATGCAGGAATTGGTGATATACATGGAAGCTGGAACTTGCAAATACTGAAAGTGTTTGGTTTTGCTATTCATTTTCTATGAGCATTTGTCCTAGTGTAATTTGACTGCTGAAATGTTCATGAAAAGCAAATGTTGATGAGAGCAAGAAAAGCTGAAGTGAATAATTTCATTCATGTGAGTATCTATGTTGTTTCTGATGTAGTTGCCATCATTATAAAAAACAAAGCAATGTATTCATAATTCCTGTTCATGTAAGTGTGGTATGGCTTTGCTTAGGATGAAGAACTAGTCCAACAAGATCTGTGGCTTGCAATATTAAAACTATATTCATAAGCAAACTTCATGATTCTATCAACTTTAATTTTAAGTTTTACCTGACTTTGCCTTATTGTCACTTGAGAGTTCCCTTAACTTAAAAATTTATAAAAAGCTATTCACTGACTAAGATCAAGAATAATTCAGACAATTGATCTTTTTTTGAATCCATATTATGCCAGCAGTGTGAGAGCAACTACCTGAAATAAGAATGGAGTGAGAAGGTAGCTGATCTCTTCTCCCAAGTAACAAATGATAGGACAAGAGGAAATGGCCTCAACCTGCAAGAGGGGACGTTTAGATAAGATATTAGAAACAATTTCTTCACCAAAAAGGTAACCAAGCATTGGAGCAGGCTGCCCAGGGAAGTGGTGGAAACACTGTCCCTGGAAGTGTGCAAAAATCATGTAGAACAGGCCTGTGCTGACATGGTTTAGTGGGGGACTTGGCAGTCCTGGGGTAATGGTTAGGCTTGATGATCTTAAACGTCTTTTCCAATCTCATTGATTCAGTTGTTCTGTGTGTGTCTTCTGAGAGACATATAAAATTAGTACAATCTTATTAGAGAATAGTAAGCAGCAAAATTGCTTATTACTGTCAGTAAGAGAGTGGGAAATAAGTATGCATCTGACCACTGAACAGGGGACTCAAATGGAAAAGTCAGTCTTCTCCAACACAGTTAAAAACATATAGGAAAATACCCAGGGCTAAGTACCAGAATAGTTACTGGTCTACTAGTCCAGGCATAGAGAAGTCCAGCTGAATTTCCTTGCTTTGTCAGAAGTTTCCTCTGGAAGGTTAAATGTTGTCCAAGGCTGTCACAATCAGTAGTAACCAGTTGCCTGTCTGTACATGATGGTCTGATTCTACATGCACATTTGACCACTACCCAGTGTAACAATGACGTGGTGGTCACTGGAGCTGATGGTGCTGCAGTATCCATCCTTTTTAAGAGTTTCAGTGGCAAGAAGAAGAATCAGCCAACCCAGAGAGCCAAGTTCCCTGCTGTGCACAAAATCTGTTCTTTGCAGAGGAATTCACTTGATCTGAGCAGTGCGTCCAGTCACACAGCATGGGCCAGACCAACGCTGCCCTCCTGGTGTTTTTTTTTCCCTTGCCTTCACAGTGATCTTAGATGGTGTTGTTCCAGCAGCCTTCACACCTGTTTGCCTGGTGTTCCCTACGCATGGTTTAACAGTCCACATGTGTGTCAATTAATACGTTCAAGCATGCATAAAATCTTCAGACATTTTAAGAGTGGCCTCTAAATGTTGCTCATCTTTCAGAAGAGAAAAACAAACATTTCAACAAAAGACCCTGCTTTCTGTGGGTGACACTCTCTCTCCTTTATTCTCAGAGCTGGCTGGCTGTTTCACTCCAATTTACTAATAATACATCCTGGTGTTTCGTGTGGTACCCGATAAAGGTTTTTAAGCAGGGAATTTTACAGAATATTTCAGTTCCCTTGCTCAGATGGGGCAGTGCAGCCTCTGTGTTGATGCAAAATATCAAACAATATGACAGCAAAATTCAGACCTTCCAGGTTTTTACCTTCCTTACTTCCATCCAGTTCACTGAAATGTGTAGAAGTGTAATTTGTCTTCTGGAAAACTGATCAAGACTTGCAATCAAGTGCTAGAATCACGTAAACAGAGCAAACTGAAATGGGGAAAGGATTAAAAATACATTCCTATTTCTTCAGTGAGTATGCATTTTTGTTGTTGTTGTTGTAGGTTCTCCCTGAAGCAGTACCGTTTCCTGCAGAGAGAGACAGCAGCTTTGATTGTATGTTCTTGCCAGACTCATAGGAGCGATGGTCTGTCATCACTTCCTTCCAGGTTGTCTGGGGGAATTAGATACTCCTCTGCAACACTTCCCCTTGTTCAGAGAGTTAAAAAGAATCAGCAGCACCAGAAATAGTTGATGTGTATTCCTCGTCCCCAGGCTTGGTTCAACAGACTCTGCAGAGTCATTGCGGATTATTTGCATGGAAATAGATAGACGCAAGCATCTTGCTGAGATTAGTGAGACATGACGCTTTCATAAGCGCATATCCATGTTGAACTCCCAGGGCACACTTCATTTTTGCTGGTTCTTACCCTCTCCTTTAAGAGGATACAATCACCCACTCAAGAAGCAGAAATAGTACATGACTAACTATGTCACAGAACAAATGATTAACGCTAAGTAGTTTGTGCTAGCTGTTTGCAAACAATCCACGTGCCAACAATTATGCTGAAGCAATTTTGTGAATACCTAACTCAACGTATTTTGCATAACTCAAGGCTGACTCCCAAATCATTAAACTCATAACTTCTGTCTTGTTTGTTACGTTCATAAATGGCATCATTTCTTCTAGTCCATGGAACTGGTGGTGCTAGGCTTGGCTGTGATGTCAGTCTGTAACGCTGGACTGGCGAAGGCCGTAGGAAGGATGGTGAATGAGGTGCCATTTCAAGCAAGTCACAGCTGCTATGTTTTTCAAATTTACAAGCCACAAAGTGCACAGAGGGCAGTTGTATTCAGGCAGATCCATTAATACATCTGATATTTTCAGATTTGCAACTACACCAATAATATGTTATTTGCCTCAGCTGCATCCAGCCTACCTACAGGGATCTTGGTCTGGCTGCCAGACTGCGTCAAAACACTCATAGAGTTTGTTATCAGGAGCTGAGGGCATCTTCATCAGGTGCAGTCACTCATCAGCTACCTGCTGACGTCAGGATTAAAGAGCTGGCCTAGAGAAAGCATAGCATCCATATGCATCATCATGTGGGCCAGGGCAGGAAAAGCTGAGCTGTGAGGAAGAAAATGTCTTGTATGTCTGTAGGAAGCTAAAGCACAGACAACAGTTTATTGATTCATTTGGTTTAGAGTATCTGAGAGCCTTTTGTGCATCCCTAGCAGATCCTAAAGCACAAAGCTCTTAAAAAATAAATTGAATACCCAATGTACTTGGGTAATTGGTGCTTTGCAACGAGCATAGTGGTTTTCAGCTGTCATAGAGTTGCACAAACCCTAAATAACTTTAAGGAGGAGACATATTTTAAAAGAGGGGGATACAGAGACAGTGGAAATGACAAGGAATTTCAGCAGAAAAGGTAGAGCCAGTATCAAAAAGAAAACTAGATTTATAAAGGCCTTTCCCCTCATTTCCATGCTTCAAAACATTTTTCTCATGAGTAACATCCAGCCTGTTAAGTTGTTGCTACTGCTTTCGTTATTTTCTCATGAACAACCCCTTGGCAGATTAATAGGGCAAACCCTATTAATCTGCCGCAACATTTTTTTCCCTTTCATCTTCCAGAAAAGTAACATAGCCGTACAAATAAGATTTTGCGTAAATAGGTAGGATTAAATACTTTATTTACAATGAAGTACATTTGGTATTTAATTCCATCACAACAATTTGTCCAGCTATTATTTTTTTCTGTAAGGGTAATAGTATATTAAACTTCCCCACCATCAAACTGCTAGTAAGAGCAGTGCACTGAGTTATTTTTGTCCATCTGCTGCTGAGTTTCTCATTAACAAGAGAAGGTCCTGTATTTCTTTGATATGTGTATAGATTTCCGATTTTTTTTACCTCTGTGCTGTTTATACAGCTCTGTGCAGTTTATGCAGCTCTGCAGCACCACTAGCAGTGTAGTGCTGGCCTCTGTTGCAGAGCTTGCCTCCAGGCTGCGCACTGAGCACTAGCGGCATAACAAAAAGGAAGGGAAGGCTACAAGGCAAAAAGCTCTCTTTTCATGGTAGAGCTGCTGTGCCCCGGGCAATTATTAGGGTCCATCACCACCAGTAGTCGTTTATCCATACAGTGCTTATATGCAATTGCAACAAGAAAGGGAAGGCTGATGAGCTTCTCCTGACAGTGTGATACTGGGACCAGCCGCACTTGCTAAAGGCAGAGCCAAAGGAAAAGAGAATTACATTCATTTGTCCAGTGCCAGTATCCTGTGATTAGTGTTAGCTTCTGGCGAGGGATGGTGTCAGACAGCAATATGAATCTTCAGTACAGCCAGATGGTCCCATCAAGCATGGCATGCTGTTTTTCCTAGTTTGTATGGTCACATATTTGTCTCTGTTCTGTGCCCCCTCTCACATACATATGGCTGGACACAGTACTTGAAACCTGTGATCTATCAAATTACCTCCACAGAGCCCAAACACAGTACAAAGGAATAAGTATAATTCATATTTATAGTGATTTACAAGCTCTGTGCACTCACTTAATTGTTGATCTAAGTGTCCCAAGCTAGGTCCAGAGGAAGAGAAAACTTGGTAGCAGTAATCTATGCAAATATTTGCGAATAAGAGAGGTGATGGTATTGTGTGTTTTCTGTCAAGAATTTACAGGAGAGCAGAAGATTGAGTCACAACCAGGAGCTGTAAATATTCACTCAAAGATCTTTCATATTATAAATCAAAGGATGAAAGAGGCATAGGTGGTGATTTTTGATAGGTTCTCCTAACCCTCTTCACAATACTTGCTGTAAGCCACTTTCTGGTCTCTGAAGTACCTACTACAGTAAGGTCTTGTTTCATAACTCTGTACCCAGGACTCTTCTGGAATACAATGAGTAATTAGTTGCTTATCCACTTAAAAATAATGAGGAAGTCATATTGTCCGAATGCTTGCAGATAATGGGGTCCTGATGAGACAAGTAGTGGTGGGACAGGTAACACTAGTCTGGACAGACAGACCAGTGCACTGTGAGTATTGCAATGGAATAAGTGCCTGAATTATTTAACAGTAACCCATAAAATAAATTGTTTTTTGTTACTTTCCACATTCTTTACCTATTGAAGCAGCTGTGTCTAGCACTTGAAGGAATGGGAGATCTGAGCCCTAGATTCTGCGTCTGGCAAAATCTTGGTATATTCTCCAAGACTTGTGACCTATTTCATTTTTTGTTTTCCTTTTTTCCACTGTGACCCCTCCCTGTGTAAAAGGGCGTGAAGTATTTATCTTGCTATAAGCCTTAAGATGAGCAGAAAGATGGAGAGCAATTTCAGAAAGGAGTAAGAAGCCCAGCCCTGATATGGTGGTGATCTGTGCCTCCAGGGACACTGTGGAGGGGGTTTTCCCCATTTTACAGAGAGAGGTTTGCTCGAAAACAAGAGACAAGAGGAGGCAGAGATTTTAAACCATATAGCTTGTTTTTTGTGTTTGACAACCAGCCAGAGCTCCTTTCTCCTCCTCCTCCTCCTTCTCTCTCTGTGTGCCTTGGTAACGGGCTCTGCACAGTCACACACTTTGTGGGTAGATGCTATGTGCTTTGTTGGAAACTCAAATGCTTTTGCTTTTGGGGGCGTGAGGTAGGCGCCTCCTGATTACAGGATCAGCCTTATTCTGTGTTTTGCATGCCCAGAAAAGCAATTTGCAAACTCTGCTACAAACTTCTAAATTGTATAGTTGTTTTTTTTTTGGGGGGTGGGTTTGTTCATTTGGTTTTTATTGGCAGGTATTAGGATTGGGAAAGAAAAGTGGGGAGCAGTGATTAAAAAATTATAATGAATATAAGCCGTTAAGCTTTGCTGCATTTTCAAAAGACAGATTATTTTCCTCTGTTGAAAGATAGTAAATCTGCACCCAAGGAGCTAACAAACATCACACCCCCAAGTTTGTTAATTTTTTCCTCCTGCTGCAACTGCGGATATTGAACGACACTTACCCTTGAACGGCTTCTTATGCAAACAAACTGCCTCCTGCTGAGGAAAGTAGGTTCCTCACCTGATGAAATTAGTGAAAGTTACCCAGTGAGGGGAGGATGCCTGTGCAGGGTGAGACCCTCCTACCCCAGCTGGTGGGGCAGCATCACGGACTTCGGGTGGGCAGCAGTGGCATTTCACAGCTACTCTGGATGGCATGTGCCAGTGGCCAGTCCCCCCTCTCAGCTCTCTGCCAACTGTGTTTGTTTTTAAAAGAGTTGTTTGTTTCTTTGTTTTTCCTATTTTTTAACCCCTGACCACCCTCTGCTCTGAGAGCCAATTGTAACTCTTCTAATTTTCCATGTCTTTAATTAAATTGTTGATGTACTAAATAAGAAATCTCAAGTGGAGATGTTTAAATTTTGTTTCTGATTTTAAGCCAAGAAAGTACATACAAGAATTCACCTGGCCTCATTTAACAGAGTTAAGAGATCAGTCTTTGCAAGGTTAATTCTCAGCTTTCTTTCAGAAGAGAAATCAATATAGAACAAAACGCACCTGTAGGTAAAATTAATCCTGTGAAACATGCCTGGAGCAAGGCACAGCAGAAGCGGATGTGATGATGAGCTTATGCTGGCTTTCTGAGGAATGGGACATGGGTCAGCATTAATTCTCCCACTGTATACTGCTGTATACAGCTATCATTTCATAACTTCATATGGCACATGCTTCATAACTTCATGTGGCACAACCTGCGGGTACTTCTCCAACAGGTAGGAACCCATATAGAAGCTAACTTGATCACTGGTCGTTGTCCTCGAGGTGCAGCACCCAGTGTCTTGCAGTAGGCAGGGCTGTCCTGTGCCTGGAGGTGCTGCCTGCAGCAGCACAGCCCTGCACAGCACATTCTCAATCAGTTCTATGGCATTGGCTCAGGATGAACAGGAAAGGTTTTTATGTTGAATTGCCACTTCCTTCCCCATTTGTCTACAAGATCAAATGACCTAGTTTCCCTCTGCTGAGCTGCAAACACCAGATAGCATTGCACAGCCTGTTTGCAGGCACACAGTCATTTGTAAAAATAATGAGACACAGGGGTACTGCTGTTGGGGGTGTGGGGAATGCAAGTGGTCAGGAAGAGCTGAAGACACTTTCAAGTGGTGCTGGAATTAGTGAGTGAAAATGGTGGTCCAGATTTTATTCCTTGCTGCAGATGTTAATGATTAATAAAATCTACTTGGATTAAAAGCTGCATGGGATATCAGAATGGGCAATAGCTGCTTTTGTAGAACTATTTACCTACATAACATGAATCATTCTCCACACCCCCAGTCTTCTCCATACCCCCTCTCCTTATAATGTGTATTTTCTTCCAGAATTAATTTGTTCTTGTTTTGCTAGAATTTGGTTTATGCCTAAAAAGCTAGGTGATACAGAAAGTGTAATCATAGCCTGTTGTGCTTGGGAAAAAAGTAGCATTTCCTAGTGATAACACTGCAACATGTCCATCTTGCTGTAACAGGGCAAGGATGGGAATGTCGTTGCAACAGCCTTTTATGCTGAGGAGCATGGCAGGAGTGACATGCCAAGGAGTCCTGTGTAAAGCAGTGCTTGGCAATGTGCACTGTAATTACAGCCTTGATTGCCAAATTCCCTGTAAGCTCTTTAGCTGTGGTCATGGTAGTCCTCAAGAGGAAGGCAGTTAAGCAGTTAATGTGAACTTTAGAAACCCTTTCTATATGGGAAGGAAAGAATTTATTGTTAGTCTAATTAAAGTCCTAGCAGTTTTGTCAAAGTAGTGTTAGTGGTTCCAATGATGCTAAAACAGGCAAATTATCATAGAACCATAGAATAGTTAGGGTTGGAAAGGACCTTAAGATCATCAAGTTCCAGCTCCCCTGCCATAGCAGAGACGCCTCACATTAAACCATGTCACCCAAGGCTTCGTCCAACCTGGCCTTGAACACTGCCAGCAGTGGAGCATTCACAACTTCCCTGGGCAACCCATTCCAGTGCCTCACCACCCTCACAGTAAAGAACTTCTTCCTTATATCTAACCTGAACTTCCCGTTTAAGTTTTAATCCATTACCCCTTGTCCTGTCACGACAGTCCCTAATGAAGAGTCCCTCTCCAGCATCCCTATAGGCCCCCTTCAGATACTGGAAGGCTGCTATGAGGTTTCCACGCAGCCTTCTCTTCTCCAGGTTGAACAGCCCCAACTTCCTCAGCCTATCTACATACGGGAGGTGTTCCAGTTCCCTGATCATCCTCGTGGCCCTTCTCTGGACTCGTTCCAACAGTTCCATGTGCTTTTTATGTTGAGGACACCAGAACTGCACACAATACTCCAGGTGAGGTCTCACAAGAGCAGAGTAGAGGGGCAGGATCACCTCCTTTGACCCGCTGGTCACGCTTCTTTTGGTGCAGCCCAGGATATGGTTGGCTTTCTGGGCTGCAAGCGCACACTGCCGGCTCATGTTCAGTTTCTGATCGACCAACACCCCCAAGTCCTTCTCCGTAGGGCTGCTTTGAATCTCTTCTCTGCCCAGCCTGTAGCTGTGCCTGGGATTACTCCAACCCAGGTGTAGGACCTTGCACTTGGCATGGTTAAACTTCATGAGGTTGGCATCAGCCCACCTCACAAGTGTGTCGAGGTCCTTCTGGATGACATTCCTTCCCTCCAGCGTATAAACCAAACCACATAGCTTGGTGTCATCAGCAAACTTGCTGAGGGCGCACTAAATCCCACTGTCTATGTCACTGACAAAGATGTTGAACAAGACCGGTCCCAACACCGATCCCTGAGGGACACTACTCATTACTGGTCTCCAGCTGGACATTGAGCCATTGACCACAACTCTTTGCGTGCGGCCATCCAGCCAGTTCTTTATCCACTGAGTGGTCCATCCATCAAATTGATGTCTCTCCAATTTAGAGACAAGGATGTCTTGTGGGACAGTGTCCAACGCTTTGCACAACTCCAGGTAGATGACATCAACTTCTCTACCCCTGTCCATCAGTTCTGTAGCCCCATCATAGAAGGCCACCAAATTGGTCAGGCAGGATTTCCCTTTAGTGAAGCCATGCTGGCTGTCACCAAGCACCTTGTTGATTTTCATGTGGCTTAGCATGCTTTCTAGGAGAATCTGCTGCAAGATTTTGCCAGGCACAGAGATGAGACTGACTGGTCTGTAATTCCCCAGGTCATCCATTTTCCCCTTCTTGAAAATAGGGGTTGTATTTCCCTTTTTCCAGTCATCGGGAACTTCACCCGACTGCCATGATTTCTCAAATATGACGGCCAGTGGCTTAGCAACTTCATTTGCCCGCTCCTTCAGGACCCACGGATGGATTTCATCAGGTCCCGTGGACTTGTGCATGTTCAGATTTTTAAGATGGTCTTGAACCAGATCCTCTCCTACAGTGGGCCCAAGGTCTTCATTCTCACAGTCCCTGTGTCTGCCTTCCAAGACTTGGTTGGTGTGGTCAGAGCCTTTGCCAGTGAAGACCGAGGCAAAGAAGTCATTCAGAACCTCAGCCTTCTTCAAATCCTGTGTAGCCAGTTCTCCCGAGAGCTTCCTGAGGGGGCCTGCATTGTCCCTAGTCTGCTTTTTATTTGCTATGTACCTGTAGAATCCCTTCCTGTTATCCTTAACATCCCTAGCCAAGTTTAATTCTAACCGGGCCTTAGCTTTCCTAACCTGGTCCCTAGATTCCCAGACAACATCCTGTACTCTTCCCAGGCTGCCTGTCCTTGCTTCCACTTTTTATAAGCCTCTTTTTCATTTGAATTTTCCCCAGCGGCCCCTTATCCAGCCAAGGAGGTTTCCTGGCCCTCCTGCTGCACTTCCTTCTAGTTGGGATGCAACACTCCTGAGCTTGTAGCAGGTGATCCTTGAATATCAACCAAGAGTCTTGGGCCCCCCTGCCCTCTAGGGCTGTATCCCATGGAACCTTACTAAGCAGGTTCCTGAAGAAGCCAAAGTCTGCTCTTTTGAAGTCCAGGGCAGTGAGCTTGCTACATGCTCTTCTCACTGTCCTGAGGACCTCGAATTCAACCATCTCGTGATCGCTGCATCCAAGGCTGCCATGGAGCGTCACATTTCCAACCAGCCCTTCCCTGTTGGTGAGCATGAGGTCAAGCATGGCACCTCTCCTTGTCGGCTCTTCTATTACTTGCAGAAGGAAGCTGTCTTCCACACAATCTAGGAACCTCCTGGATTGCTTGTGCCGGGCCATACCATTGTTCCAACAGATGTCAGGGTGGTTGAAGTCCCCCATGAGAACAAGGGCCTGCGAGTGTGAGGCTTTTCCTATCTGTCTGTGGAGTGCTTCATCCGCAGGTTCTCCTTGATCAGGCAGTCTGTAACAGATCTCCACAGTAATGTCTCCCATAGCTATATTCCCTTTAACCCTGACCCACAAACTCTCTGTGGACTGCTCACCTGTCCCCAGACAGAGTTCCATACTCTCCAGCCCATCCCTAACATAAAGGGCAACTCCCCCTCCCCACCTGCCAGGCCTGTCTTTCCTAAAGAGCCTGTAACCTTCCATTCCAACACTCCAGTCATAGGAGCCATCCCACCAACTTTCTGCGATGCCTATTATATCATACCCCTGTAGACGTGCACACATCTCTAATTCCTCTTGTTTGTTCCCCATGCTATGGGCATTTGTATAGAGGCATCTGGGCCGAGCTCCAGCTGAAGCCGGCTCATTGGCTGGAGTGGCTGGGATATCTCTACATTACTCTGAGCATTTATTATAGGTGCTGGCAACTGACTGGGTGTGTTGGGATGGAATGATGCTCCCTCCCCCAACACACCTAATTTAAAGCCTCCTTGACCAGTCTGGCAAGCCTCCTACCAAAACTGCTCTTCCCCTTCTTTATCATCAGACCAGCTCCACCAGCCCCCGCTAGACCTGGCCTAAAAACTTGGGTTCCATGTTCAAGACACCCAAACCCCTGACTATGACACCACCCTTTTAACCATTTATTAACCTGGCCAATCCTCCTAGCCTTTTTTAGGGCCTCCCTTGTATCCTGGAGAATTGATGAAAAGACTATCTGAGCTCCAGAGCCCCTAACCACCTCTCCCAGGGCTCTGTAGTCTTTCTTTATGTCCCCCAGGCTACTACTATCTATATCCCTAGCACCCACATGTATCACCAGAAGTGGGTAATAGTTTGTGCGACTTACTAGAGCAGGCAGCCTCTCTGCAACAGCCCTGATCCGTGCCCCTGGTAGGCAACACACCTCCCTTGAGACTGGGTCAGGCCGACAGACGAGTGCTTCTGTCCCTTTCAAAGTAGAGTCCCCTACTACTATGATCCACAGCTTCTTCCTGGCAGCACCAGTAGAGATCTTTACCAGGGCATCAGCAGGCTGTTTCTGGCTCGAGTGCATTTCCTCATTAGCCTCCTGCAGGACAGCAATGTGGTTCTGCATGGGGACAACAGATTTAGGGGGAAGCCCCTTGCTTTTAATTGTCCTTTTCCTCTTTTTTTTTTTTTTTTTTTGTCACTAATTCCCAGCTTCCCAGGTTAACGGCCTCCTTCTTTCCTTCATGAGCTAGAGGGGAAGCTTGGGGCCCCTGCACAGTTTGGGCCAGGAGCAAGCATTCCTGCTTCCTCTCAGCTTCCCTGACATCTTGCAGTCTATTAACAGCATCGCGCAGCTCAGCCCCTGCTGCAGGAGGACCTCCACCAGGGAGCACCGAGTGAAGCCCTGCCCATTGTGCACCCTCCCCTCACCAGACCAGTGCAGGCACTCTCTACAGTCCGAGCTGCAGCCTCTCCTCTCGTCTGCTCACTCTGGGTGCCTACGCTGGCCACCGCCCGGGCAGCCAGAGCAGAGCTCCCAGACCGGGCCCTGGTCATGAGGCGAGTGCTCACCATCCCGCTCGCCTGCACAAACTGCCTCGTCCCGCTCTGTTTGCCCACCCTGTTTGTTTGCCCCGCTCCCTGGGGCAGGTTTTTACCCGTCCAGGGCTGGTGCCGCTGCTTCAGGCTCCGCCCCCTGTGAGTCAGCTGCTCGCTCTCGTCAGCTGAGCTGCTGGCGCCTGGGCAGGTCCTGTCGAGGACTTGAGGCTCTCTCAGTGGCTCTTGTCGCTCTGAGTTGAGGCTTCTGGACACTGATCTCACCCCTGCTCTGGTGTTGAAGGCGTCCTCTCTCGAGCTACTCACCTCAGCAATTGACCCAAATTATCCAAGTACTACAGCTCAGTCTCAATAATGATATGGTTCAAATTGCCATATGCACAGTTCCCGTATTTCTTTTCTCAGATGTTAGTCTCACCCTTCCATGCACCTCTGTGTCCTGAGCTTGGCATCACAAGTCTTTGGGGAGAAAGAGCACGTGTGTATGTGTTTTCAGGGGCTGGGTGTTGTTGGTGGCAAGCCATCTGTGCCCCAAGATCTCTAAAGGAAGAAGTTTTGCGTTGATGGCAGGAGTTCCTTTTCTGGGTTTGCTTTTGGTAACTTCTTTATGTTTGTTAATGAAGTCTGCATGTCTGCTGTTATTTTTTTTTGCTCATTCCTCAATTTTTTTTCAGTTTCAACTTACATCCATATTGGTGGTACCTGACGCATACTACATTTTGGATAGTTGTTATTTGCTCTCCCTAAACCAAGTTTTACTCAGCTCCCAAGGTAGCAAATTCCTAGTGATCAGTAGGTGACCACAGGTGAGTTGTGATTTTTAGTCCTACCACCTCTGGTGCCATCCTGTGCGTGCAGTGGAAGGCTTCTGCTGTCATCTTGTGATAGTACCCCCAGGGATCCTTGATACAACCCCATTTTTTTTTTCAGCAGCCTTTGAATTTGACAATCCAAGTAACATTTTATTACTGCAGCCTAATCAGACCTATATCCTTGATCTAGAATTGTTACTAATCACTCTAAAAGACTAGTCAGAGTTCTTCCATTAGCAGACACACACACACACACACACACACACACAGAGTGCTCTGATAGTTACTTAAATCATTTTCTTCAAGTTAAAACAATACCACTGATGTGTTACAAGATTTTTTTTTACAACAGGGTCTTCCTGCATCCTCAGATGTTAGGAGTGCCACAACCAAGGAGGCAGATCTCAGCAAGCCCAAATGTCTCCTCCCAGGTGCTACCATGGTTTTGGCTCTGCTGCTGTCAAAAGCTGAATTACTACCTGCCCTCATGAACCAAAAACTGGGTGAAGAAAGCTCTTTCACTATGCATTGCGTGAATAATACATGTGGGGAAACTCAGACTGCCTGCTTTGGGGTTGCTTTGAGACAGAGCCCTTCTAACTGCTGGCCAGGATGTGAAAAGCACCAATGTTAGTGAGGTGGAAATGTTTTGTGAGATGCTTTCCTCAACAAAAAAGCACACAAATGCCCCTAGACATTATGCTGAAGAGCTTTGAGATAGTTGATTGCCATCTGTCCATAAGGAAATAATTAAATTCTTCTAAATACTATTTTATTTTAATAATTTTAATTATTCAGGCTTATAGTGGCATTCAGAGGAACCCCCAGAAGATATGCTTCTATGGAACACCCACTGTATTTGCATCCTTTAAAAGTGTGGGAAGACTTGTAATGGGACATCTGGAGACGAACACCAAATGAGAAATTCTGCTCACATGACAGCCTAGATGACACCAGGCATGAGCAAATATTACTGCAAAATAACATTAGAGAGAAAGCCTGGGGTAGAGCTAACCAAGACCCTCTTGCTCTTGCTGGCAAATGCTCACTTACTTGTGACAGCTGATTCCATAACAGTGTTGAGCTTCTACAAAACAATACCATGCAGTAACAAACTGTCCACTGTGGCTAATATTTACAGTCAATATCTCCTGGGAACTTTTACTCAAACATTTGCAAGGGCTTTGCAAACATTGATTACAATACTGTAGCGCTTGGGAGCAAGAGCCACAGACATGGACGCAGCCACCTCTTTCTGCCATTTACTCTGTTAGACAGAGCAGAGGTGGTTCTCTGAAGTTTCTCATTGCCATTTTAATGATGGAAGAAAGCCTATCATGGAGAATTAATGCAACTCTCCCTGATCTATTTGTATTAGTAGCCATCTCCCTTTTTTTAACTATAATGGCAAAGTTTATGGAAAGAAGGAAAAACTATTTTGGTTCTTGGCATCTCTATGAAATATTTTTTGTCAAACTTTAAATGTTGTATGTTTTTTTTTCCTCCTTGAGCAAAGAACACCTTTGAAGTTTTTGAGGGAGTGTTACTTATGATACTTTGTAAGTGACTGTGAAGATAAATAATGGTTCTACTTTCTAAGAACATCTGAAAGTTGATATTTTATATTGCATCTTTGACCTTTTAGAGAGCTGTACATATTAGATTAGTTTGGTGTATTTGGATGTAGGCATTACAGATGCTAAGCAACCTGAAGTTGTGACTGTCTGGTCTAACAAGAGAAACCATTTCAGGACAAAGTAAGTTAGATTAATCTTAACTCTTGTGGCTTTGTGGTGTTTAAAATAAACAGCCAGTGCCTTTTTAGGATCTGCTTAGGAGAGTTGCCTGGATGGATGCCAGGCTTCTTTTGCTGCAGAAATCAGAATAACACTGGCTGGTCTAATATGTCTTTTGTCTTTTCAGCCACCTGCAAAAAACAGCCTTTAGTGTGAGGACTTACCCTGTTTCAGATTAGAGTCTTGGTCAAATGGATGTGTATGTAGAGACAGATGTACAAGACAGGAAAAAAGAGAAATTCATGAAGTCATCCTCCTCTTTTTGGGCCAAAGCAGATGTGGGATTTTCTTCCCCAGAGTACAAAAGCTGCAGAATGGATTTTGAGAAGAAAACCTGGATGCTTCAGTCTCTTCTATGGGAACCTGTGGGTACTTGGTCTCTTGGCCACATTCTCTACCGTGAGCAGAGTAAGTCTCAGTGCAGCCTGGAGGTGGACATGCTAGAGCACACACACCTTCCTTCTCTTGTTGGCAGGTGAACCGTACAGCGACTGGGATATGGTACTGTACAATGGGCAGCTCTGCAGCTGGTCAGCAAGGGTGGCTGGACCTCTCCATCCAAAGTCCTTCCCATGGGCTGTAAGCTGCCAACACAAAATCCAGCTGGAAATATTGCAGTTTCAGCAGTAAGGCAAAAATTAAAAAACAAACCCAAACATTTCATAGCATCTTTTATCATGGCAAGAAAAAAGCAATAGGTGTGCCTGTAGCCATTAGGGAACTGGGGTTTTAGGCCTAAATTCTGTAATTTCAACCTTGGAAGAAAGATCTTCCTAGTTTTTGAAGCTGCAGCATCAGCTTGCTCACAGCTGCCATTTAGCTCTGTTTGTAAAGCTGTGAGTCCCCACAGTTGCACTGTAACCCAGAAGGGTTTTGGTTTGTTTGGTTTTGGTTTTTTTTTTCTCTGCAGGGGAGCTTTCCCTGATGTAATTATGTGGCCTGTTTTCTCTTTTGTGTTTCTTATCATAAATATATATTTAAGCACTGCCTTTGCCCCTGAAACTCAGAAGGGAATAATATTTTCTGTGTATTATTTACTTTTACACAGTTAGCAAAAAAAATGCACATATATGCTTTTAATTCTGCTAATGAAGCTATCGTAATGTCACATGTAATGTCACATTACATATCGTAATGACCATGCCTAATTAGCATTACAGATTTGGTTGAGGAGATAAATGGCCAGATCCTTCAGGGTGCAGGTCAGTCTAGCTCCAGGCATTCATCCTCATAAGATTTATGAGAGGGATGGGGATACAGACTGCTGAAATGGAAGCTTGAAAAATATTGCATTAATGAAATACAAATCATGTTAGGCTGTTAAAATGAACCTACTATTTCAGGTGTCTAGGCAATGAAACTGTAAAGCTGCTCTGGATGGGATACAAAAAGCAAGTCATTTTAGTCTCTTCTGATGTACAGAACTGAAACACATCAGACCATATAAAGCTTAATATTCCATGAATGGCTTGGTCCAATGCCCACTGAAAGTCAGTGGAAAGACTTGATATCTGATCCAAAGGCGATTAGCCAGAAATTATGGTTTCTAGGCCTGTTCTTCACCCAGTAAACACTGAAGTCAGTTGATCATGGATGGTTTATAAAACAGGAGCTGATGACGTGCGATAAAAAATTAAACTCTCATAGACACACAAGACTTTCTTCTTAGTGACACTATGTAAATGAAAACACATTATTAAAATTAGATTACAAGTAACATTATTCATATTACATTTAATTGTTTAATTTGAATTTGAATGATGCAAGTCATACCATCTCTGATGACAGCTTAAAGTCAAATTTAAACAAAGTAATCGAATTTCCGTATGAGTTGACACTTTAATTGAAATACTCAAACTTTGCTAACTTCCAAAGGAGCTCACCTAAAACCTTTAATATGGATGAATTGGCACAGTTCAATACACTGATAGTATCTTGTAAACCTTCTGTTCCGTGATAAGTACAAAGTTATACTCATCTGAACTACCATTTGTTGTCAAAAGCCAATGCTATAAAATTATGCTGTCTTAGTGGTTGCTACTGAATGGCGGAATAAATGATTTTCAGAAGTTCCTCATTAAAAGCAGTAATTGTTTATTCTAAAGAAAGAGAAATCAATAAAAATATGTAAAAACATTAAGAACACTGTAGTATCAAAGGCTGTATACTCACATGTGATTCTGTGTAATTTTTTTCAGATCCTATGTGTTCAACTGCATCCTACAAATGACATAAATTTTCAAAATAAAATTAAGAAGGTATTAAATCCAAATATCTCCAAACATCTACACATCTTTTCCTCAAAGGATCTTTTTTGCATATAAAAGCAGTGAAGTCAAACAGCCACTCTCAAGATGAGGCCAGAGAGACTTCTCAGTTGAGATGTAAACCGACATGGCCCATCAATCATCCCCTTCCCTGAGCTTCAGTACAAAACATTAATTGCTGTTCCTCCCCAGCAGGGAGTGTTTGCATGGTGGACTGAGAATTAGCTGAAAGTTGTGCAGAAAACAAATGCCTAGTGGCTGAATTTTATGGATATTATTGTATCAGAAAAATTCTGGAGACAGATTTGGAGTCCAAATACACTTAATAAAGAAGAGAGACTGATAGTTTTTCAGGGCTGAATGTTTACCTTTCAAGCACATTAACAGGGAATTAAGCAGCTAATAAATCACAACGGTGGTAAGTGCTCACGTAGATGCTCCTGTGGGCTTTTGAAAGTGACAACTGAAGCATAGAGGATTTCACACCACAAAGCACTTCTAAAGCAGGCTCAGTCTAAGCCAGGTTATTCCAAATCCATCTCTATTCAATGAGGAGCAGTATCTCAACACAAGAAAAGTCTTTTGGACCACACTGATGCTTTCAGGTATGTTGCGTGTAAGACAGGAGCTAATGCTCCTGAGGACTAGCCTGTAGCTGCAGTGCTGTAGGAGAGTCCAATCCTGCATCTAAGAATTATCACGTCAGATGGAAACTGCTTTCACTTGTACTGATGAGTAAAGTTATGTCCAGTTTTCTGGCCCTGAGGCCAAGTTTCACTTTCTCTGGTCTATGTGTTCTTGGTGCTGTTTGCTCTGGGGCCAGTGTAATGCCCAGGGACCCTAAGGTGTAATATTTACCTTTTGTGTATCTTTATCAGTTCAGAGTGTTTTAGTACAGAGAGAACTGCGCAGGAGACAAGTAGTCTTGCATATGTAAACTGTGCATATGCACTGGGTTTAGCATGAGGACATAGAGGATTTCAAAGATCTAAACCTGGGAGGTAAAATAGCCAGTTTTCATGCAGTCTTATTCATACTGCCTACTGGGAGTGAGCCCTTAAATTTGCTAGGGCTCAAACTGCTAGCACACAGTATGCTCAAGCTGATTGGCATGTACCAAAAGCAGACAGATACTTAAGTTTGTTTCCAGGGGCTGCCTTATTCAACAGTACAGCTGTTACTGCTAACTGCTGTCACTCATCAGTACATGGTTGTTTTTCTATATCCCATAGATTTTTTTTTATACCTGCACATATACCGTAATAACTATAGAAATACGCTTGGGATGTTATGCTTCTGAATATGAAGACCATTGCTCTTCCTCATACAGATATGGTCAGGTTGTGTGCTATCATTTATATATATAAAATATTCTATGCATACTAAATAATTTCTTTTCTAACTTTCAAATTAACTAAGCCAATAGGCATGCAAAGCCTTGCTGGTTGGAAGCAGACCATTGTGTGGAAAGTGTCCATAATTTTACTTGATCTTGGACAGAGAGGACACCTTTCTGCTCCCATTTACTTGCAGTGAGACAAACTAGAGTTGATTTACCTGTTCATCCCATAACCTCAGAATAAACCTTTTGTGATTCAGTTTACAGAGTAATTTATTCAAATCAGCTTCCCAAACCAAGGTACTATGAATGTCACTTTATTTTTTTTTTTTAACTAATAATACCTTTTAATTAGCAGGCAATGTTTTTCAGCATAGAACTCACAGAGCCTTCACAGGGTAGCTTCTTGTGTGTTCAGTAACTTCTCCTTTATCAAAGAGTCAGTCCTTTTGTATCTTATTGGCAGTACATGATGTGCATTGATTGTAGACAGATCTATTTAATTAGTTTATTCATGTATCTGTGTAAAACAAGGCCACAGGTACCACACCCAAAATAATAAATAGAGCTGAGAGCATCTTCAGTTACAGTATTGTCTTTATCAAACTCCGAATTTAAATTATCTGCTCTGCAAAACAGACGATGAGTTCATGTAAGTACAAATTAACGCAATGAAAACTTGCTGCTTACAAATGGTGTTTAGCTTTTTTCTAATTTTTTTATATTTTTTTCTAATTTTTCTGATTTTTTTCTAATTCCACTTATCCATATATATTGGAGACCCCAGGGTTTTATTTTAGTAAAACTAGTATAAATGGAGCGATTACCATATTATTCCAAATTCAGAGTGACATTTCTAAGATTCATACAAAGTGGAGCCTATAATGAACGGTAAAATACTAGTAAAAAATTTATAGTAAAAACGACAGTGTTTTATACCAATTTTAAGCACAGTAAAGTTTTGATCACTCATATATAAAACATGTTAACTACTGAAAATTTAAAAAAAAATGAAGAACCTTAATTGTTTAATAATTTAATTGATAGATTAAAAAACAGGTGTCTGTGTAGGATAAGATATAATTTGAGGGAGCATGAATACAGACAAATGTTGACAGAAAGTCACAACAAAGATCTCAGAAACCAAATGATGTGCTGAAACAGGGCTCATAATTCACAATTTTTGAATAGTCTCATGCCTGGAATCAAATGCCAGTATAAAGTAAAATAACTTTCAGCAAAACTGCACTAAAGACTGTCGAGTTCTCAGCTGAAACCAAGAGCTGGAACAGTATATAAGGTGCTAGTTGAAGACATGTTAGAAACATTTTAGTAGAACAGAGAATTATTTGTAGCAAAATGCCAGAAATTGCTTAGATTCTTTAATTTTTTGCTTCCTTGGTAAATCTGTAGACTTTAACTTTATATATGGGACCAGAGAAGAGGGAGGAATAAGAGTAAGGGATAATAATAAGAAGAAGAAAGTAAGAAGAATAAGAGTAAGGGATAATAATAAAGAAGAAGAAGAAAGGAAGACATATTTGCCTTAATAGAACAGATAAATTATACTTGTATCTTTCTTCCTTTTCTGGAAGAGAAAAATACAAGGACAGTGGTGTTGGGAAACATAATGGGTTAAGTTTTGTTACGTCATTGATGACATGGAAATGCTAGGGAATGTTTATTTATCGAATATTTGCCAACTCAGAAATCACAGTCTGCGTATCTTAGCCTCTTGTGCATTCAGTAACTTGTCATTTATCAAAAAATCAATCTTTTTGTGTTTTATTGGCAGTACATGGTGTGCATTGATTATAGACTGTCATCTGTTTAATTAGGTTACTCATGTGTTAAACCTAATTGTGTCTGTGTAAAAAAAGCCCCCAATAAACAAAAACAAAAAAACAAAAATCTAAAACAAAACAAAAAACAACCAAAAAAAAAGCAAACCCCTCCCAAACCAAACAAAAAATAAACAATAAAAAGAAAACAAACAAACAAAAAAACAAACCCAAACGCACAAGAACTGAGGGCTCTTTTTATTTTTCTTACTGTTTACCAAAGAATCTGTCAGCATCTGTTAAATTTGAACATTAACACGAGTGTTGAACCGGAACTGTAAAGGCATACCTCTCCATACCCCTGTTAGGAGAGCAGAGAAATCTTTGCTTGAGAATGCCAAGAAATCCGAAGATACTCATGGTTTGAAAGAAACATTCTTGGAAACAGACACATGAGTGACTACTGCAGTTGACTCAGACGGTAGACAAGGAAGCCCATGAATCACAGTATTTAAATAGGTTGGGTCTAAGTTTCCCTGTCTCTCACACAGTTGTCTTGATTGACAGCTAATTACTTTGAGATAAGTGAGTGAATAAAAATTAAGTAAACTCAGTGACTTTGGGTCCAGCATATTTCTGATCAGTTGTCTTCCACATTTTTAATTACAGAATCCCCTTCACCTGCAGATGAGTTTAGAAAACTCACCAAGTTCTGATGCTGATGTCACTTTCTCAATCCTTGCAATGAACAATTGGTATAATTTCAGCCTGGTGCTATGCCAGGAAGAGTGGAACATCACGGATTTTCTCTTCCTCACACAACAGAGCTCCAAGTTCCACCTGGAATCCATTATAAACATCACAGCAAACCTCACTTCAGCCAGCAACCTGCTGAACTACTTACAGTTTTACCTGGAGAGCATCAAAGACACAACATCTACCATGGTGATGTTTGGATGTGACATGGAAAAAACACAAAGGATTTTTGAAATAACTACCCAGTTTGGTGTGATGCCTCCAGAACTTCACTGGATTATTGGGGATTCACAGAATGTGGAAGAACTCAGGACAGAAGGTTTGCCACTTGGTCTCATCGCTCATGGCAAGACAACACAGTCAGTCTTTGAGCATTATGTACAGGATGCAATGGAGCTGGTAGCAAGAGCTGTAGCAGCAGCCAGCATGATTCAACCTGAACTGGCTCTTATTCCAAGTACAATGAACTGCATGGACACAGATGAAAGGAATATCACTTCAGGGCAGTATTTGTCAAAGTAAGTTTTTCATTTTTTTCTTTACTTGTAGATAATGTCTATGGTATAAAAGAAAAACAGTTTTTCTGCTCCTCCCTACCATTTTCAGTGGCTTAGCTATTACACTGTTAGCCCTCCCTCACACACATTATTTCAGTATTTCTTCCTGCTTCATTACATCTGGGCAAATAATGAAACAACTTGGCCACAGAAGGGAATTAAGCCAGTCATAGAAGAAGACACTGTTCCACAGAAGTAGAGATCACATAGTAAACATAGGCTGGGTTATAGAACCTGAAAGTATCTTGTATTTATGTTTATGCAAATAAAAGGAAAAAGCCATGGCTGGTGTCAAATTCTCTGAGGTTTTGAGATACCTGAGAGGATACAAAACACAATAAGAATATTTGTTCTACCAAAGCAATCACAGAGTATAAAAGCAGATGTGTAGCCCGTGCTAGTATCCTTTCCATGGAAAAGAAACAAAAAAGATGCACCTTGGTCACCTAAGGGATCACTGCTCCTCATGAGAGCACTCAAAACTGCAAAGGGCTCTCTCTATCGCTTGGCTTGGGAGGCTCCTCTTTCAGCTTCTGCTACAACTATTCTCATAGACCACTGCATGTCATTATACTGAAGTTAATCCCAAAACTGCTTGGGGATTCACATCTAGAAACATTATGTGGTTTAACATAAGAGAGGGAAAATTGCATGTTTTTTTTTAAAACAAACAAAAAGGTCTTTGCCAAGTGTGTGAATTCATCAGCTAGTTTACATTCAGTGACTGTTGTATGTTTTCTCTGCATTGCACCTGGCTTTCAGTCTACAGGTTTTGCTGGATGGAGTTAGAACAAAAGTTCTTGAAGATTTTTCTGTGTCTGCACCATTTTTTACATTATAACTGAGATGTGTCTTCACAATAATGTGGTAACAGCACTGCTCAAAACACAACCTTCTGAGTCCCTAACAATTCCTTAGTCAGCATTCATCCATAACTTAGGGGTCAAAAACTCTCAAAGAGTTTTCAGAGAGTGAAACAAGGCTTGGCAATAAATACTGCACTGGCTTGCAATATCCCCACTGACTTGTGATATTAATTTTGTCTCATTATTGTGGGTATTTTAAGTAGATCACACCTAAGTTCCTGAAAAGTAAAACCCAGCAAGAGACTTCTTATGACAACAATTCTGAGGGCAGTAGTTTTATGAACAGACTTTTTGAGGATTAAAGGACAAAGATAAAGAAAATCAGAATTAAAGCTCTTGAAGGTATTATAGAATCATAGAATAGTTAGGGTTGGAAAGGACCTTAAGATCATCAAGTTCCAACCCCACTGCCATGGGCAGAGGCACCTCACATTAAACCATGTCACCCAAAGCTCTGTCCAATCTGGCCTTGAACACCACGAGAGACGGAGCATTCACAGCTTCCCTGGGCAACCCATTCCAGTGCCTCACCACCCTCACAGTAAAGAACTTCTTCCTTATATCCAATCTATACTTCTCCTGTTTAAGTTTTAACCTGTTACCCCTTGTCCTGTCACGACAGTCCCTAATGAAGAGTCCCTCCCCAGCATCCCTATAGCCCCCCTTCAGATACTGGAAGGATGCTATGAGGTCTCCACGCAGCCTTCTCTTCTCCAGGCTGAACAGCTGCAACTTTCTTCATACGGGAGGTGCTCCAGTCCCCTGATCATCCTCGTGGCCCTCCTCTGGACTTGTTCCAACGGTTCCATGTCCTTTTTATGCTGAGGACACCAGAACTGCACACAATACTGCAGGTGAGGTCTCACGAGAGTAGAGTAGAGGGGCAGGATCACCTCCTTCGACCTGCTGGTCACGCTCCTTTTGATGCAGCCCAGGACACAGTTGGCTTTCTGGGCTGCGAGCGCACACTGCCAGCTCATGTTCATTTTCTCATATACCAACAGCTCCCTGTTGCTCCTGGATGCTGAGCTGCCCCCCACTCAGGTGTTGAAGGCATCCTTTCTTGAGCTACTCACCTCAGCAATTGCAATTCCTGCAAAATATTTCTTCAGCATTGCTTTCTACAGAAAACTATTAGCTCTCTCATGAAAAATAACTGCTGTAACTTTAGTTGTATTTTGGGAGACAATATGCAGTTTCACATCTATGAAATTTCCTATCCCATCATCTCAGTAAAGGTATTGTGGAAAGAAAAAAAGGATCATATGCCTAGCCTTTCTTTCCCTAGACACCTGCATGTGGACCCTATTAAAGACAAAATAACAAGTTAGATAAACCTCTGTCCTAAATCACTGCAGCTGTTTTTATAGTGCATGAGTGAAATAGATACCTGATGGCCTATACTGATGTTAGCAGTATAACTATTAACTGTGAGTGGTACCAGTAATTTCTCAGGTGTGAAGCACCATTGAGTGACTTAACTGTGACCAACCTTGTTCATTGCACAAGCGCTTTAAGGCAAGTGGTGTGCTTCCAAAGCTGGTGTTTAACTGAATGTTTACTAATGTGGGTGTTTTTCTGCCCAAGTGAACCCATCTGTCTTGATACATAGTCTTGGAGATGCCGTAGGCAGGCATGGAGAAGACAGTGACGCAGACCTTCACCTACTGCAGGGTGTAGTTAAGCTGGCACAGCTGACACCTGAGCTTTCATTTCCGACACTGCACTCAGACATTGGCTGTGCAGACATTTAAATGCCACCCAGGAGCAGACTAATGATTATGAACAAGACTAAGATCTGCTCCATGGCAAAGTATGCTTTTATCTATGTAGACATGGATATGCACATGCAAACCTCTGAAGATTATGCTATTGTAAGTTTCTATCTGTCATTTCTCTTACAGTGAGATCTATTCCCTGATCTGTTCCTGCCTGCTCATGGGAGGAACATCCTTGTTGATGGAACAAGGCATTAAAATTTCAGAGCCTCATCTTGTCTTACAGTTTTAATTAGTCTTACAGCTTTAGCTGATTTTACAGCTTCTTGAGTAATTTCAGTAGCTTGTTATTTATTTGCCCATTCTAGTTCTTGCCTCCAGTAAACTTTCCAAGAAAAATGTGTAATGGCCAAGCCATCAAGCTTGAAAGAAAAAGAAATAATTTCCTTAAATCATTCTTAAAGGTGCTACAAAAAGATCGATGCTGCAAAAAGTACTGCTGAAGCTGTAATAAGCAGTTCTTATAACAAAACACATGAAAATCAAATAAATCTGAAATGAGGAAATGACAGACTTTGGACTCATTGTCAAACTAAAGTGAGGCTGGTAAAGCTTTGATACAGCTATCACAGCCTATCGGTGTGATCATCAGCTCACACATATTGACATAGCATCAAGGAAGTTCATTCAGCTGTCAGACTTGAGGATCTAGCCCTTCATATTCTGAAATTTATACACATCATATTTCCATACAAATCTGTCACTAGCCCTATAGAAAAGATACTGCTCAGGTATTGGCGAAGTGTCTATGCAGTACTCAGCACTTGCAGTTCCCAAAGATTTACACTGGAGATTGCTGGCTTAAATAATGTAGTCAGATAGTTATACCTGTTTCCTAAAATTACTGAGTAAGAGAGTTTTTACATGAAGTCCCTGGCACGAGTTTCACTAGCACTGCATAAAGCATATGCAAATTATTACAACCATAGCCAATCATGTATAAAACAAAGTGTTCTTAAAATGTATCTCCCACATGGTTCCCCTCATTTATTTTGATTCATGTCCTGAAACTACCAAAACATGCAAATCAGCTGCAGAAGTAAGCAACTAACTCCATGAGGTGGCCAAGTCACACATTTAAATGCTACTAAATCTCTGATGAATATATCAAATAAATAAATCTCAAATATTTATTTGGTTTTCATCTGCTTTGTTGTAAAATCTGCTTATTACAGCTTCAGCAGTACTACCATACTCTAGCAGCGATCTCTTTGTAGTACCTTTAACACTTCTAACGCAATTCAACCACAGGACATGTACAGAGGGCTTGGTTCTCATGGGCACACATTTCTACAGCGAAAGTCAGAGAACACAGTGCATGAATTTCACTGGTTTCATTCTACTTAGGGAAAATAAATGTATTATTCCATAGCTTCATCTACTCCCAAAGCACCTGGTCTGCAGCATTCTGATATGCAAGTTGTGCTGTGGCAGTAACATGGGGACAAATCCATCAGAGCATAGCTAGCTTATTCCATCTGAGGATTTGTCTCCCTCAATTTTGTCATTTTGTGAATTGTTAATGCTATTTTCGACACTTCTTTGTTTTTTCCACACAATTCTTTCAAAATTTTACATTCAGACTCATCTACAGTGGTTTTACTATTACTGTCATAGTTCAGCATGTAAGCCTAGCAAGGCTTCTAAGAAAGAAGTTGCAGAATTTTTTACAAAGACTGAGGAGAAGATACGAAAACCATATAAGTTTATGAGCACAAAAACCTTTCTTTAGTGCTTAAGATTGCATTCTATAAACTTTGCCTTGATAGTGTTTACAGGCACAGACATGCAAGTAGACCGTCAAAAATGAAACACAGGGTAGGAGGAAGGGATTAGTCAAACAGTGGCAGACACCACTGGTTAATCAAGTTATGGTATCATTTAACTACCGCTAGACTAAGTGGCAAAGGATTTTAAACCATATGTATGTGGCTGACCTGAACTCAGCCTACTCAAAATAGACTGCCTCGGAAAAAATCTGAAGCCATGTCAGAGAAGGCTGTCACACGCACAACCACACTCAAAACTACATTATTTGGTTTACCCTTTGCTCAGGACAGAAACTGATATGATTTTGAAACATACATGGTCCAGAGTTTTAACCACTGGAACTCCATCAAAACTCATCAAACAGAAGGATAGACACAAGGCAGAAGTATGCATGCACATACACTTGCTGCAGATTTATGCTTTTCAAATCAATTTAAGGTTATTTTTTATCTGCTTTAACTATCGGTAAACCACACTGCTTAATGTTTATATCTTGCTTATTGAAGCTGGAATGACAGCTATAGTCTTTATACTTCTTTCAATACTTGCTTTCATCCAATTCCCAGAACTAATGTGAGGTGTTACATTCTACTGTGACAGCTAAATAGTTTGTCTTCTGAATGCCTCTTTCTGAAACATGTGTGCTTGACTTACTTTACACCATATTAGCAGCAATTCAACTAAGTTGCTTTTTATGGAATCGCCATACTAAGACTTACATAGTCCCTGCAAAATGCATAGCAGCATTCTTATTAACGGAATACAGTTCAGATGGTCATGATGTTTACACTAAAATGGATTTTCTCCTTCCAGCTCAGCTCCTTGCTCCTTTATTCATGTTGTTTTAGCCTCTTTGATAATGACTTAACCAGAAGCTGAATTACACTTAAGGGAAAGACAATTAGTAGCTAACACTGCCACCCAATACAGAGGAAATACATAACTTTATTGTGAATATCTGGAAAAGTAAAAGCCCAAAAATCTCAGTACAAAATGTGCAGTGCAAAGCAGGGACATTTCATGAGACCTACACTTTTAAGAACCCTACTTTTGCACGTTTTTAAAAAGTTTTGGTTTGGGTTTTTTTTTAGGTTGTGGTTTTTTGGGTTTTTTTTTTTTTTTTTTGGAAAGAATTAATCCTGACTATCCTAGGGCAACCATCTTTCACTGAGTCCCTTTCTTCATTCTGAAGTGGCTAACAGTGATTTACCAATGCCAAATTTGCATTTTCAAATCCAGATTTGTTCACTTCAGAGTGCTTGAAAGCTGTTGACAGCACTTCAGTAGCCTCTCTTATGTAAGCTGTATCTTACTGAAATTACAGGATTTTTCTTGGAAGGACATTTTGTACATAATTTCCACTCTTCCATTTTCATACGTATTTTTATCTAGGAAACTGACTACAGATCTAGGGAGTTCAGCTGCTTAGAACTAACCTATGTTTCATTAATTTGTGAGGCAAAGGTAACTGAAAAAAATGGTGTTTTCTCACTGATTTTTCCTTGTAAGTAAAAAGAATATCTCTCCTGAAGAGTTTTCATTTGCATTAGATAATGTAGGAGAGCATATCCAAGTACTTTGGTCAGAAAGTAAGTGGTTTGTTCATCATGCCGTAGGAAAGCTATTAATGATCCAGGTGTTCCAACAACATGCACAATCTATTCTCTTAAACATAAATTCATGGCGACTTAAGTTAGCATGATGGCTTCAGTTGTCTGCTTCTTATTACTCTGCTGTCTCCCTCGAACAGGTTTTTAGCCAACACAACTTTTGACGGTCTCAGTGGCCACATTAAGGTGAAAGGCTCCTCCATTGTCAGCTCAGAAAACAACTTCTTCATCTGGAATCTGCAGCATGACCCTGTTGGGAACCCAATGTGGACTCGTCTGGGAAGCTGGCAAGAAGGAAAGATAATAATGGACTATGGGATATGGCCAGAACAGGCCCAGAGGCATAAAAATCACATGCAACATCCCACCCGGCTGCACCTCAGAGTGGTGACTCTCATTGAGCATCCATTTGTCTTTACAAGAGATGTAGATGATGAAGGTCTTTGCCCAGCAGGGCAGCTGTGCCTGGATCCTTTGACCAATGATTCAGCTGTGCTGGATAACCTGTTTGAAATACTTCGAGGAGGGAATGACACGATTCCCATTGAGTTGAAGAAGTGCTGCTATGGCTACTGCATTGACCTGCTGGAGAAGCTAGCTGAGGATATGAATTTTGATTTTGACTTGTACATTGTCGGTGATGGAAAATACGGAGCCTGGAAGAATGGCCACTGGACAGGGCTGGTGGGAGACCTTCTTGCTGGCACAGCTCACATGGCAGTGACATCATTTAGCATTAACACTGCCCGCAGCCAAGTGATTGATTTCACCAGCCCTTTCTTTTCTACCAGCTTGGGCATCTTGGTGAGGACCAAAGACACAGCAGCTCCTATTGGAGCTTTTATGTGGCCACTTCACTGGACTATGTGGCTGGGGATATTTGTTGCTTTGCACATCACAGCGATATTCCTCACCTTATATGAGTGGAAAAGTCCTTTTGGGATGACCCCGAAGGGAAGGAACAGGAACAAAGTCTTCTCTTTCTCCTCTGCTCTGAATGTCTGCTATGCAATCCTGTTTGGAAGAACAGCTGCCATCAAACCCCCCAAGTGCTGGACTGGAAGGTTTTTAATGAATCTCTGGGCTATTTTCTGTCTGTTTTGTTTGTCCACATACACAGCAAACCTGGCTGCTGTCATGGTAGGAGAGAAGATCTATGAAGAGCTGTCTGGAATACATGACCCAAAGGTAAAGCATGCCTGTTGTTATTAACTCAGACTTTTCTTCTTCCCTGTCAAAATTCACTGCTGCATAATTTATAGTTTCTAATAAAATCAAAAAGTAATCTGTGTGTACAACAGCAGTGGTACTACAATTAGTTACTACCTGACAGCATTACAGTAGGAAAATTCAGTGAGAGAGGATTTTTAAACATTAATAGAAGTGGACTGGGTGGATGTCAAAGATTAAGGGTGAAGGGGAAGTTGAAAGATTTTGGTGTTGCTCAATGCAGAAAAGTGGCTTCTACATACAGATTAAGAGTTTGATTTCAGTTCTGAGTCCCTTTGGCTGTTGCTGTTTTCATCAGTTGGATGATTTGAGTCATCCTGAGATCTACTCAAACAAAACAATCACACTGGATGGAGAGAAAACCACTGATGTTCTAGGTAGGATTTTGCAGTAATTTCACAGGCTGTAATGGTTCTTACAAAGGTGTTACTGACAAAATTAGCCATGAATGCTAAATCAGATGGAACAGAACTGAAATCTTTTGAAAAACCCTACCTTCTCCATCAAAACAGTAGAATTCATTTTACAAGTAGTCAGACATTTGATTTGCAATGTTGTTTCTGCTGAGGAACTGTCATGGGAGGAAATGAATTATTTTGTATACAACCCATCTGCAAATAGCTCAAACTTCCTAGTACTTTGTGGTAAGGCAAGGAAAAAATGCAGAAGCAGGACTGCCTCTACCTACACTCTCCTGAACTCCCAAGAGGGAATGAAGGAATCTTCAGCTGGAATTCAAGTCTGGTCATTTGTAAGACATTTCTGATTTTATTTGCTGCTAAGTAATGATCATGAAAACACCCATGCAGAAGGGTTTGTTTAGAGAAGGCAGGGCACATGAGAAGGCATCCTGTTCACCTAAAAGTCATTGTAGGGGAGAGGGTGGCAACAGCAAATTTCCTTTGTTTGGCACTTTCTCCAGTGAAGGTCTGTTTGTATTGTCCGCAGTTTTATACTTATGACCTTGGTACAAAGCTTTGAAACCATTCATCATTAGTTTGTCACAGGTGAACTGAATCGATACAACATTGTGCCACTGGAAAAGGTAACTTTAAGAACTCAAGAACTGAACATTTACTTTGCTTTCATAAACTGTGTATTTAAGGGTTACATATGTCTTTCCAGACAGGAAAGGCTAAGCTCCATCTGTTACATTAGTAAAGCCTTGCATTCAGACTAATGACCATACGGTTCTGACTTTGTGAGTACAGCTTCTGGTTTATTTCCTCCAACTTTATCTAGATAGCTGCTACCAAATATATTTTAAACAAAGAACAATACTCTTTGTTGTTGTCTTGAGGCACTCTAAAATTGATTTATGGGTTAAAGCAAATTGATATTAATAATCTGACCTTCTCACAGAAAAAAAATAGCATAAATACTACATCAATAATTTCATCAGTTTAAGGCACAATTTAAGTTCAAAAATCATGTATTTGTTTTATTCAGAGCATTCTGAATAAGCAAATGATATTCTTTGTCTGAATTTCCACAGCTCCAGGCATATCTGTTATAGTCTTTATTGTGTGAGACATAGCATTGGCTTTAAAATTAGGTTAGTCCTCTACTCTTTGCATCACCTAATTCATCAAATCAAATTACATCAGATTACATCCTATTTTTCTGCATCATTATTGTGAACACACATGAAGTTCCTAAAACAGGTATTGGAAAATCTCTGCAACTGCAACAAAATCATTATTCTAAAGCTGTACTGTAAAGCTTGGCTATTGAGTTATAAAATTGAGCGCAGAGTATTGAGCATATGAGGTGCTGAAAACACAGGTCTTAAGCACTGTGAGCAAAAGCACTGATGGTTCACAGTTAATAATGTCGGTGATGGCATTAAATCAGTTTAAGAAACGTTTGTGGCACAACAGTTGCAAAGGTACATGCACCACTTTTTAGTTAGTTACTTAAACCATTTTTTAATGTGATTTAAAGATTGGGGTTTTTCCCCCAGACCTGCTTACCTCTTTCTTTTCAGTGGTGGAGACTCATTTCAAAAAGAAGGCAGCAGGATGCAGAAGTAATCCTTTTAATGTTAATGTACTTTTAAACATTCTCCTGCTGCTCTCAGTATACATATGCCCTTCTACTATGCTTTTGAAATGTATTTAAAAAATAACGACCAAAATAGAGGGGCAACCTTCCAGGGTGATGTAAGACATATAATTTCTTTGGGCTGTCAGCAACAGACAGCAAATCCCATCTGAGATTGCAAACAGTCAGGAAGGTAGGCAAGTTGGGAAAAATTTAAAGGTTTTTTTCAAGATTAGAAACCTGGTATCTAAAGTCAGTATCGCCAGGAATATCTATGTTCTCTCTTCTGGTTAAAAAAAGACAGGGTTAGATACTGTCTGAATAAATAGCATCTGACTTTCTGCAAAAATTCATGTTACAACAGTGATATTTAATTGATCAAGCAGTACAGTGTTTTAGCTGTTACTCATTGCAGCTCAGCAAAGGGAGCATGGCTCTCCCTTGTTGCTGAAGTCTCAATATCACAACATTTTCATCAGAAAAATACTGCAAACCAGCAGCCTGCCTTTGGGCTGGTCTGATCATTTGTCCTACCCACCTGTAGTGGCCTGGAGACAGCTGGCTTTATGCCTGACATCTCCTAAACCTGTCTATCACCTTGTTTATTGTAGAGCTCCTCAGCGCCTTGGTGATTACGTTATACTCAGCTATACCTGAAAAAGCCATGACCCAGTTTTTATCCTCCACTGGGACCAATGCACATTTCCACATTGGCAAGGTTAGGTTGCTGTAGGTATCTCCTTAAACAGATCTGGTATTAGAGGAGCACGTAGGGATGCAAATAGGGACAGGCAAGTCTAGGCAGCTGGCCACTGTTGGATTTTTCCTGATTCATAGGATGTGGTGGCATTACAGATCTACAACAGCAAGTGGAGTATGCAACCTCACAGGGATGGGTGAGCAGAAAAGGGGCACATTGATAAGCAAAGGGTTCTGGATACAAAAAAAGAGACAATCTGTTACCATTCTGTTTCAGAAAACTGGCTGGTTTTACTTTTTGCCAGTCTTTTGACAAATCCAGAAATCCGGATACTTTATGTTTCATTTTCCACTATGGTTTCCATAAAAAGGTACTATACGCATGTGAGTAACCTGGGTTTCAGTGGCACAGATAGGGAAAAGAAGAAATTATCTGGAAGTAAACAGCAATGTCAGTGACTTTCTTTGCCCAGTGAGCCTGCAACTAAGGTCCATATCCAATAAAACTCTTCATTATCAAATCAAATAATAGGGTTTTGTATGACAGATCTCCCCAGGGAATGGGTTTTTTTAGTAGCAAGAGGACTTGAAGCAGGGACTGTGCTTTCAGGCTTTTAATGAAAGAGCACATGTTGGGAGATATACTATAAAGTCAGGAGTGTGTTGAGCAGTTCAGATTATCTGGGGCAAAATGACTGTGGAAGCCCAGAGGAGAGAAGAAACTTTTCAAGCATGCCAACAAGAAAGCATACAACAGCAGAAACGAGGAGCTGGACAGATTTTCTGTATAGCGGTCCAATGCCTGGTCTTTCTTTCTGCTAAAAGTGTCATTCTTTCAACAATATAATGAGCTTTTCAGATGCTGTCCCACCATTGTCACTTCTTTGACAGCTGTCAGCTTTTCTTTGCCTTGTTTAGGATACACTTGAGAAGCTGTGTCTGTTAATTTGCTGTGGTTATTTTTTTGCTTCTCTGGGGTCACTTTACCTTCAAAACAGCTTTTGATAATAGCAAAACTTCTTTCCACATTGTATTTTGACCAAAAATACCTAACCCATTGAGATTCATTTAACAAAAAGGGCTAAACCTGTGAATCCCACCATGAGCAATTTCACTGTGCTATCTCACTTCATTTTACATATCTGCAGTGGAGACATTCTATATGATTTACTAAGTCTACTATGCTTTTATAGTTGTTTGGGAGAGGTAAGCACATTGGGCTGCTGTTGAAGACACTTAACTTCAGGACAAGATCACCTAAACCATCCCCTGAAAGTGCCTACTTCTCTCCATCATGCATGGTAGTGTATTAGCATGGCCAGCATTGATGTCTGACAAATACTGTAGATGCCCCAAGGAATACACTGCAGACATCTACAATTATTCTGACAAGCACCATCCCGCAACAGCCTTGCTGTGCATTTCAACAGCCTTGGTGTGCTTCAGGATTAGTCCTTAGAAATCTCTGCTTCTCTTCTAATCCATTGTCTGAACAATTGCCCTTGAAAGCTGTCCCTCTTTTTATTACGGAAGTAAGCACTTGGAGTAATAATCCAGGCAAGATACTTCTGAGATTTTGTTACTCAGGAATTCAGTACGTACAGTCCACCTGATTTTTGTTTCTACATTTAAACTCTAAAATATGAGGGTGCAAGCTCTCATTTCTGATATATTAAAATCTCAGTTAATCTAGTGGCCTTATGGCCTTTACCATATCAGTTAAAGACTGTATTAAAACAGTCCAGAGATATCAATGGCAAGTAGCTGCATATGAGCTTTAGCAATACCAAATCATAGAAAAGGAAGGGTCCAGCCACTTTATAGGCATTTTTCATTACTAGACACGTGATTCAAATACTCCTGCATTTAATGATATTTTCCATGAAGTTCAGCAAGCTTTAAAGTGAGGCCATAACTGTTGTGTGTTTATTGATAAATTTTCTTCCTGAAAAAGGGAAGTCTTGTAAGAACTGCACTGAAGAAAAGGCTCTTAGAGACTGCTGTGGTCTTTCCCTGCAGAAATATAAGATGAATCATAAGAAGCGCCACTTGCACTTCTGTGCATTAAATATGTAATGAAATAGCATGCATTACTACTACTCATTTAAGTATGAGTTAAAGTTTGAAGTACACTTAAAACTACTCATTTAAGTATGCATTAAAGGCATTAAATTGTATAGCAAAAAAAAAAAAGTAACAAACTCAGCAGAATTAACAGAAATCTTACTGCTCCCATGTGGTTTAGTATCTGTAGAAGACTGCAGGATTCTTTTCTTTTTGCAATTAAAAGAATTGGCTGCAAAATCTATAGAGCATGTATTTTTGTGCAGGAAGACATTAGACACGGGAAGGTCATGACTCAACAGCATCAGAGCCTGCTAATTTAGAGATTGTGCTTTTCCAAGTATTAATGAGTTGGTGAAGGATTTGAACTCAAGAGGACTTTAAGCATCACAGAGACCAAAGGAAAAAAATCTCAGACAAAGCATAAATACCAAACTCTAGTCAGAATGTAGAACAGGCATTGCAGAGCAATCACATATAGGAATGACAGACACGTGCAGTTAATGGAGGAGATATCTTGAGCTCTTTAGCTTCCCTAAGCAATTTATGGTGATGAACACTTGACTCGCTTAGCTTCCCCATCACCTCAGTAAAGCTTTCTTGTAAAGTTATGTCTTCGAGGACTCAAAATCTGTCTAGCTGGGATTTTTATTACTCTCATATCCAGTTTATCAGTCAATGCACTCAAATGTTCTCCAAATGAAGTTTCCTTTCCCATCAAGACTTGATTTTTTATGCCTTCTTATGCAGATCTTCAGCTCAGAATGCCTTGTACTGTCACATACTGTCTTGGCCACTCTTTAGCTCACCATACTAATTGCTTGATCCAAAGAATGTAGGGGTACTAGTGGAAGGGAGGAAGTCCTGCTGTCTTCAGTCCATGTGGTGCGTGTCATGAAGGTTGTTCTTTCAGCACTAGAAGTAATTAATGTGTTTTAGCATTTTCTCAGCTGTATCCATGTCAGTTTTTTACTTTCAAGTTTCAGTGTACCTATATGTCATGTCATTTTATAAAGAAGAAAAACAAGCTCACCACTAGAAATAGCAACTGCTTCATAGATGGAGCTCAGAACCTTGCAAGAAATAGTGCAAGCAGAGAACTATGAGGAGATGTTAATGAAGTAATTGGCAAAGAGATGCAGAGAAGAGTGAAGATGCATGAGGCTGATCTTATCACCTGGCAGATGCAAGGTACAGCATCATACAGCTGACTTAGCAGAGTTGAGGATATTTATTATAGTTCACAAAAGTCGCAGCCACTGTGTTCTATAAACAGAGACCTGGATAGTAGCCTGGCTCACCTTCCTAGTGATAAAAGTCCTCAGTCAGCTACTACACCTATCCCCTGGATTTCAGGGATGTCAAGGAATTAAGTCCTCCGGAAAAAAAAAACAAAAACAAAAACAAACAGTAGTTTTCATTCAATCCAATAGGATTTGACTGAACACCAGAGAAAGTCAAATACTGTTGACCATATTTCACTGTGCAGGAGGTCAAGGCATCCAAATGAGTCCATCATTTTTCTTTTGCACTTCATGCTTAACACATGCCTCCTAATCACTTCCAAACACATTCCATGAAGGAAAAAAATAACATTTAGTCCCAGTGTTAGATCTGTCAGTAACAAAGGGCTCCTCTAATTTACCTTCATTTGACGCTTTTGATCCAAAAGCCAGTACAAATACCATATTTAAAAAAATATGTTATTTATGTTATAAAAAAAATACTGCCCTGGTAGACAGTTCCACAATCTGCAAGTGGAATCTTCTTTTGTCCTAGTAACTGATAACCCATTTTGCAGCATGAACCCTTTGCCTGTTCCTTTCCTGGAAACCACTGAGCACCATCCTTGCCTTACAAGTTTAGACAGTGTCACCACAGAGGATGGTGTTCAGCCCTGGTACCTGGGGTCAATTCCCATACCAGCAGGGGGCAGGAGGATTAGTGTGGGCCTAATCAACCAGCAACTGCTACAGCAGAGTTTGTAAGAGAAAGGATATGAAAGATTATTGTTTTAAAGGCAAGAAAGCTACCTACATTTCAGGCTACTGTCACATTAGGTTTCCCCCTTCAGTCCTCAGTTGTTTGTAGAGATCTGTGATTGCTTTTTTGTCTGCAGACCTGAGACTTGGGGTGGAAGGACAAGAGGGATTATTTAACCAGAAATCTCCCATGTCACTGTGATAGTTCGAGCATGTATTCAGCCAAACAGGTCTCTCTCCTTTCCTTCTAATTTGAAAAGGACTTCACCTGCCTTACAGCCACATTAACACTATTTTGCAGGAAGGAAGCAGAAGAACATGGTCAATGAAGTGACTCAGTCTGGAGCATTTTTATGGCCGCTTTATGCTGCTGAAGTATACTTCAGACTGAAGTTACTGAAAAGTGATCTATTTCCTTTGGGAATTACAGCCCTTTTTTTTTTTTTCCTGAGTCTATTCATTTTTCTTACAATAATTTACACTATCTTACCGTTCTCAGCTGTCCTGGAATAAATTGCAACTCAAAGATCCCTCTGTTCTAAGAACTCTATAATGAAACAGGGATAAACACACCTTTAAGTTTATATTCACCAGAGTTCTCTTCTTATGCAGCTTTTCGTACTGCCCAGGAGTGCAATCTTCAGAGATTAAACTATCTACCACAGACTGGAGTCCCCAGTCTCATCCCTTAGCTATACAGCTTCTGCAGCATAGAGAGGAGTAAAGCAGATCTTCTAGTTAATTATTAGTATTCACACAGGGGCCATCAATACAGATGTTTAAGCAGATACCTATGTCAGTTTCTTTTCACGTATGCTATGATTGCAATGCGGGAGAATAAACTGGACTGTGCATTTGTTCTCTAATTGAAACTGCTTATTGACTTCAATGAAGCTGTAAAGATTTATGCCAACTAACGACCTAGATGGGTTGGGTTAAAAGAGACAGGATTTTAACAAAATCTGACATTATTCTGGCAAGCCAAGAGTCAGCTCCACTGACACATTTTGCAGCAGAAAAGGGAAAGCGACCTTTCAAATGTATTCTGCACACACCATCTCCTGGAGGCCCTGGGAACATCTCCACTTCTCAAGCCTGAGCACATGGGACAGTTTCTGAACAAAGCCTCCACATCCAGAAGTTCAGCTGTGAATTTTCAGCTGTTAGAATCTGAAATTATGTGCTTCACTGTGAATAATTTTCTTTTCTTTCATTTCCCTCTGCACCCCATAAATATTCACTAGTTAGTTTTCAAAAACTCTCGCAGATAAGTAGAGAAAAGCCCATGGCCAGAGTTCTACATTGTTTGGGTTTGTTTTAAATTTTGTTTGCTTTGTTCTTTTTCCCCTGAAACTTTGCTTAGCACTGACAATTGCATTTCTTTTATCAGTGGGTCATGAGAAATCTATTAGCAGCTAGACAAGCAGTTAAATGCATTGGTTACATAAGGCAAGATAAAATGCAAGAACTTCATATGCTAAAGACAGAAGACTCATTGCAGAATAGCAGATCTATAAAATCATGTCAGTTCTTCACAGAAGAGCTGACCACTTAATGCTACCCTTCTCCAGCAATTAGCAACTGACACTGAACAGTTTTTCAAGATTCTGCAGCAGTTCCCTGGAAGAAATCTTGCAGTCACTAACAGCAGTTCTGCTCATACATGACACATCCATTAAATACCACACCTGGTAACTAGCGCTATCATGGGACAAAGCTACTGAAACTTGTTCATGCAATTTTTCCTCAGAAGTTGTTGTGTTGTAACAGTTAGGAAGGTGTTTTCAGCCATAGTCCACCTTTCTGTACACTGTTAAAATTAAAAAGCAGTATGGTAGGTGGTGGTAAAAGCCAAATCCATGCTGATTCTGCATCTGTGACTGCAGGATGCACTCCATTCTGTACTGGTTTGCCCTTTTCTCATTTCCTTCAAAGAATAATTTATGGGTTGAATTCAGTAAAGGAGAGGCTGACTGAATGAATGATGAAATCGTTTTAATGATTTGAGATGCCAGTTAGAAATCAAGTTCCTGAAGTTTTTCCTGCAGCCAGCTATCAAGATACACAGAATAGTTCTGAATTAGATTCAGTGAGACAGTTAGTGCCCCCCATTGATCAAGTACTGGGAAAGCATTTCCTAGATTTCAGTCACTTAGATTTTCAGCCACTTCCCAACAGTTTTTCTTTGTTTAGACTTTTGTTGTCTGTTCACAGCTCTCAGCAAGCTCAAACTCCTCAGGATCAGAAGACAATATTGTGTTGCTTTTTTGGAGCCAAGACCATCTTTTCACTGAAGCTTTATTCTGACCACCTAGGGTTCTTACACACTGCAAAAATACATGACAACCAAGAGTAATACAGACCAAAATGACAGCAGATATGACAACCAGGGCACCAAGGAGGGAGCCTTTGAGCCAAGTCTTACAGCTTTGCAACACTGAAAGGTCATACAGAAGCCAGAACCTGCTAGAAAGACCTCAAAACTCAACAGCCCGATTTTGGAGTGTGTCAGCGTTAACTGCTGGAAGCATCTCATGAATTTTCGGTTTTACATCCCAACTTGCATAGGAGAATTCTATGTTTGAGTCTTTTCAAGTCTGAGTCTAGGCATTCTCAGCCTAGCTGATGGCACTGAATGTAGTGGCACTGTTTGACGTAAACTGGAATGTGGCAAGTAATGCAAAATCTTGACATTCAGGAGTGTATTTTCCTGTTCTTGCTCCTGTGGTTTTCTCACATTGGTATTTTCATGCATAATTGGCACCCCGAGCCATAGATGTATGCAAATATCAAATTCTTCTCAATATCTTCCCAAATAAAACAAGTTTTCCACTTCCTACTCAGCAGATGTGGTAACAACAGAAGACAGAAACCAAGAAGATCTAGAAGTGCCAAGCCAAGGAAACTGGTAGCTGCAGTATCTACTTTTGGCAGTAAGCAGCATAAACATCATTTGTCTAGTAGCACAATGCTATACAAGGTACAGAAGACTCTCGAGAACTCTCTAAGGTTTTTTCTGGCACTGTCAGCTAGATGTTCTGTGGAGCTCTTGAGTTTCATAAACACTACTTGACCTGCCTGTCTTACACTACCTGACCTGCTCAAGTGACCCAACAACCACTTCACCTCCTCAGCAGTTGGAGGTGTTCACATTACCCCTTGTTTTCTTAGTGTAAGAAAACATTACCCTTTGTTTGTTTTCTTATCCACAGTATGTTTTCTTCAACAGTGAGAATTGTTCCTGGAAGTACCAGCACAGCACATACATCCCACGGTAGATACTGTCTTTAGAGGCCACAGGGACAGCACTAGTACCCCAATTCCCAAAAGCATATTCACTTCCAAAGCTTTTCAGCCTTTTCCCTGCACCTTCACCCTGAACTTCCCAGCAGCACTTCCTAGTCCTCCCTCCCAAGAGTTCTCTCTTCACAGAAGATGGGTCATCTTTTCTCCGACTGTCTGACCTGTGCAGCAAGATCCTCTCCCTTTGCTGTGAGGTCTCTCATGACCATCTCTTGAGTGTGCCCCACATACTGACCCAGATCCAAAAAGGAGGTCACTATGTGTCTCACAACTTCTTGGGCAGTATCTTTCTTGCAGTAGGCTGGGGAGATAGTTCTAAAAATTTGGGATGCACCTGAGTAGTATGACCATTCATGGCATACACCAGTGCTTAAGGTATAGAACTGAGTTTACTAATACGAAAACTGTGATGTCCGGTATTTGAGCTGCAGAAATTTTGTTAACTGCCAGAAACTTCAACTTTTTGGGGAAAGCCACTAACCAGAAACACTAAATAGCTTGTTAATCCCTGAAAACCACTGTTTTTTAACTATTCCATTTGTATATTCATGTACACAGTTACATTGCCCATGCCATTGGCATTCCCCTGTTTCTCCCACTCAGCATCTCAGCTGAGTCTGCAGTTCACTGTGGTGGCCTTTCTAACTAACATTCAAAGGGCTGGTTAGTCAGTAAACACTAACAAGTCCCACACATGGCAGCAATGCTTAGCTCCCGTGCAGCACATGGAGAGGCTGCTTGGAAGTACCGAGCCTGTACTACTGGCTGAGGAGCAGTTACCTTCTACAGCAGTGACCCTTTTTAAAAACAAGTGATTTCCTTTGCTCCCAGGTCTTCAAAAGGGAGGTCTGGCAGTTGAAGAGGGATGTATCATCTGTACCCATAACTTTCTTTACATCTGGTTCAAGGAACTGACAAGCCGAGACTTCAGTTTTTCCTGAAAGGCTCTCTAGGTCAAAACAAATGCTGTTTTGGTTTGTTACAGCCATAGATGTCTGATTTTGGAGGGACCTTGTAAGGTTACCTGAGTGCCAAGAAGACTCATGTCTGGGGATGGATCTGCAGCTATTGCATTCATTCATTTTTAATTATACTTGAATCACTAGCAAATCTCTGGCTTCTCTATGGATGCAAAAAGTACAAACGGTCCTACTGTCCATCCATCACCAGCTTTGTGATGGTTATTCACCTTCACACTGACTGAACTTTGAATGAAAAAACACAGGACTATACACTGAACTGTAGTATCCACATACCAGTAAATTTTGAGAACTATTCCTTCTCAGTAAGATAGCTTTCATATTTGCTGTTTCTGATAAGAATGTAACTGTCTCCCACAAATCACCGGTTAATTAAAAAAAAAAAAAAAATCTTGATTCTTAAAATTGTGACTCTTCACAAGCTAATTTTTCAGAGTTCAGGATTTCTCTGAAGCCCTAAATATTAGGATTTTGTAGTAGTTTAAAGAGAACTGAAAGACTGACTCTTTCAATATAGGACACTTAAAATGCAAGAAACACGAAACAGAAAATGAGAAACAGAAAAGATAAAAAAAGAGATAACTAATAAGGCAAGACTCACAGGAAGACTATGACATTTACCTATAATGTCGGGATAGAGATATTTTTGGTTTCCATCTTTTCATAGACTCTTCCCAGGAGAGGGCTACAAAAAGAAAGGGGCAGTGACAACTGATGAGCCTTGTTTCTGTCATGAGGTTTTTATCCTCTGTGACACTTCGCAGTCTTAGTAGATTAGCAGCAAAGACAGTGGAGGTAGTCCATTATTTCCTTTTGGCATCATTTTGCATTGTTAATCCACTATTCATGAAGCTGCAAGCAAACCTTTTCCACATGTGGATAGGCAGCAGTGACAAAAAAACTGGAAGTCCCAAAAGGCATAGAGGATTAAAACACTATTAAGATTTATCCTTCATAAAAGGAGTCAAGAGTCATCAAATACAGAGTTGCAAACAAATAATTATGCTTAAGAAAGCATAGATTACCAGAAGCAAGTAGAGCATAAGATGCAAGGGATCACTACATAACTTCCTTACATAGACTTTCCAAGACTTCCCACCAGACATATGGTGTTGCTTGCAACAGGATATTAAGCCAGATGGAATTTTAATCTAATACATGTTCCAATATTGTCACCTTTTGAGGTGAAATTTGACAAAGTGCCCAACACAAAGCAAAGCATGGACAGTCCTCAATAAAGCATTTGGAACAGAAAATTGCATGAAGGTGCAGTTCGCTCTCCCTTTTGTTCTAGTCTTTCTCACAGAGGCTTAAATATTTATCTAGATGTAGACACTGGTGACATTCTGATTGAGGGATGCTTTCCAGTGAAGTCAGGATCACCAGCTGCACTTGACATCATTAGGTGGGCCACAAATATCACAACCAACACCTAAGTTGGCTTGGAAGGTGGCACTATGGTTCAATTCTGAGACTCTGGGTTTTCAGTTTCTTCACTGAAACTGCCAAGAAATAAAACCAAAAAAATAATGCTGACTGTGGTGACCATAAGTTTCTTGGGGCATTGAGTGTATGGAACCCACTCTAAACTTACTCTTCAAGCAGGTTATCTTCAATGTCTCTAGGGCAGACCTAGATTTGGGTTGACAGCATTGTGCTGGAAGTCTCCATGATGTATTGTCACAGCACAGCTCTCTGCTATTTATGTCTTCTGGCACTTGAATGTTGCTTCCACACTTGCAGGCAGGAACATTTCCCTTTGCGCCCACAGTCCTTCTGGCACATCACTATGGCCAGCTCCAGATGGAGGTACACTGTGCATTGCTTGTTCTGTGGTCAAGTCAAGAACACCTCTGAAAACATAGCAGGACTTCCTCTGTGCCAACAGTCTTGCTCCTGGGTTGCAACACTGGGACCTGATCAGCAGAGCACGATGTGGAAAGTACCTGCCCACTTTACAGATGAAAATTAGCAGAAAGGCAGTATATTAATATCTTCCAAGACACTGAAATACCATCCAAAAGATCTTTTTCTGTTCCTTTTCACACTGAACCAGATGACTCTGCGTTTACATCCAACCTTTGTTATTCTTAAATACACTTTTTCATCCATGGCGTCATTGAAGAGAACAGTGGGAAATGTCTTTTGTACAGCTTTGTGTTGCCCTACACTGTTTTCTATAGGTAATGATGCAGAGAGCCAGATGGACCAGAAGAACACCTCTTTGTGTGGTCTTTGCAAAGCAGAGCATGGCCATGGTGAAATCATCTTTGCAAGCTGCTGTGAAGACCGTGAGCTTCCTGGGAAGCAAATAGAGCATGACTACTTCAGCCTTAGTTTTATTTGGCTTTCTGTGCTCTGAAAGTTCCACATTTTAGAGGCTGGTACATTGCTGGAGGCTTTCCAATTAGTATGATCTTGGCAACACTCAGCCATCTTAGCCAAGTGCTTGGCATAGTAGAGGACACTGCCTGACACCTCCACTGCAATGTGAGAATTTCCCCATGAGTCACTAAACATTCCAAAGACAAGCAGGGTTCTTCAGAAACAGAAACTTTTGGAACTTTTGTGAAGGTCCAAACTACTTGGGGGTTTAATACAGCAGGTGGAGCCAGTTGTGAGAAGGAAAGGACACAGAAGTGCAAAAATTCTCTGTATGTGTACAGCCCAGTAATCAAGCTTACAGCTTTGGCTCTGGTGAGAGGTACTAAGGGGAGCTTCTTGCTCCCAGTGGAGACATTTTGATATCCACAACACTTCAGTCTTGAGATTCTCTGTGAAGAATGGCAGCAAAGACAGCAGCAGTCTGTGGTAGGATGTCTAGGCTTCTAGAAGGGAAATGGTTGTGGTATCCTTTCTGCAGAAGATTCTTAAATCTCATTCTTAAGGAATCAATAAAAGACATCCTGCTAAAGCAAATCCAGACTGAGGGTCGTTCACTGGTTATTCTTAGCACCAGAAAGTGGATACTAGGTAGCATAGAGGCTTCTCATAACACTTCCCCAAACACTGATTTATTTAAACACAAGCCAACTAGAAACCTGGATTCAGGGTGCCTCAAGGGAAATGTTTTTTACATTTAAAGAAAATCTTGATATTACACAAACAGGTTAATCAGCCACCTGGTAAGTATTTTCAAATTCTCTCTGTAATCAGGAAAACTGATGGCAGGAAAACATCAGAGGCAGGTCTGTGAAGGCTGAGAATTTCTGACAAACTGTTAACATAGCAGACCAAAATACCAGATGTGAAGGAGACAAATGACTCTGCTAATCTGTAATTTCATCTCCTCAGCTCCACCACCCATCCCAAGGGTTTCGGTTTGGAACCGTGCGAGAAAGCAGCGCAGAAGACTATGTGAGGCAAAGCTTCCCAGAGATGCACGAGTACATGAGACGGTACAATGTCCCTGCAACCCCAGATGGAGTGGCATATCTAAAGTGAGCCTCTGCATGCAACAGCAAATCTGGTCCCTTGACCAGAATGCATGGAAGTGAGATGGTGATGGGTTTCCCACTTTCAGTATCACTTACCCCACAAAACAGTCATTGAGGGGAGTGTGGCAGATGAAGAGGAAAGCATGTAATTACCTGGAGGGAGTGATACTTGGAAAGAAAGCTAGCGTAGCACCAGCTGGAGTGTTCCCAGGGGAGAAGTGCTTCACACTAACTGCTAGGGTGTGATCGAGCATGGGCAATGTATAAATCCTGGCATGTTTCTGTGCTTTGGAGCCCTTCAACAGGCAGAAACATTCAGGAAAAAACCTCACAGTCCAAGCAAAAGCTGCAAATGAGGTTCCCCAGCATCTTCAGCATGCTGGGAGGAGAGACGATTCTTGGAGAGAAACCTTAAAACATGTATCATTAAAATGACTAAAAGAAATATTAGACTGATTTAAAAGCAATAAACACCAAGTCTTCTTGCCTTAGGGACTCATGGTATTGCTGTGTTTCAGAGGCATTTGTGCCTAACAACCTGGGGTCACACAACTGATTTACTCTGCCAGGAAACAGGAGGGGTGATAATAAGCCTGAAATAATTCATTCATTTTACACATAGAAGTTGCATAACAGATGGCTTGAGAATTTTCCACCAGAAGTTGTTTCCTGTTTACGTATTTTTCCCAGACCCTTCTTCATGATAATTAAGATACATGGAAGTTTCTCTGACTTAAACTGGAATCTGTCCATCAAAATCAATGAAGTAAAGTAACTTCATATCAGGAGAACACCTGGTCCTGTGAGGTGAAAAGAGTGGAGAGTTCAGTCCCTGGATTGATGAAAATAGGCACTGCAACTATTCTTTTATATCACCGTTTTATGCAAGCATGCTATTCATAAATGATTGTGTTATTAAAATTCAGTCCTCTGTGTTCATGAACATAGAGAAAAGCTGATCTAGGTGAAGGGAATTAATCTGCCTCATATTCAAGGGGAAAGGAGGAGAAACATCTTTGAATGAGTTATTCTCCTGCATGTTTGCTTAATGATTATAACTTTAACATTGCAAAGAAACCAAGGCAGCGCTAGTATTTTAGCAATCTTTTTATCTTTTCCAATAAAACTTTATGCAACCTTTCAATTGAGTCAAAAGTCTAACATAATGTAGTATTTGCCACCTTTCAGATCAATAGTATTCCATGGGAGCAAAATAAGTCCCATGCCTAGTTCACACAGAGTTTGTATTTCATGCGCATTTTTGTTCTTCAAAATACAAATCAGTTCTGCATTTTAAATGCAGGAGTGCAAATAGCAGTCCCTGGTCTCTGTATTCATTCAGTAATCTTCCAGAGAATTACATAGAGAAATGTTCAGCAACTATCACTGAGTCTCAGACTGTGAAGTGATTCTGTTTCTGACTTTGATGTTGAATACAGGCATGATCCAGAGAAACTCGATGCCTTCATCATGGATAAAGCACTTTTAGATTATGAAGTATCAATAGATGCTGACTGCAAGCTTCTAACTGTGGGGAAACCGTTTGCCATTGAAGGTAATAATGAGTTTTATAATGCACTGCTCTATTTCTCATGTGTTGCATTTCCTTTATTGTGATTTGGTATTCTCAATGAAACTATGCAGGTAAAATTGTGGACCCCTGGAAGTTTATGGTAAAATTTTCAGGGATTAAGCAGAAAGAAGATTTCACCCTTTTCTTGAGGTTTTTGAGCCTTCAGATCACTTTTACCATCTGTTGCTGTGCTCTATATAGCAATTACTTAAAGTGCTTAGACAGTCCATCTCTAAACAAGTAGGCTCACTTTAAATACACATTCAAAACTCAATGAAATATGTTCAAAATACTGTTCTACAGCTTTGTTCTCATTTGAAGCAGAAAAATACTGTTCCCATTTTAAAGGTCAGCTTAAAAATCCTGCTGAATCTGTAGCTAATGAAGCTAAAGAAGGGAGCCTACCTGGCTATGTAGCCTGATGCAGCCCTGGTGTATTACGAAGGACAGGTCAGAAGGCAGCCTGGAGGCTTATCTGAAGCTGCTTCCAGCTCGAGTGAGCATTGGTAGCTGTGAGACTTTAGGCATCACTTTTGTGATAGATGGCTAATGAAAATGATTGAAACACCCTCTTTCCTCCCCTCCAAGGGCAATGTGCTCCTATTGCACATTAAAACAAATCTTCAGAAATGTTCAAACCTGATTGAGGAAGGCAATATGCTAAATGAAGGCCAGAGGAAGCAGAGCATTTTAATCATTTCAGCTACAAGTCACCAGCAGTAGGCATTTTGTAGAACGCTTCTTTTTTGCTATACCTCATCAGTGTCTCCCATCTGAATTCACACCAGGGACCTGAAAGCAATCCATTTCCTTCTGTTCTTTTTGTTATTGGGGAAGATAGATGCACAAAGAGCTGTTCAGGCTGCAGAAGGATTTCTATGTGCTCAGCTACATGTTTCATTATGTGTGTGAAACCTGGTAAATCATCCATTTCAGAAAGGTCAACTCTACTGAAGTAAGCCATCAGCTTCCACAACTTTGAAACAAGTAAAGCAGATTTTAATGCAGAAAAATACAAATAATCCCCAAACTACATGTTTTTACATAACTAGACTGTATATCACCCAATTACAAAAGAAGTATGCTGCAAATACAGCATTCATGAGCCCTAGCTATGCCTCCTCTGAAGCCATTCCTTCAATGTCAGCAACTATATTCAGGTGGAAATACAGGCACGATGCACACAAATAAGCAGCAAGGGAGACTTGTATTGCCGGTACACATATCACCACATCATTCTGCATCACTGAACAGCAGACCACTGTGATGGCAAGTTTACCATTCATGTACATTTTGGGGGGAGGTGTTAATTTTCTTCCTGTGTTGTTTTGCTTTTTGATTTGTGGGGGGTTTATTTGTTTGTTTTTTTTTTTTAAAGAGTCCAAAATTCTGAATTGAAAAAAATCCACAGTGGACTAGAAAGGGCTCTTTACAGGCAGTTGGCAGGACATCTCTGTATGCAACTGCATGTCTTGTAGGCATGAACTGTATTTGTTTTTCTAAAGTCAAAACCCACATTCTGCAAATTTCAGGACCATAGAGTTCCTAAATCCAGTTTCATTTACACTAAGTCCTTTACCAGCACTTTAATGTGATAAGAGAAAACTCAGTGGCTAAAAACTGTATTTATTACTATATAAAGGTCCATGTCACTGCCAGAACAGAGCTGCACAAATGGAAAGGATATTCCTTGGGCCTTAAATTACTGTGTAACAGCAATACAGACTACTGCCATATACATTTACATGCACAAAGCTTGTCATCAGAAAATACATAGGAAGAAAAGAAAATGTTACGGTTAACACCACAGTCACATCCACTGCTTTAACAATGTAAAGGGATCACAGAGTGGTTTACTTAGCATTAAGACCCTTTTGCATTGTTTAATCAAGATAAAAAAGAAGAACCCATGGCAAGGGCATGCAAAAGACAGTGTTTCTAGAGATAACACAGATTTATTCATCTGTCTGTTATTCCATCTTAAGTTTTTGAGCCTCCAAATTTACATGCTACTTGTTTAGTCCTAATAGTTTTGAATGTGTATGTCTTGTTTGTATTAGGTTAGTTTATTTTACACAGCAAAAAGTCTTATCTCATCATTCTCAGTCCACGGTAAGCCAGCATCCAGGTTTCAACTGGCTTGCTGAAACAGGATACCAGCTTGTTCTGCCACACTGGTAGTTGACAACTGAAATGAACATACTTTAGCAAATAGCAGACAAGTAAAAGAGAAATGATTGTGTTGCTTTTCCTTCTAGGATATGGTATTGGTCTTCCCCCCAATTCTCCACTCACCTCAAACATCTCTGACCTGATAAGTCAGTACAAGTCCCATGGTTTCATGGATGTTCTGCATGACAAATGGTACAAGGTTGTTCCATGTGGGAAAAGAAGCTTTGCTGTCACGGAGGTAAGTGATGAACTTGGGTCACATAAATAAGGATTTGTTCAAGTTGATGTTTATTTCCCCTCATTTACAATGTGCAGTAGACGTACACATGCAACAGAGATGGGATGCAGCTGAAGTAAAGCATTAGGCTTCAGAAGCAATAGATGCTATGCCCAGCAGCATTCAGATCGGAGTACAAGAAAAATATCAGCAAGACTGTGCTGCTAACTTAGGCACAAAGCGCATGCATGAGAGAGTCCTTCTGGAGACAAATAGGGCATGTAAAAATTATTAACAGAACTCATCTGGCACACTGCTTAACAGATATATCTGATTCCACTCAATTGTCATAATCTACAGGATCTGTCAGTGATTCTGTACCATCTCACACAGGAGCAATAGCTAAAATAGCTAACAGAGTACCAAAAGCAGGAGCAAAAGAAGCAGAGGGAGTTCGAATTTAGTACATCCCAAATTTCTAATATAACCCTAATCACTTCCTAACATGGGTGGCAGTTACGTGTACCAAAGATAGGACCAACCTAGAAACAGTCCAGTAAGATATCATGCCAACAACAGAAAAGACTCACATCTAAGTAGATCTGCCAGAAATGGAATTAAATCTCCATGGATTTACATCCTGGTATCAAATCAGAGGATACTCGTTTACCTCAAGGTCTTCCAAAAGACATTGCTTATGTATTCTGACTGGTACAAAACACGTAGCTAGAAATATGGTATCTCCTCAGAGCATTCAGCCAAATACCAAACCAATCCTGCATGTTCCCTGAGAAAGTGGTAGCATGGCCATGCTCCCCTAAAGAGAAGCCCATTTGCTAAGGCTTTGACTGCCACTTTTCAGTAGTCACCTGAGCATCGTGACTGCAAACCTCTGACTGTGGACTAAATCACTAGAAAACTAGCATATTTTAGAGAATAGACAAAATCTGCATTAGACTTTTTTAATACATAGATCGTTGGGATATTTCTGCATCTCACTACATTTTTTACATTCTCATTAGGATTGTGTCAATATTAAATGTATTTTAACATCAGACATTCATAGAAAAAAATTCAGTTGATTTTTATTCAACTTGCAATTTTTAATATTCTGTGATTAATTCAGCAGAAGGAAGCACATTTTAAAAAAAGTGTGCATTCACTGTTATTTCTGATTATCTCATCTGAAGATTGTATTATCATCTAACAAGACATGTATTTGGGGAATTTTCTGTTTAATGTAGCTGACATACGTGTTCCTGACAAGCACTTCATTCAATGACCTCTTGTTACTCTACATTTTAATACAACCTTTTGAATTAAACCTCAGTAAAATTACCAGATAGCAATGGTATTAATTACCACAATTGTCTTAAAATGTGAAATTTTTATACCAGAGACAAATTTACCTTCTTGATAATTCCTCAGTGATGGAGGGAGGAGCTTCCTCTGATCCTGAGAATCCTACTTCAGTAGCTGTATCCAGGGCTGTATTCTCTGTATTCCTAGAGAAATAGCTAAGACACGGAATCAATTCTAAACATTTTCCAGTAAAAAAAAAAAGAGCTTTATTTAGTACTGTTTTTCCCCCAGAATATATATTTGCTTCTTTAAGCCCACGAGACAATGCACTGCCTTGCAGGAAGAAAATATTAGAAATTCAATAATGCAGCTATATATAAATTATGAATAAATATACATATATGGGGGGGTGCATGCTCGAAAAATTACTAATAGAGGTGTATTATCAAAAAAAGTTTGATGACCACTATTCTAAGCCTTAGGGTCTCAAGACTGTCTCTAGAAACAGGAACTTTTTTCTGCCACAACTTTCCTAGTAGAGGAAATAAGACCTGGCTAACCAAACTACAGAAGTCATATTATAAAACCAGCTGGATTTGTCTTTTGTGAAGAAAAGCAAAATAAACAAAGATAGAACAAACACTGAATTCAAACTGGAGAGAAAAAGAAAATCTCATAGGCAGCACGTCAGTTTTACAGTTATTTTTCTGAAAGCCCTTTTCCATTTAAAAATATGAGGGAAGATGATACAATTTTCCTGCATTTCTATAGCAGCCTTCCAATACCTTAAGGGGCCTACAAGAAATCTGGAGAGGGACTTTTTACAAGGGCAGATAATGACAGCACAATGGGGAATGGCTTTAAGCTGACAGAGGGTAGATTTAGATTAGATATTAGGAAGAAACTCATCACTGTGAGGGTGATGAGGCACTGGCACAGGTTGCCCAGAGAAGCTGAGTCTGCCCCATCGCTGGCAGTGTTCAAGCCCAGGTTGGACGGGGTTTTGAGCAACCTGGTCCTAGTGGAAGGTGTCCCTCCCTGTATCAGGGGGGTTGGAAATAGATGGTCTTTAAGGTCTCTTCCAACCTAAACCATTCTGTGATTTTGTGATTTTCATTAATCCCTTTATGTTCAGGGTAGCAATATTGAGAGTCACTAGTTTCCAGATAAGCCTTAAACTTCCCTGTGCTCATGGCATAAAAAAAACATGGTTTATGTGCTCAAACCTTCCCTAAGGCTTGCCAACAAAGGCAGAGGAGATGGGGAAAAAAGCTGCTGCAGTCCTAAAAGAGCACTGATTTTGTCACATGAATAGTCCCATGCAATTCCATTTTTCTTACTGTTGAACAGATTTTAAGCATGGAGTTTTAAGGGACATTTTAAGATGCTGTGCTTCAAAGTAATTCAGTCTTTTGAGTTGCAACATCAATATGATGATCAAAAAGTAAGGCAGGTGTAGCCGTTCTGGGGCTGGGTATCTGACTGTAGTCCTTATTTGATTTTCCATTGTGCTAACCCAAACATGCATAACTGAGTTTCTCTCCAGAGGCCAAGATCCAACAAGCTGGTTCGGATAACTGACCTGACTCTAAAAAGTCACTCAAATACTTTGTCTTTGAAAAAATCCTCATACACTCAAAGGCTGTATGTAATCAGAGTAAGGAGAAACAGAAGACCACTTGTAAGTCTGTGCCATTGTGGGGCAAGCTCTGCTAAGTCCAGACCTTCATTTTTCTGAATCCTTCTATGACCTCTTCCATGAGTGTCCCCTCCTTTTCATCCACTCTTCTTAGCCAAAAACTTGCACAGTTTAGACTTCAGTTTCATAGGTGGGACAAATCTACTAAACTAAACAGGGCCAAGCAGCAGACCCTTTCTAAAGCATAGCTTCCCTGTCACTGCGTCAAGATGCATAGGAGTTATTTGTGGTGTTATCTTTGTCAGTTTGTATCCTTTACTCCTGTGCAACCAGAAATCTGTGTTACTTAACTCCCTGCAGTCAGTCACAGTAACATTTAACAGATTCACTGAAGTGTGGATGAGGTTTGACACAGAAGCAGGTAATTCATTTTCAAAAAAAGTCTCAGCTTCTATGTGGGTACTCATTCACATGTATTATATACCAAACTAAGAGCCAGAGACAGCCTTTTGATAGCTAGGCTAAGGCTTTCTATTTTTCTACTGTCTGTCTTTTCAATAAATCTGGTCTGTGACACACTGCACCTGTTGACCAAGAATACTGACCCCAAAATGGGAATATACCTAGGTGAAATATTGATCAGTATAGCCTTTAAATGGCTGAAGTAGCCATCTTCCCTTTTTGTCATTATTTCTTTAGGCTGTACCTGATTCTTATCCACCTGCCACTCCTGCCCACCAAGGTTGATTTTTCTTTGGATTTGTTTTGAGATTCATCTTCTTACCCATCACTTTTTCTAATCTTACACTAGACAGTTATATTGCCTGTGGTAGAACTCACTGCTAGCTCTTTCCACTTCTATCTGCTCATTCTAAATTGCATTTGAAAACAGAGTTGACTTAGAAAGGCATGATTCATAATGGGGCTGGAAAATTTGCAGCGACTCCTCAAGCTGAGAAACCAAATAAAGATGAGTTTGAAAGTGCAGAGGTCAGTAGGGCTTATCTCCACTGTTCGTATGAACCTCTTCAGCAAAACCACTTGCGCAAGGTATATTACTTCTGCCAGCACCCATTCATGGATGACGCAGAGAGCTCAAACTTGGAACGAATTGCTTCAGTGGATTGCATTTTATCCTCTCCACCAGAACTAATTGTTGGTCACAGTGGCTCTTCATGCTGGTTGCTGGTCCCTAGCAATATCACTTGAGTACTCTTGATTCAAAATTACCATATTCTAGTCTCTAAGGAATTTCTTTTCTGTAAATTTACTAAGTCCCTACTTAGGCCAGAGTATAGTGCAGGGGGCTAGTGGAGGTGGCAGAGTTAGATCTACACGTATTACATTTGGACATAATCAGTGTCATTCATTTTCAATTTGCACACAACACACTTAGACCTTCCTCTACCCTTCTGTTGTTCTCATTAATGCCACTAGCAGTGGCCAGGCTCCTAGGACTTTCCTCTCCAGCTCGTTAGCTCCCCCCTAGCTCAGGAGAGACATCTAATTCTTTCTTTCTGTGACGTTTTTGGGAACCAAAATATAGTTAATTGTCAGCTTTGCAACTTTCTGCTCATGGTAGCAGAACAGCTTTGGCACAAAGCCGCTATGAAAGCAGGCAGGGTGGATGGCATGGCCAGGCAAATTGCCTGTCAATTAGCAGTGGTTTTGAGTATTCAGACCAGGCAGTAATGATCAGGGCAAAGTGTTCAGGAGGTGAGCTGGTACATCATGGTTTTTCAAGACAGAGTGAAAGAGAAGAGCCCCTTCTGGGCCAGGGAGTAGTCAGGCTTTGCGGAAAGCTGTGTACAGACTTTCATAGCTTTTAAGCTACATTATTTACAGTGTTACTGTGTAAGCTGTATCTTCTATTTCACTTGAAAGGCTTTTATATTCTTCATTTGCAAGTGTCACAGAAGAACTGAAGCTCTAGAACTTGGAGATTGATTTGTACACAGACTGTCAGTTCAGTCAGATAACAACCAATACATGGAATAAAAAACATATTGTTACATGACAATACCCCAGCTATTAATATCAATAACTTACTGATACTTTACACAAACAGTATCTAACCTGACATTTCTGATAACTTACATAAACACACACACAGTGTGACCCTGTTACTGCAGAGCCACTACTTCCCATGGGTGGTGACACTGGGGAAGGCACAGTGCCATGCACCTCCAGACGGTGCCTGAGGGAGGGGTCCATACTGCTGGGGGTGGGGATCAGTCACTGATGATGTGCTTCTATCTGATCAAGACCAGGCACACAGCAAAGACGAAGTCCTTTCATCCTCTCTTCCTGTCTCATCAGTGGTGTGATCCACTGATGTTTCTGCTCTAGAGTCTTTGAATGAGCTTGTTCAAAACTGACCTTGTGACTGAACAGTTTTGGCCTTGGCATCACCTGGGATGCAGAACTAGACAGTGCCTCATTCATCTTGCCGATATGCGGATTGACTCCACAACTTGTTAGAGTTGTAAAGTAGATATGCTTTATTCAGCGCTGAGGCGCATGGGGGTTGCTCCTCCAAAAGCATGTGCACTCCCCTTTGCCACTCAGTTCATTTATATTACATATAATGATTACCTAAACATGAGATTGCTTCACGCCTAATACATATGCAAAACCTATTCCCATCTAGTATTATAATTAATTTTCTGGCATTCGTCCCATTGGTGCGCCTGCACAGTGCCTCCTGGTGGTGATCGTTAGGGGGTTGTGAGGATGAAGGCCTGTAGTTCCTCTTCATCACCGCGAGTAGCCTCTCATTTTCACATAGACTCAATAGGGTTTTGGCTCCTGTCCAAACCTCAGGTTCGGTACCAGCCAGTTTTATGTATCTTAAAGCAGAAACTTACCAAGTTTGCAAATTTTGTTACTCTGGCTATCTTTTGTTCCTTTTTTTTCTAAAGATACTATTGAACAAGAATGTTTTAAATATTAAGCTATGAATCTTATCTACTACAATTCTGATTAGCAGCTGTAACTCCTACAGTTCTGCTTCACCATTCTAGCAACTTTGACTCCTGTTCTGCTTCACCAAGCACAGCGACTGCTTAAGCAAGCAGGCACAATGTTAACCCTTTATTTCCCGATATCATTGCCACTGCTTTATCAGTTGTTATCCAGAAAATTGTGCTTTTCTGCTCTGAGTTCTGCCTACTCTCTTTAAGGATCAAGAGTTAAGTTTCCTTTTTTGTTATACCCATTACCTGACAACCAGTTTTCTAGCCATTACCTTGAAGCTCTGGTATATACATTTGTCTCTGATGTGCTGTAGGTGTCAAGGGAAGGCCATGTAGACCCCTCCACAAAGGGAACAAACTGCCCTGTGCTCATAAATCAAACCTGCCCATCAGTCACATTTCACGGTGCCTTGTTACGAGTGTGTGAAAAACAAACATGAAGAACAGGATAAAAGATTCTGCTGCCATGACAATTTGCTTAGTCTGCACACAGGCTGCCTGGGGAGGAAAGCTGGCCCTTGCTCACTGCCAGGACTGGGAACATTATGAAGAAGAGTGTTACAAAATGACAGATATTGAGTGAAGAGGCAGAGGCATCTGGACTTGCCCTTGGGTAAAAAATACTTTCCACAATGGTCCTGAGGAAAGGACTATATGAGTATTGAGTCTGAAAACAGAGTCAGAGGAGGCATGTTTTCAGTCTCCTGGAAATGAGCAGCAGATTTAGATTCACCTGCAGAAACTGAAAAAAAAACAACACCAAAGTTCACTACCTGATGAGGCAAAGCTGTTTTTCCTGGTTCACCAGCCTGTGATATCACAGACGGAAACATCTTCTCAGTATCTAATTCAGATTATATGTATATTTCTTCTCACTACTAGGGCTCAGAAAATAGATAACTTGAAAGAAAAAGATGTATTACAGAAGGGAGTATTTTTCCAGATAAGTGCAGAAGTCCTCACAAGAAGGGGAGAAAGGAACTTGTCTTGCTAATTTGAGAATGAGATAGGATCACAGAATCACAGAATTGTTAGGGCTGGAAAAAAACCTCTGGAGATCCTCTAGTCCAACCCCCAAAGCCAGTTTACAATTTACCACACCAAACCCTGTGATGTATTCTCATACTTTAATTTAGAAAGTAAATCTGCACACAAGAGGCACATGACAATGTACAGCCTTGGAAATATTCTTTTTTTTTCCTGGTACTCTGACAAATTTCTTATAAATCTGCCTTGTACTAATTCTTGCTAATTATGGCTGATGCAAGACAATGATTTACAGTATTTCAAAATTTGGCAATTGAAGCTCTAAAGCCATGGTCACTGGTCCTCATTAAGGATAATCTCCCTGAAGAGATTAAATACATTCTACTTCAGTGCTGCTGCTTCTTGAAAGCATAGACATCCATAGAACAAATGATAAATAAATAACAGCATCTCTGCAGCTACAAGAAATGCCCCATTCTATAGAGAGGGACAGGTTTTAATAGTGCTTAGTTACCTAAATACAAGTATCAACATCAGTAGGATTTTGCAGACCTACTGAGATGCCCAAATGAGGTTAGATATCTGCCCTTCATATCCATTTATCCCTAATAAAGCTGAGAATAAGTCCTTCTTCACAAAGGTTCTGCAAAATTTAACTTCCTGATCTCAGCAAAGCTTTCTAAAATCCTAGTGGGGAAAACGCAACCAGAAAACTTTATTACTATAACTAATACACACGTGATATTGCTTATTTAGTCTTTGGGTTGAAGAATGTGTGCACCAATGCCAGTGCTGTGCTGACAACCTGCAAAATATCCACAAAAATTTTTAGAGGCTTCTACTTAGTCAAAGCTGGACCACAGAGGTATTTATTCCCACTTCACCCTCTCAGTAACTTATTCAGCCTCTCAGTACAATCAGGGAGAGTAAACCATTTACAGTCTTGTAGTAGGGAATAAAGCAGGAGTTTTTTCCCATTAAATCAAATAATAAAATCACTGAGTGCTGTGTTTTGTCTCTGCTCCCCCTTTCAAAGAGAATACAAATATCAAACTCCCTTCTCTGCATCCCCTTCCTTCTACTGAGGGCTCAAAGAAAAAGCATATCACTACAGAGGAGACAGCAGGAAGTGTTTCAGTAGCAGTTGCAGGTATGGGCTGATAAACTAGAAAAGTCTCTCCAAGCATATATAAAGAAGCAGATACCGCCACTTCTGTTCTTGTATTTGTTTGTTTCAGAAACTGACAATTTCCCAATTTGCAAGTGTAAAATAACTTGGAGGCTGTTGCCAGTGTACTGCTTAGCACCAATTAGCTGTAACCATCACAGGATTGACTATGGTTGCTTATTGCTTTACATGGGCATAATTGAGATTCTTCTCCTAAAATGCAAGGAGCTACCTCCTGAATTTATAATTATGAAGTTAGAACAAAGACCATGTTTTTATCCTAGGCTAATGGAAAATACACCACATTATGGGCTTTTATTTCTAAGAAAAAATAATCATCAGTTAATTTTCTTTTGCCAGCAAAGACATAACACACACAGCTCTGACCCCTGCCACTTCAGTAGAGAGAAAGCAGTGACACAGAGAATCCAGGTTATTGCTGCTCTTTCCAAACCAGTTCTATATACACATATACAGACACATACACAAACTACAAAAAAAGTTGTAGAGCTTGCTGCTCTGGTACTGATCAGCATGAAGCTACAAAAATGAGAGATGCCTCTATTAGGTGGTTTCCTTGAATATTTAACATGTGTGTCTACAGGAATTATGAACAACTGGTAAACTGGTTTTCTACAAGGGCATGCAGATGTGTTGATATTGTGATAAATAATCACTCCTTATACTGTAAAACACACTGTGGTTACTGTTTCTTCCCTACCTCATTTCCCAACTGAATTTAGTCTCAAAAATGTCCCTCTACTGTGCAGCCTTTATCACAAGCTCTTCCAATGCATTCTTCTTTACTGCCAGATGAAATATTATTGATGCTTTGTTTTGGCATTTCCTTTCCTAGGAAAAGATGTCTTGTTTGGGACAATTTCAAAAGCTATCCATTACAAGTGAAAAACGCATGTGAGATGCCAGTGCTGGAATTTCTTTCACCTTTTTCTAGGGAAGGTAGAAAATTATTCTGCAGAGCTGACAGGGCAATGAGCCAGACTCTCATAAGCATAAATCAGAGCAGTTTTACTCAAGACAAGGGAATTATATTTCATGTAAGATGCTGGCCAGATATTCTCTCTGCAGCAGTACTGGACCGGCATCAAACACTGACTTCAGGCTGGAGGAGACATCTCACATTTGCAGGAATCCCCACTGCAATTGCCACTGTGTGTCTTTATTTAATTTTTATTAGTTTGAATAGCTAGCAGTTTATCATAGTCTATTAAAACTATTTCCTATCTTCAGAGCAATATAAATGCTCTCTTCCATACCTAACACTATCAGATTGGGCCTCCTTACTGATCTCCCATGCCTCTGGGGACTTTCGCATTACTTCTCAAGTAGCTAAGCAAAAGGACATTCGCCAGCTGATTAAAAGGTTTCTGCCACCGAGGGAGTTAATGGCAGTGCCAACCCTTAGACTGTTATGACACCAAACAATAGTAGGCTGGGATCATATAAACAAAGCAAACTTACTCCTTTTTAATTATTATTATTCTATGTCTCATTCAATTTATTTTTTTATTTACTGTTAGCTCTACATCTCTAAGGAAGTCGTTTCATACTTGACTTTGAATATTCTTTTTGAAAGGCAAGTGATTTGCATTAATGCTTCTTAGAGAATTAGTGAAAGTACATTTAACTGGCATGCTCAGCTAGTACAGGTAATAGTCTTTTTGCTTCTTACAGATGTTTACATGTGCTGAATTCAGAGATGGGCCATACTGAAGTCTTGGCTCTAAAGACCTTGGAAAAAGGTCACATGCAGGGCCTTATTCTGCTTTTATGTTACCTGGACTAAAATTTGGGCTTCTGTTGCTAATTGAAAGAAAGACGTCAGGTCACACAGACCTCCAGTCAAACACTTTTGAGTGGTCTGAAGTATTATCACCCGTGACTTTTGTGTTGCCCTCCTATTCCCCTACCTAGAAAGACAAAGTATGGGACAACAAGTTCTTGCCAGTAAGAAATTCCAATGCTGAGAGGAAAGTTCTGCTTTTAAGTTGGACTGATGGACTCTTAGAATCAGAAAAAACTTGTGCCAAGACTCTGACTCCCTTCCATCCCAGAATCACTCTAGTGCATTTTTTCACTTTCCTTTCCAGGCTGCACTAAGTTTCTTTAGAAATTGCTTTTATATCCCCATTGTATCTTTCAACACCATTGAAGTGTTTATTCACTGGTAAAAAAATTCTCTTCCCAAAAATTCTGCTTAGTGCACTGCAGGGCAACCAGGCTGATTTTGGCAGAGAACCCCTAAAATAAGACTTCATTGCCAGTGCCACATACAAAAGTTCTCACTCTACTAGACTGATGAACCCTTGTTCTTGTTAAACATCTGCAATATGCTATCTCCTGTCATTGTGTTTTAAGTAATAGAAATAAAATATGACAACCAGGTGAGCGAAATACTGCTCACAGTCATCCAACAAAAGAACAAAAAGGGATTTCCAAGCCTTCAACATCAACAGACTCACCTTTAATCAACTATAGTTACAGTCATGAGAAAGTACAATCCCTGCCACCACCCACCCACCAAACTAACAACAAATTGAAGGAACACAGAGGTCAATTAACTGGGATGATAGCATCCCAGATATCATCTCCTGACATAAAAGTCTACCCAACCCATTCTCTGCCTGTTTTGTTTTTTTTTTCTGACTAGGGGAACAGCATTCTTTAATAGAAAGGCACAAGTAGAACTTGAATTCTTGGAAATATTTCCCAAGCAGCCTGTGGGCAGTAATTATTAGCAAGAGATTTTGGGTATTGATACACTTATAATTGAGATATAGAGGCATGAGGATAAAGATACTAAGATTATACTTAACATGTAAACCTGACCTACACATCAGAGTGCAGGTGTTGTAGAGATTGTTGCTCTATTTTTTTGGTCTTAAAATACAATCAATGCGAATTAAGAGACTCAATTACATTAAAGGCTTCCTACTCCACATGAAAAGGGTGACTCAGCAGGACAATGTGGGAGTGTTCCTGTTTTTCACAGTTGCAGATGGGGCTCCTAACAAACACAGTTTTCAGTCCTGTTGATGTAGCATGTAGAGAGGTGCTGTGTTTGTGCTACTACTTCAAAACATTTTTTTCATGACCTTCCATCAAGGGTAAAGCACAAAAAGGGGAAGTTAATGATCGATTCCCAGAAAACATGAACAGTTGGTCTTAACTTATGGTTAATGAAGGACTTGCTCTACAGTTCATTGACTGTAGAGCAAGTCAAGCAGTATTTGCTTTTACAAATGCAAAGACACCAAAAATACTGGATTCTTGTACGCGTTCAACACTTACTGTCATTAGGGAAACTGCACAAGATTTCCATGGTCTTTGGCTGATTCTCATTCCCATGAGAAGTCCATTGCTCTGACTGAACGTTGGGCTTTCTGCAGCACTGAAGAGCTTTGCTGTGAACAGTATCCACATTATTTTGCAGTATGTGACCACTGTGATATAGTCACACCACACTTCCAAATGAGAAAACAGAAGCTAGTAAAATACACTTAACAGCCTACTTTCTTATTTCATTCACAGACGCTCCAGATGGGGATCAAACATTTTTCTGGGCTCTTCGTAATGCTGTGCATTGGCCTTGGTTTATCCATTCTGACTACCATTGGGGAACACATTGTGTACAGACTGGTCTTACCACGAATCAAGAAGAAATCCAAGATGAAATACTGGCTCCATACAAGTCAGGTACATATTCAGAAGTAACCCCGTGTGGCTGATTAAGAAAACTTGGGCAAGAACAAGGTATAAAAGGTTCTAAGTGAACTGATGTTTAGCATTTCAAATGTGACAGCAGCTTCTGGAATTTGAAGAGAGTTACTTAGCAGCAGAATGAGAAGCACAGAGGAAACAGTTCAAATATCCACAACTGCTAAGCCTTGCTATTTGCATATGTAACCTTAAAACTCTTTTGTACATCAGAAGCAACACTGGTGTTGTGCTGAACTGGCTAACCAGAACATTTTTTTGTCACTGTTACGGGTTCCCAAACTTTTGATGCATGCAGGAAGTACTGGATAACCTCCTTACTGTTGTAGGAAAAACAATGGAAGAAAATTGCTCTAAGTGTTTACTCTAAAAGAAGAGGTTACTTTAAAGCAAAACACAAAAAAAGACCTACTGCTTTAAAGCATCACAGTGAAAGAGATCCTTTAGAAAGTAATGGTTTGCCATTCTTCTGAGGAATTTTAACGGCAAAGATTGTTCACACTGTTCGTCAACCTTTCAGACTGCCCTTCCTTGGGAAACTGTGGAAAATAAATTTGTTGTAATGACAAAGCACAGACACTGCTTGTATCCTTGACTGTGCAAAATAACTTATGTTGGAGTCCATCACACAAAGCCCAAATTGTTTACCTATTTATGGAGCTATTCTTAGCTTGTTTTTACTTATTTATTTTCTTCTTTTTCCTCTAGAGATTACATCGTGCTCTGAACAGTTCATTTATTGAAGACAAGCGCCAGCATAAGAAAAAACGAGTAGAAAAGAGGTAGGAAGTTTTGCATGCCTTAAAACACCAGAAATTACTTTGAAATTAAATATGTTGTGTCTGGATATCTACTTATGGATCTAATACACCCCAAAAGTAACAGAAACAAAAAACAAAATAGAAGTGACAAGGGAAGGAAGTGGAAATTAATTAATTGTTTCCAACAGAAAGTATTAAATCTAGAAATATTACTCTTTCATGATTTTTCATACAGTTAAAAAAAGCACCCCCATCCTATAGTTATTTTTTTTTGAGTAAGTTCACTGCGCTCGTTTTTAGGCAATTAATTACTCCCATAGTAAAGAGCAGGCAAATAACTAGGGCCCTGTGACATTAAACCTCAGTTTATAAAATGAATGCATACAGGTGCGTCGAAGAGGTAAAGCAGGAGGGAAAGCCAAGCTCCTCTCCCACAACAGTAAACTCTATGCTTCCTTATGTTCCAGCTGGGAGGCCAAAGGGTGCTTCTTTAGCCAGGAACAAATTCTGGGAGGTGCCGTGATTTGGGAAGGCTGCAGAGCAAAGTTCCCAAAAAAGAGGGAAAAGATTCTTTCAAGTCAAAATATTTTGGAAAGACTGTTCCACAAGAAAATACTGAAGCATTTGAAAAAGGTCCCAGATGGGAATTTCACCCCCAACAGGGAAAACCCAAATTCTGTAATATTGTATCAGGAATTATCTGTACCTGCAAGGTTTGGTTACACCATATCATCATGTCCGCCCTGCAAAGCACAAGCAACTACTCAAGAAGACTTCAAGTCTAAATGGTACACTTTCCCCTTCATCTCTCTATACTAACTCTAGTAAGCTACTTTCCTCCTCCATGGGAGCAAATGCCCAAGCTAGCACAGGGCATTAACACACAAAGGACTAACGCTGTAATAAACTTTGGATATTGCAAGCACAGAAGCTTTCAGAAAGCTTTGGCGCACACACATTTTCCTGAGCTAGAGTTGAGAGGATTGTAATTTCATAACTAATAAAAAAGATTTGGGGAAGGGAAGGTGAAGTCTAGGATTCTGTTCTAGTCTCTGCTATGGCTTAATCACAAAAATCTGGCCATTTACATTCATGATTTGTGCTTCTCAAGAAAAATAATCCCAAGGATGAGGGAATTATTGGTATTTATGTGTAATTCATAATGGTAGCATCATATTTTTCCAATAAGATGGCGCACAGGGGAGGGCTGCATACACACCAGGGCAGGCTCAGATTTCATATTAACTCTCACATCTCTATTGAGGTCCCATGTAGGGAACAGCCAGCATGCTGTGTGGAATACAGCCAATCTGGGCAACAGCCACCGGAAAAAATATATCTGCACTGACGAGGGGCAAAATGAGGTGGTGATCCAACAGCACCAAGACATCCCGTTGCCACCAGTGAAGAGAGAGACTCCAGCTTCCTTAACAACCAACGGGAAAGCAGAGTCCCTCAATATTGGTAGGATGTCAGTGGTGGAAGAGCTAACAGAGCTGGAGAAGCAGATCGAAATCATCAAGCAGGAGCTGCAACTCGCCATGGACAGGAAATCAGAGCTGGAAGAGTATCAGAGGACAAACAGGACTGCAGAGCCCTAGGCTAGCATACCTGGGCCCTTTCCCCTTTCTCCCCTTCTTCTGTAAAATTTGTAACACACTTTTATAATGCCAGAAAGAGGTGCAACAATAAAGCAGGCAATATGCTCTTCATGAGAGCAGAATCACAGCAGCCCACAGCCACCCTACTGAATCCTCCTCCTTCCATAACAAGTTTATCATTCTCCTGGCAAATATCAGCCATTCCCAAGAAACTGGAGAAATAAGGAGCATCCAAACAGCAAGAGTTCCTTGTTCCTCCACTTGACAGTATAGCAAGGTTTCCATTTTTCTAGCCCTTTCTGTGCATGAATTAAAAAAAAAAAAAAGAAAAAAAAAGGAAATTTAAACTGCTCATTGGAAGCATGTCCCTTGTTGGTACATTTTTGTTGTGGTATCTATGGGTCTAGTCTCTGTTCATGCTAAGGCTCCTTATGTTTGCCTCATTACACCAGGTGCTAGTTCTGTGTTGGCAATCCCTCCCCTCCTAGCACATGCTGTGGTTTCATGAGACAAATTCTTGGTGGCAATCCCAGTACACACCATTCCCTCAGTTATGTCAGCACAAATGCAGATGTGGCTGCTCTGTAACTGTGATAAAGGAACTCACCCAGCTTAAAAATAACTTGACAAAAACCAAACCACCACCTCTGCCTATTTCTGAGCCCAGGTTTGGCTTCCACTGCCACCCAGCGAGAAGCCATGCAAACAGCTGCACCAGCCAGTGTGAGGGGATGGGTTCTCAGTGGCACAGAGCAAAGATGATGGAAAGGGAGGATGGCAGTACTGTACATCAGTATTTACTACCCAAAGTGAAGTATCTAACAATATGAAACCACTGCCTTGTATTTTCTGTCTTCAGCAGACAGTAAGGTTCTTCCTCACAGCCAAAGTGACATAGAGGGGCTCTGGTCCATGACTTATTTTGACTCCAAGCTCCCACCAAAATCAAGGGGAGTCACACCGAAGTCTCCCTGTGGGCCAGGGCTCACTTTGAAAAAGAACAAGAGTTGTGGTTTCAAAGCCTATGTACTGAGTGGAGCTCCCTTCCACCTGGATGATGATTAGAGGGGAAGGAAGGGTAAGCTGTTCAGCATCTGAATAAATACTGTATTAACCCAACTGACTTGTGTTATTTAAACAGGGTTTCTATGAATTTTTTGACCAACACTTCCCAACACATCCAGTATGACAAAGAACATTTGTAATACTGTCAGAATTAACTCGCATCCCTCAGATACGTCACCAAAGTAATTTTTTACCCTGTTTCTCCAGCCACCTGTGTGAATGTTGCCAGCACCGATGTTCTGCCCATGAATGGTTTAAAGGCTTTAGGCTGATCTGAAAATATATTTGGGGGGGTTGAAAAAGGCATTCTACCTTTTTGAACCCCTGAAAACCATTTGTAAATAGAAAGCTCTGCATGAACCTCTAAAACCTGACAGCAGTGATACCTGGAATAATTAGCTTCATCAAAAGGTGTTCATATTCTATCCCCTGGTCAGTTCTTAGCCTCTGCTTTTGGGCAGCGTATCTGCTTCTTTCAAATACAGTCAGTAACACAGGAGAGAGTTATTAGGATATAAAACAGGCAAGGGGGATCCAGAGCTCCATACATTGGATAGATTCGGGAGACCTAGGATGTCCTTTCCTTCCTTTCTTTTCATTATTATGAGACAAATGCTAATAAATAGGTATTTCAGCGCAGTTTAATCAGTATGTCTATTAACAGTTTGTTATGCCCTTATCTCTATATTCATAAACCCAGAAAAGTTCAAACACCCTATCTTCAAACAGATCAATCTTCATTTAAAAAAATTAAAATTTAAGTTAAAAAATGTCAACCACCTGTTAATTAAGGCAAAAATCTGTATTTTTGGGAGATGCCTTAGGGGCTACACCTATGTCAAATGCAGAATAGGGACTGCTTCAAATTACTGCCACATCAAGTAGAAGCCTTCTGGGAGGAGACAAGTTTCAGCATGTTATTTTCTTATTCAGCTATTGCTCCCTCCCAATACCATAGGAAACAGAAAAAAAACCACTGCTGTAGCTTTCTATGGGATGGGAAGTATCACACACATGTCAATGCCTGCAACTGCATAAGCTGGGGGAGGATTTGCTATGACAAGAATATGTACTGGAGACTGTAGATAAGGCTTTTTCTTTGTTTACACTTTGTCCTTGACACTGAATTTAAACTTTTTTTTTTTTTAATAAACTTGTCATCATCTCCCTTTTACCCAAAAATATTTCTAGTCTTGATAAACCTTTAATTATTTCCACTCATTCTGACCAGTCAAAAGACCAGCTAAAATTTTCACTGCTTCTCAATGTTTAAATTGATAAGCAGAAAGAAATATTTAGTCACTTCCCAAATGAGCTTCAAGGACTTCCTAAGCTTATATTTTCTTATTTTAAAGTATTTTATTTGTCTTGGTGAGGAAAGAAAAAAATAGGGGTTCCCAAGCCTCAGACTCTTTCAAGTGCTTTTTTCTTACCATGACCAGAGTGAACCCAACACTAACAACATATACACAAAAGTTTCAACCTTGATTTTCAGTAGAAAGGTGATGTGACTTAAATGTGTGAGAAAGAGTAAAGGGGCTTCCTAACTCTGCAAGAGCTGTTTAATTCAGATTGCTGTTCATGGCTGTAAAAGGAAGTCTGCTGTTACAGCAAAGCTGTTTGAAGATCCAGACAATGCCTGATGGTGACCCAGGACCTGGCTTTGATGAACAAGCACTTGTACCAAAAAAACCTACCACCAGCATTAGTACTCCTAATGCACTATTCTTTCTCCAACTTGCCTTTGCAAACTGTAATTGATGGACAAACTTCCAGTGAAAGCTGAGAGGATTCTACTTTCATTTCTTCTACACATGCTGTAGCAGAACTTAAGCCATACTATAAACCCCAGCATCCCAGCCCCGCTTTGTAAAGACAGGGTCACATGTTCCCCTCTCAAGATTCACAATTATTTACAAGGTTTTATTCATATTTTCTGAATGTTTTCACAAAGATAATAACGCATACTGTAAGACAGTCTGCATTTCACTTTACTATTGTTTCTATAATTCCCTACAGTGAATACAGGAAGGTAATACAGATTTTATGATTCAGGGAAGGGACACAGATAAGACAAACCTAACAGCTGCACCTTCCAAGAAAATTAAATTTACAGGAAAAAGTCTGCTCTATGAAGGAATGTTGTAAATAAATTACTTCATGTTTTTAGAGCGATTGTTGTTCAAGAATTCAAATGCAGCCTTGCACTACAAGGAGCAATAGAGACAATACCCTATGCTATGTCCTTTCACAAAACTCCTAGTGGCCATGACAAAACGACCGTATAAATAATCCAGCATTTTGGTCCTTCTGTTGTGTCAGGAATCAGGTACTGAAGATACAGCCAAAAAAGCAAAGGTTCTTTTAGGTAAGCATTTTTTGAAAACAAATGAAGGAATAAATTGATTTCTCTACTATAGAAGGTTAAAGCCTATGAAGAATGTTTCCAGTAACCAGACAAAGGACAGGAGCACAGACAAGATACTACCAGAGACAAGGAAACCCAGAAAAACACCCAGAAAATAGTTTTTTATTAGATTTTATGCATTGTAAGATTAATCTCTGTGGCAAATTTGCAACAAAGTAACCCCTACAAATTCTTTTCTGGAAACAGGACAATAACAGCAATACCTCAACCTGACTGTGGGAGTTATATATGTAAGGAGTCACTCCACTGAAGTCTACAGATGTACCTATACATTCATTATTTGGCCCATTAGTTAGGAAACTGTTAACTCTCAGAAACATTACCATACCTTGATGGGATTTAATAAAGAACATCCAAAGCAAACTCCTCAAATAAAAGCCTCATTTATCTCTGCTGCACCACAGCTTTCATCCCATCAAGGCAGGACTTCACTTAGATGTTCCCAACCCGCCAGTGTCAAGGTGATGTACAGCAAATGTCCTCTGAAGCACAAGGAATCCACAAAAAATGAGAGCAAGAGTAAAAGAAAAGCAGCAAGGGAACCAAGATCCAGAATATGCTTCTCCCAATACCCTAACGCTACTTTCCAGAAGAGACTGCAGATCAGCTGACAGAAGCACTGACTGCCCCAAAGGTGACAATAACAGAAAATGGGGGAGTCTGAGTGGTCAATACAAGCAGTAACTTTTCATCATTCTAGATAGAATGGAATCATTTTATGGACAGAATCAACCAATGTAGATCCTATGGAAGTCATTGGCCCCAAAGGCAGCATTGCACTTGGGGCACTTACGCTGCCGGGTGTCATAGCGTGTTTTCACACACTCAAAACAGAAGACATGAAAGCACTTCGTGAGCACAGCATCCTTTTTGCGCATGTTACAGCATGGGCACGTCAGGCGGGCCTGCAAGACAGAAACATTATAATGAAGGCCCAATGCATTGCACTGTGTATGTCAGATGATAACTGAAGGTGAAATGGCCTTCCATTCCATAATAAGGTGGTTTCTTCAATACAAGATAAGGCTACAACACCAGAGTATAGAGACAAGATGTCAAATACTGAAAAGATGACTACACAGCCTTTTGGTTAAAGTACCGTTAAAGAGGGAATTTTATAGAAACAGCTACTCACCTTGTAATCCTTGATTTCTTCCATCAGTATTTCATCACAGTTAGGAACCATGTCAGGCTTCTTAGTGGTCTCCAGCTTCCTGCGTAACCTAGAAATATCTTCCTGCATAGAAACAAAAGACCAAACAAATGAGCAATATATGCTTAGTCACAGCTTCTTCAAAGACAAAAGAGAACAAGCACCTGGCCAGGTCACTCCACCCATACTTTCATCCCCTATAGTCCAACAGATTTCCAAAAGATTACATTATAATCTGGTCCTACATGTATTGTCAGTTAGCAGTGGACAAAACTGATGAAGCTGAAATCAAAGTGAAACTGGACCCCCAAGAAAGTAGTGTAGTTGAAACCCACTCCAAATTCAGTTACCAGAGGACAGACACCAAAGTAGACAGGTATTAAAGGATTGTGCATCAGGTGTATACCTCAGCCCTTTTGAAGTTAAACATCTCTTTCTCCCTAGTTACTCTGTTTTCCACAATTTCGTCCTGGAAGTCATGTAACTTCTTCTGAGCCAGCTCTAGTTGGGCTTTCAGATCATCTGCAAGCTGGGCTGCATCCATGGCCTGAAGGAGAAAACCAGTATAGGAAGTACCAAACATGGAAAAAGAGCTCCAGTGATTTCTAGTCCCTCTGCCTGGGAATCCGAGACTGCTCACAGAATATTCATCAGGCAGCTGGAGATACAATTTTCAGTTCAATTTTGGTACTTCCAAATGGAATAACTGGAATTAAGCCCTAAACATTACTTCAACAGCAAAATATCTTACTATTTACAAGTTCCAACCACTGAGCTTAAACACTACTCTTCAGTAGAGCCAACCCTTGTCACACTGCAATGCACATCACTTGAAAAAATACTGATGACCACACAGTTCTCTTGTTCAAGTATTTTTAGCTTTCCACCTTCTACATTTTCCCTACTAAATTATTTATAGGCAGTTCTACAGCTGAACTAGACAGAACTGCAAGATAAGTGTTTATTTTTAATCATTTTCCCTTTCCACCAGTTCTATTACTTTCTAACTGTGCCTCACCAATTAATCTATTAGCCAAGTTCCTTCAATACCACAATTGTACTAAGCAGACACTAAGCAGAAATCATTGTGCTTAAGTCGCCCCATCTCTACTTCACGGTGATACTTCTGCTTTCCTTTCTATCTGTTTTAATGTCACTGCTGCATTTCTACTGAAGATTTAACAACACGGGCAGCATCAACCCTGAGACTTAGTCTTATTTTACTTGTAAGAGACCTACTTCATTGATCTTAGACATTTGCTAAAGGTCTTAACATTCCCCAGCCATATTTTCCTTTTACTTACCCCATCTTTCCTATAAAAACTCTGACCCCAGTTAATTTCATCTGGCTGCTGCTTCTTTCACAATAGGTTTCCTTTTAAAGTCACCTTACTTCTGCTCCCTAATCAGATTTTCACAGAAACACCTATGACCTGCTCCCCTTTATCAAAGGAAAAATCAGTCTACAATACTTTAATCAGAACTCTCTTCAGGATTCCTCAGCATTCTAGTATACTAGTCGAAAACCAGGGAATATCATGTTCCATAGTATGAGTGAGAGCTAGGAGCCTTCTATGCTTCCCACAAGACAACAACTTCATCTTACAATCCAAGAGGAAATCAAGCAATAACTTACCTTGCGTTTGTTCATTTCCAGGGCCTGTGTTCGGAGACCCAGTTCTTTCTCGCCTGTTCCAATACTGCTTTGCAGTAAATGTTCCTTCTCCTCCAGCTTACGTACAACCTGCAGTTGGGCATCCACCTTGGAAAGAGGAGTTAGAGAAGGAACAAAACGCATGCTTTGTAGGTCTTCAGAGTTGTTATTAAAACTGAATGCTAAAACTATCCCTGCCTCCCCATCACCAAGGAGTACCTCTTCAGCATACCTTTTTCTCCCTGAAGAGACACATTAGCAGTCTAAGAGCTGTATCCAGACCTCCCTGGCAAACACTTAAAAACTTAGCAGCCAAATATTCTCAACAAAAAAGTCTTATTTTTTGGAAGGTGGCTTACAGAATCACTGCAAGGCAGTGAACCAGTGATCCAACATCCTGTTTCACTGTTGAAACCAGTATCCTTGGTGCTATGTTTTGGATCTGGGACCAAAACAGCATCAGTAACACACTACTGGTTTTGCTGCTGCTGAACAGTACTTGCACAGTATCAAGACCTTCTCTGTCTCATGCTGCTTGCCATCAGGTAGGCTGAGGGTGCACAAGCTGGGATGGGACAGTGGGACAGCTGACTCAAACTGACCAAAGGAATATTCTATACCACATGATGCTTGTGCTCAGCAAGAAAAGCTGGTGGAAAGGAGGAAGCGGGGGACATTCAAAGTGATGGTGTTTTTCTTCCCAAGCAAGAATTACACATGGTAAGGTCCTGCTTTCCTGGAGATGGCTGCATACCTGCCTGCCATAGGAAGCAGTGAATAAATACCTGGTTTGCTTTGCTTGTGCTCACAGCTTTTGCTGTACCTATTAAGCTGCCTTTATCTAACCTACCAGTTTTCTCACTTTTGCCCCTCTGATTCTCTTCCCGATCCCACTGTGGGGGAGTACGCAAACAGCTGTGTAGAGCTTAGCTGCCTACCAGAGTTAACCTGCAACACCTCCACCTTTCCTTGTCAGTTCCACTGTCCTCTTTCATTCTCCCAGGTTACCTGAGTCTTCAGTGTCAAAACTTGGTCTGCCAGCTCCTCCTTCTCCTCTTTCAGCAGCTTGTGGATCTGGTTGGACTTGATGCGCTCTGACATCAGCTTGAAGTTGGCATCATCCTTCTCCCGCAGCTGCTGCATCAGACGGATGTTCTGCTCCTGCATGTCTTCAAATGCTTGGCCTGTGACATCCATTTCTGACAGCAGGGCCTCCTCCTCCTGCATAAGAATCCCAGGCTCTGGTAAAACTGTCTCCTGTACTCCCTACAATGACCCTGGACATTTTACTCAGAGACACCAAACCCGGCACAGAAGAAGGAACATGTCTCAGTATTAGAGAACAGTATCTCCCAGCAATTAGAAAGAAAAGCATTCCTTAGAAGTCTACACACAGCAGATATACCCTGAACTAGAAGTTGTAGAAAAGAGATGGTTATCGCCACAAGTATTCACAGACTGTGGCTTATCTGCTGGCAAATTCAGCTGTGACACATTCATTGCCAGAGATAGGCAGAAAACAACTCTCAACTTCAGGGAGCTAGCTAAACAGCTGTCATATCCACCTGGCCAAAGATTCTACATGTGGACAGCTTGACAGATTCCAACTAACAGACTGCCAAGCCCCTTAAACTCAGTTAAGCCACCTCAACATTAAAGTGACAAGATAGAACAGTCTTGTACTATAAGGAAAACAATCTGAATTCTAAAAAAGTACAGTCAAGTACCCTGCCTTGCCTCTCCCCTACTGAGGTGTTCCTGCTTTCTTATCATGAGATTAAGCCTTTTTTTTTGTGGAAAAAGGTGTGCCACAGTACCATGCACATGTATGAATTATATGAACTGTGCAGGTAATACTTTTAAAAAGAAACTGTAACCTCCTCCCATAAAGACTGATACAGACCTCTCTCCTCTGTGCTCTTCATGTAGGCCACAAACAAACATTCCCCACCGCCCCTGCCATGAGGTCTGTGACACCCTAGCATTGTGGGGTTTTTTTGATAGTTGGCGGTTTTCTTTTGGCTTTTCCCCTTTGATAAACAGGGACAAAACTCACACCTCTGGCACATACAGAGACAGAAACTCCTTCTCTCAGGTAATCTTCCCGGTTGGAACCTGAAGGTAGTTCCTTCCCAGATGCTCCAGCAGAAACCTTCAGAAAGTTCTCACCTGCTTAGCCATGGCTAGTTTCTTCTGTAAATACTCAATCTGTTCCTCCACTGCTCGGATTTTGCGGAGGGCATCCTCATCAGCCATCTTTTTACTCTCCTTTTTCTCCTTGTCTTCCAATTCTTTGACCCTCTGCCGCAGTTCTTCCAGCTACAGAAAGGAAAAAACACAAATAACACTAAATACAAGAATGTTGGCTAATGTTGTTAAGAGCCTTTTTTCCCCACAATTCTCTGAAACACTGGAAGAACTGCTTTCAAAGGATGGAAAAAGAGAACCCATCTCATATTGGCAGGGAAGTGTATTACTGGTAGACGGACCGTTAAGATGGGCTGTAGGCCCAAGATCTTGATTTCAAACCCTCTGAAAATTCTACAGCATCAGAATAGGAACATCAGTGTCCTGCAGTGCTACATGTGAGGGTACATGGATGGAGAGCATCTGCTCCTTTGAGGGCATCTGGTCAAGAACCTTTTTCAATACAAAAAGTGATAATAAGGAAGAAGCCACAAGCAAAACCTACGGAGACAAACCTGACAGATAAATGGTCAAAAGGCAAAGATGAGAACCAAACCTGGTCAGTCACATGAACTGATAAGAGCAAGTGAGGGTGTGAGAATGTTTATTATAGCAAGGTTATCTGGCTGAATCCTGTCAACTGGGAAACAGGCAGGAGGGAAGAGGAAACTAGAAACAAAATACACAGAGACACAGACCTGACAAAACAAACATGGAGGCAAAGACAAAAAAACTCCCCAGTCACAGTAACTGATGGGTTACCAAGAAACTACAGGCACCACTTCCAGGAAGATAAACCTGGACTTTGCAATTGATATGGCTGTAAAATAGGGGTGGATCCTGGACTGGGGTAACTGTGGGAATCGATAGAGTTGTACAAACCCAGGAGAGAAACACAGAGGAAGAGAGAGCAAGAATGAAAAAAAATTGGATTAGGCAAAGAAGGACATAAAAGGAGCTAGTCACATGTAAAATGTGGCCAGTCAGTACACACTTGTCTGGGTCAGCCCTACGCATGATCACTGCAGCCTGTCTTACCTTCTTATATCTTCTTATTAAATATTTTTTTAACTATTTCTGCATAATCTAACTCTCTACACCATGCGTATGTGTGCTGCAACAGAATTAAGTGCTAGCTACTGGTGAGACCTGTATGTGCAGAAGGTAAAAGGGCCTGGTATCACAGGGGGTATCAAACACAAGGGGACATGCTGGTACTTGAGGGATGTACAAATGCACATGTGCTTGTGTACCTACACATTGTTTAGCGTGTGCCTGAGCTAGTGCCATTCTATCTCCACTGGCTGAAGAGAAGGAAGGGAACTTGGCTGCCTATGGTTATCTTTTGCAAGTCCTGTATGCTGTTGAAGGTAGCAGCTTCACTGTGGGCTGTCAGTGACCTCTGTATGTGTATGCCTCTGGGACAAGTGCTTGGCTTTGCTACAGGTTGAATCTGAAACTGAGAAAGATGGAGCCATGTCCATCCCTCAGCATGGGCAAAGGGATTATCCCTTCCCGGGGAGGACATCCTAAAATTTCCCTGTTCATCTCCTGACCATTCCAACCTCTCTCCTAAGTAACAAAGCTGAGAAGAGAAACAATATTCAGTTTTGACAAAGACAAAAGCAACACAGTTCAGGTGCAGAGTATCCAAAAAGAAGTTTCAAGTAATGCACTGAAAAAAAACAGGCGAGAAATGAGATTTACCTCAGCTTTTGCCTTCTTCTCAGCTGCCATCAGCTGTACTTTGTCTCTCTGCTCTTTGGGGGCAGAACGGTACATATCTAACAACAGCTTCATCTCCTTCTGACTCTCCTGGGCCTTCCTGGAAGCAGAGAGATAGGCAACTGTGAGAACAAGCAGGAAAGCTACACTGCTACATATCCAGCATGAAACTCAAGAGCAATATTCTCTCTATCTCCCATATGGTACGTATATGGAGTCATCCTTGGCTTCTTTTAGCCAAGGAGTACAGCCTGAAAACTGAAAAGAAGCACGTTCAGGCCCATGGACTGAAAAGTCAAGAGAATTGGGGTGTGGAAGAAACATATACTGTAACAGGAAGCAACAAACTCTCCACTTTTGCTTTAGTGCTGATTCAAGGCAAATGAAGACTACTGTGACCTTTACTAATAACCTACTGCTGTAAAGCTTTAAACAATTGTTATGCCAGAAGAAACTAAAGATTACTTGGCTTACATCATGAAGTAAATGGTTTGGTAATTCATGTTTTAGGTTGTCCAAATCACAATCAGACATAGAGGGTGCCAGGAACCTCTCTGCTTCAGTGAAGCTGATCTCGTAAGCTACAAGGTCATCTCACACAAACCCTTCAGTCTGAGCACTACTCAAGCAGGAAAGGGAGGGACAACAACTCTTACTTTAGTTCAGCCTTCAGTTGCTTGATCACTTCAGCCTCCTTCTTTCTTCCATCTTCATGCTTCCCTTTCTCCTTCTCTTTGGATTCTCTCTCCTTCTCAGATTCCTTCTGCTTCTGCTTTTCCCGCTCTCGTTCCTTTTCTTTCTCCTTCTCCCTCTCTCTCTCCTTCTCTTTTTCCTTCTCTCGTTCTCTCTCCCTCTCCCGTCTCTCTCGCTCCCGTTCCTCTTCATCTCGCCTAGCCTTCATTTCAGTAATATCTTCAGAAGTGGCCTTGGGGACAGACACTTGGGCAGAAAGATCATCAGGCTCCTGCTTGATCTCTGGAGGTTCCTCTTTTGTTTCTTCAGTGCTGGACTGGGACTGCAAGAGAGCATTACCACTGCGAGAGCGGATCTGTTGCAGCACAGCAAGAAAGAAAAAAAAAATTAAGTTCTTCACCAGAAGTCTACCTTATCTCCCTCCCTTTGTCTACCCAGATCTGTGCTTGCACGCTCTCTCCACAGTTTCTATTACTTTCCATGGAGCATTCTACTGCTACAAAGGAAGACCATTCATTTGGTAAGTGGAAGCTTAAAGTAGAGTGTAGAGCTCCATCAAAAGTTACACTGCATGCTGTATCAGAAAAGTCAATATTGCAGGCAAGACTGACAGCATTCCCCTTTCTCCAAAGCACTTTCTGCTCTTTCCCAGCGTTTCGTGCTCTGATACCTTGCTCAAGTCAGACTGGGCCTCTCTCAGTTTGCGCTTGTATCTTAACACCTCTCCCTTCAGCTGGTGGTTGTGGTTTTGGAGGCTGCTGATGAGATGACGCATCTCCCGATTAATTGGACCTACAGAAACAGAAACACAATTGTAACAAAACACACTTTTGCCAAGTTTCTGAGACACTCCCATGGAGATGGGGAACAAGCTAAGTGGCAACAATGAAGAACCAAAATAAAACTATTATCATTCTGCCACACAGTGGAGCAAGTGTAGAAAAGAGCAAGTGTAGAAGAGTCATGCCAGCTTCACATGCAACTGTAAGTCCTTGCGCATTTCCAGTCCCAATTTCCTCATTAACATTACTTTTCTTCCCCCATGTTCCTAAGTGAAAAGTGTCATGCTACAAAAATCTCTATAATTTAAATGCTACTTTAGAAATAAAGAAGTTATTTCAAGTAATGAAATTTGAAAGTTACTGCCTTCCTATCCAGGTTGTCATTTAGATGTTTTCTAGATCACAGAACCACAGAATGGTTTGCAGATAGAAGGGACCTTAAAGATAATCTAGCTCCAATCCCCTAGCACGGGCAGGCACACTTTCCACTAGATCATGCTGCTCAGAACTCCATCCAGCCTGAACCTGAAAACTTCCAGTGAGAGGGCAAACACAGCTTTTCAGGGCAACCTGTGAACAATTTGTTCTTAATGTCTAATCCAGATCTTCCCTCTGTCAGTTTAAGCCATTCCCCCTTGTCCTGTCACTGCAAGCCCTTGTAAAAAGTCTGTCTCCAGATTTCCTGCAGGCCGCCCTTTAGGTATTAGAAGGCTGCTCTAAGGTCTCCCCACAGCTTCCTCTTCTCCAGTTTGAACAAGTCCAACTCTCAACCTGTCTTCATAGGAGAGGTGCTCCAGCTCTCTGATCATCTTCATGGCCCTCCTCTGGACTCATTCAAGCAGGTCCATGTCCCTCTTGTGTCAGGGGCCCCAGAGCTGAAAGAATCTCCCCAGAGTACTTTAATAATGGAAAATACTCTGCCATGAACCAAACTGTTAGCAAAGTGTGTGTATTTTGAAGTATCTAAAAAGAAGTCAGATAACATGCAACTGGCCTACCACAAAACATGAGGAGTTTTGGGGTTTTTGAGATAGAAACTTGCCAGGATAAGTATTTAATAAAAGACAAAGAATCAAACCAGGTGTTTTACACAGTACAGCTCCTAACGGGCAGGAGTGGTGGTGGTGGTGGTGTTTGTTTGGTTTTAAGTATAGCAGAAAAACTATATACCTGCTTGTTCATTGGCAGCAAGTGTCTGTTCAAACTCTATCCTCAGCATCTCATATTCTTTGCGGACTTGCGCCAGGGTGTCCTCTAGCTGAATCACCTCTGTGCGCAGTTTCTTGTGAAGGCTGACTTCATCCCTCTGAGGAGTAAGAAGGGGACAGAATTTGGTGCTGTGACACTGGGGAATCATTTGCTCATGAACATGAGCTACCAGAGAACAAATGAACTATTGCCAGGAAGATAAATTTCCTGACCATTCCTAGAGCCACCCAGACCCAGTAGTGATGGTCAGAGAGATGAAAACGTTCCCTAATCTGACAGGACAGAGGTGCTACCTCAATCAGTTCCACCTGGCGCTGATGTGTGGTACGAGTACCATGAAGCAGAGTGCGGGCTTCATCAAGGTGTGCCTTCAGCTGGAGACTCTCATTATACAAAACAGAAAATTGTGACTGCATGCAGCGATATTCCGGGGTCTCCTTCACAGCCTCTTCCACTGCTCGTCGCAACTCAACCTAGTCAGGACACAACAAAAGGCCACAGAAAGAAAACGTATTTTCTTGTGTTTAATACCTACTGTGCAAAGTAGCAGAAGAGTGAAGTAAGCTGCCACAAGCAAAGAAAAAAGCAGAACTTTAACAACATTGCTATGAAGTAGATGCTTCAATACCAATTTGAAATCTATGCTTTCTCCATATTCCAGCAGGCTGTTTCTCTGGCATAGTCACATGACTAAAGCTTTTGATTCTCAGGTTCTGCAACAATTTCTCTCAAAGATATGAGCTTGGAAAACATGATATACCTTTTCAGTGGACTTACTGTAAAACTATAATCACCTAAATCAATAAAGACGGACACCTAGAAAGGTATGATAGAAAACTACAGAAAATACATGTAGGCATTACGTTAGCTTTCTACCAGTGAAAACCGTAACGATTGAAAGGAAGAGAAATGAGAGAAACAGAAGTACAGAATCTGAGCTTTCCTGACCAAAAAAAGATTAGTAAATCATTGTGACTACCAGAGTGAAACAGACACATACATAAACACATATATCTTAACACTAATTAAGAGAAAAAGGAAGCTGTAAGCCAAGTGGTGTATCTCTCAAAACAAACTCATGTGGATAAACAGAATTCAGAAGCGCCTCAAGACAGTTTCTGGAATCTAATCTCTGAAACTTAAGTCATAAGCTCAGATGTTTCTCATCACAGCCTAACAGATCACTAAGAAAAAATCTGATTATCTGTATCATATACTCATATACTACAGAGTCACAGTTTTTTGTGCTACTACCTTTTAGACATACGAAACTCATACACTGCTTCCTACCTATTCATTCTGCCACAAAGTGAAAGATTTAAGTTCACAGACTCTTTCTAGAGCCAAGCTCTCTTACACAGGTCCATGGATTTTTTTTTTCGGTGCATTGATTCCACTTGCACAGGGAAGGGGGGAAGTGAAAAGGGGTTAGTACTTCTGAAAAGCTAAAATTAGTTTTCAGTATATTTTAATGATGTCTAGCTAACAGATCAGAATGGAAAACAGGAAATAAGAAACATATTTCCAACTATGACCGCATGGTGTCACCAATGCACTGAACTGCAAGTGTCTCACAAATCTGTGAACTTCTACAAAATACAACCTAGCTAAAAACCAAGCACAGAGTAGAATAGTATTAATGAGGTTTTCCAAAGACACAGTTCACAAGACAGAGGGCAACTTAACCACACAGAACACCCTCATCTTCATAACAGGTACTGATGTCTCACCTTGAGTTTTTCATTCTGTGTTGTTACTTCCTCAAGATCCTGGCGTAGTTCCTCTAACTCCTTGAGGCGATTCCCAGCAAGCTCTTTATTTTCTTCCAGCTCTGCATTCATCTCCTCAAACTGTTGGGGATAAACTGCTTGTAAATCCTCCTGTTATATCTACTGAGAGTACTAACTAGGTACAGTAATTACAGACTGAGCCATGTTAACACTACAGAGTGAGACAGTCTACAGCCATCAGGTCTGTTTTTTAAGTAGGGAATTTGTAGAGAGACAAAATGGCTTGCCCAGAGTCACCTAGACTTGTGACAAAGAAGATATCTAAATTTTCTTCCAATTTATGGCCCTACACACAAACTCTCCCTGACTTTAATTCTCCTCACAACCAAGCCTACAACATTACCTTGCGGGCATTAATGGTGATTGTGCCCCCATAGAGGCTGCTCCCAGCTCCATACACCTTGTAGCCTTTGGAATTTACCTGAAGAAAAAGTTAACAGATTTCATCAGTATCCAAATAAATGCCAAGAGTGCTGATACAGCAAATTCAAGACCAAAGACAGCACACTACAGATTCTCAGTTCTCACAGCAACGTGCCATAAGATGATGCCACACATCTCAAAATTACACCCATTTCTTTGGTTTCCTGACAAAGAGGATGGTGCTTACTCGTTCCAGAACATCTGCTAAGTGCCGGTTGAGCCTCTGCTCCCTCTTGCGTATCTTGTCAATATCCCACTGAAGGTCATCAATCATAGTCTCCAGAACAGACACCCGAGATTCTGCTGTCTCCACTCTCTCTTGCAGCTTGGAGAACTGCAATCAGAAGAGTGTTTCTGTCAGCCAACTGAACAGAGTAATTCTATTAGAAGCATTTTCTGAGACTGCTCAGTATTAATTTTTTTATCTTGAATACCCTGGATTCATATGCTTTCCAACCATCTTTTGGTGTGGCAACAGACTACTCAGTGAACTGTCCCGAATTTTACACCAGCTGAATCGCAACACAGTAACAAAAACAGGACTGAAAATAAAACTGAAATGGAGAAAGAGCAACAAGCTGGTAATATCTGACAGCCTAGACAGCGAACCACTTCAAAGCTTATTCAAAGGCTTTTTTTTTTTTTTAAATCTTTTCAATCCATATGTTCATCTACTCTTGCACACTACTGAAGTACATGGTGCTCTAATGCTAAGGAAGGCCAGCATTAACAAAATTTTTAAAAGAACTGCAACCTGTGAAACAAATACTGGCAATAATGTGAAGCCCTTAATGACAGGGATCATCTTGCAATTAATGTCACTATGCTTTCAGATATGATGTAGAGAAATCAAGGAATATGAAATGACAGGGATATAACATCAAAAGTCGCAGATGTTACACAACCACCTTAGCATCACCTTACCACTTCCTCTGCTATTTTCTTTTGAAATCACATTCATTCAACTCACCAATATGACTATACTTTCATTCAGTGATGTAGCAAGCATACCAATTTAAACTGTATAGAAAAATATATGTACAGTTCTACACAGTTCACCCACCCTTTCCATAAGCTTCATTCAGAAGGTAACTTTCAAAACTGTGCTGCTCCTGTCCCTCTTCAAGGCAATACATGCTTTTCAAACTATGGTAACCACAAATTATTATAAGCAGGACCCCAAAGCAAATTTCTTTCTCTCTCCTTATTATACCTCCTGAGACATTATGCGGTGCTTCTCCTGAAGAATATCGGCTAGCTCCTGCAGCCGTCCATTTTCATGTGATAGGTAGGTATTAAGCTCCAGGACGGCTTCTTCCATCAATGTAATATCTGAAAGATGCACAAAGAAAAGGAAATGATCAGAAACAAAGAAAATTTGGTTTTAATTCTTAAGCAGCAAAGAAAGAAAAAGCAAACAAGCAAAGAGAAAGGAAGTTTTTGAGGTTAACTTCTCATTACTAAATCTCTCCAGCAGACAGATCTCATCTGATCTCCAGAGCTTTGACATTCATGAAGCAAAAGGCTCTGCAGCTTAACATACTACAGATTTCTGTTTGTCGGTTACTGTCCCCTGATGTCAAACCCCATTCTAGTTGTGTCAGTATCAGCCACACAGAACATGCCCTTGTAACCCAGTGATACCCTAATGCAGGTCAAATTCATGCATAAACCTGCTACAACAGGCGGCTTGAGCTAACATACCAGGTGACAATTCACAGAATGGTCTGAACTGGATCATCTGGATCACTGGATTACCTTAAAGATCATTTAGTTCCTACCCTCTGTCACAGGCAGGGACAACTTCCACTGGACCGGGTTGCTCAAAGCCCCATCTAATCTGGACTTGAACACTGCTAGGGATGGGACAGACACAACTTCTCTGGCCAACTCATGCCAGTGTCTCACCACCCTCACAGTAAGGAATTATAGCAACTGAGTACAGGCTCATATTGCACTAATGCCAATACTAGTACAGAGTTCAAGACTGCCAACTAAGGACAGTAATGCTTCGCTACACCAATGCTAGACCTTCCAGAGCTCCTTGATCAAAGCATATAGAACATTGGATGGAATACAAACCAAGGAGGATGACTTGATATCCCACCTAAATTTTCATTCAACAGATTAAAATTCTAAGCTTAAGTTTTTCAGAGAGTCATCTAAGTGTAAATCAAATCTGCTACATTAATTTTCAGAAGCTTGTCATTTGGCTTTCTTCTGCAGAGCTCTGTTTTGTATTCAAAACTGACACTGGGCATACCAAGACATCAGATGGCTACTATTTTGCCGAAAACTCAGCTGTAACTGAGGAGCTGGCTATCCCTTTGCTAAACTCAAAGTGAGAAGGAGTCCAACATCAGCTTGCAATACTGATTTCACTACTTCTTTTTTTGCAGTGGCTGAGGACAGCTAGCTGGTTCAACTGTAATCTGTAACTTCTCAGGTGCACGAACATACTACTGGCAGGAACAAGCCTTTCCTTAGCCCAACAGCGTTCTCACCATTCACATTTAGAGGCAGCTACAATACATTTCTAGCATGCAGTACTAGTCTTTATTAGAGGTTTTGGTTATTGAGAGTTTGGAAAGCTAAGCTAATTTATTTTGGAACATAAATAAGCATGAGAAGGACTATGTCTGTCACGGTTTAACCCCAGCTGGTAAATAAGTACCACACTGCTACTCATTCACTTCTCCCCATAATGAATGGGATGGGGAGGAAAACTAGAAAAACAGTAAAACCCAAGGGTGCAGATAAGAAAACTTTAATTATTGAAATAAGGTAAAATACTGCTACTACTAATAACGATAAAGGAAATAACAAGGGGAGAGAATATAAAACTAAAAAGGGGAAAGGAAAAAAAATAAACCCAAGTAATGCACAATCCAACTGCTCACCACCCACCAATCGACACCCAGCTTGACCCAAGCAGCAACCTGCTCTTCCAGGTGACTCCTCCCAGTTTATATACTGGGCATGATGTGCTGTGGTATGGAATACCCCTCCGGCTAGTTTGGGTCAGGTGTCCTGTCTCTGCTCCCTCCTGGCTTCCGGTGCCTCTCCTCACACAGCATGAAACTGAAAAGTCCTTGATTAGGGTAAGAACTACTGAGCAACAACTAAAACACTGGTGTGTTAGCAGCACTGTTCTCAGACGAAAGCTGGAACACCAGCTACTAGGAAGAAAATTAACCCTATCCCAACTGAGAAGAGGACAACGCCTTAACACTTACAATGCAGAATCACGTCTAAGCTGCGGGTAGCTAAGGATTCTTGAAGGGGGATCAGCCACCTTGGACATACCTCCACTGTTCACCTTTTGGGACAGCGCATCCACTTTCTCCTGCAGTTTGTCATACATTGTCACAATCTGGGCAACAGCACGGCGGGAAGACTCTACACGCTCCTGCAGCTGAGATTCAATCTCCTCACTGGTGCTGCTGGCTAGAGTGGCTAGGAATGAAAATGCCGGCTCAAGTCCTTCACCTGTGAACAGAAAGAAGTGCAAAAAATGTAAATGTGCTTTGCCAGGCAGCATATCACTAGTCTTCACAATCAGAGAGCCTCTGTCACTTTTTAGAAAGGGACATAAACATTGTCCACCACTGAAATCCACCTTTTCCACTGTCCCCAGTCAGGTGCCTTACCTCGCTCTCTCTCATCTTTGCGCTCCTGATTACTGTCCGAGTCTGGTTCAGGTTCTGGTACCACCAGTGCTTTTCTTTCAGACAAAAGGTCTCCAAGACCTTGGTCCAGGTCGAAGCGCTTAAGGATGATGCGGATATTTTCATCAAACTGAATGATGGGACAGACAAGACAAAAAATGGATGTGAAAAAAAAGGAGTGCAGTGGAACAGAAAAAGAGGCAAGAGAAGAGTGTATACAAAATAACAAAGCATGTTACTAACTTGATTCCAGTATCGATTGATGATCAGCAAAGAGGCATCATCAGTGGCCTGCCGACGCTCCAGCTTCTCAATGTGCTCCCGTAGCTCATCTTCAATGGCTTGCCTCTGGTCCAGCATCTCTGCTAGTTTCCGGTTCTTGGTCTGCAGGGCCCGGATATCCATTTCCTCCTGTAGAGAGGCACATGTCAGAGCACACTGCACACAAGCTGGATCTCTACACTCATTCAGAAGGCAGAGAGCTATTTTTATTTCCAGCTGAAAAAAATGTGAGAGGTTGAGTGGGGGTGTGTGAGAAAGACATACCGTTGAAGAAACACCACCAAGCTTTATGGTCTCCACAGTGGTTCCTGAATCTTCAACCCCTGCCTTCTTCTCTGGAGGTGCAGAAGGACCAGGCTCTCCAGCTGCCCGTTTACTGCCAACTCCAGACATGGTGGCCAAAGCATATAGACTCTTGCCTTCTCCAAGTTCCTCTGAATATTAAAAAGCACTCTTAAAAAAAAACAGCAAACACACACCCACACAATCAATCTAGTTAAGGGTTTTTAACACAGTCAATCCATCACGGTAACAAGATGCCAACACAGTGCAGATGACAGGACTTAAAAAGTTTCAGAAAATACTGGGCAAACATTAAGTCTTACAAGACACCACTAGGATTAGCACTGCAAACAGCAAATCGATGGGAAAAAAAATCCCACTGCTCTATAATGTCAAAATGGAAACACTGTACCTTATCACACTCTTTGGAAAATAAATCTTCATGCAGGTTCAGTCTGTGTTTTTTTTGATCTCTCTCTGTATTAACAAAAATTGTCTGGGTTAAACTTTAGCAAGCAACTGGGCCTATGTATATACGGCACAAGTTCACTTCATAACAACAAAATTGTTCTTATTATTCAGCATTCAAAGTCAATTAAAGCCAAGGACAGCAACACCTTGAAGATAAGACCTGGAAGGCCTTACACAGAAAACTTACAAATCCTATGGAACTTCCAAGCCAAGGTTTATATCTATTTGAAGAGTTTTCCTTTGTACGAAGAGAGACACAGACATGTTTGAAGAATATTTATCCCAAGTTAATGCAGTCTGAAAAGCTCTGGACTACTAGTTTCAGAATCACAGAACAGCTGAGGCTGGAAGGGATGTCTTGGAGATCACCTCCTCAGTGCTCCTGAATAAAGCAGGGTCAACCAGTGGAGGCTGCTAAGGGCCTTGTCCAGTCAGCTTTTGCTTATCGCCAAAGAAAGAAACTCAGCAATGTCTCTGGGCAACCTCTCCCAGCACTTGATGATCCTCACTATTAAACCAGGTTTTTCTTATGTTTGAACAGTATTTCTTGTGGTTCTCTAAAATATTTCTTAGCAAAGTAATAAATATCTTCTTATAGGGTTTTCAAAACAAATATATCAGCTAGTGACAGAACACAAAACCAAGCAGATCTTCATGAGATGTAAGCAGCATTCTTCTCCCGCATTCACTGATGCTGTGAATGTCAATCCACAGCTCTCTCTCTCCCTCTAAACTACATGGAACTCAGAAGTAGAGTGAAACGCAGACCATAAAATAAGATCTGTATCATTCCATTTAAATCTATAATGGCATTTACAGTTAATCTAAGGATTACAAACTGAACATGACAGTTTTTATGTGTTAGCTTTACTTGAGCAGTTCTACTGAAAGTAATAAAGCTGCTGTATTTTTAGGATTAAGCTGCTATGCTGCTTTGCCATATTTTACAGCTTAAAAAAAACATTTTAGCTTTGCATTGCCCTTCACATATGCACAACAACATAGGGATTAATTCTAAACAAGTTACTTAAGTACCACATAATAGCATTCCTATAACCTGTCTTTTAATGTAAATATTTAATACATATCAAAATTAAAAAAAAAAAAAAAAAGAAAACTTCCACTTAACCATTTTCCTCCTTTTAGCAACACAGTTCAGGTTGCACTGGTTTGGCCTAGAATGACTAGGCCACTGGAGGGAGTGGATGAAATAGGTGTTACTATAAACATCAGCTGCCTATGAGTCCAGGGAGCCACAAGACACTGTTGTCAGATTTTTTGTCCATGGACAAAATATTTCTTCTATTGCCTCCTGACACCAACATCCTCCACAGCTAGACATCCCCTTCTCTCCACTACTCAGATCCTCCCATACTGTACACCAGGACCTGACCAAGTTTCCATGACCAGAGACCCTCTCTTTTCTTTAGGAACTCAACCTTACCCTCAGTCCTGGGCTATGCACATTCTTCTCTTCCCAAACTGATACACTCACTCAGCAAAGATTGACTGTCCTCCCATGGCAGAGTCTCAACTTTATCTTAATCCCCCTCTTGGGGTTAACATCCTCTTTCTTATACGTAAACCAAAATACATCTCCACTTGGCGAAGCCCGCACCTTCCACTGGCAAAAAGTCATCTATTCTGATGACCTTCAATCACCTGCAGAGAGCAAACTTTTTCCAGGCCCACTGGCTTCCCAACACATGTAGGATGCCACTGCGCCTATGCCCACCAATCCCCAGGGACGTCCCCCAACACTGTTTCTGTCTGCCCCACACGTTCCTGCCACAGACCCCAGGCACACCCAGGGCCCTCCCCCATGGTCCGCACCCACGGCTGCACACCCCTCCAGCACCTCGCGGAGCTCCAGCACTACACCGGGGGCCGACACCCCGCACCTGCTACTGCCTCTGGGCAGCCCTACACCGACAGCTGCGCCCCACGACAGCCCCGCACGTACCGTCCCTTAGGCCCATCCCTTCCTCCGCGAGTGTACAGCGCCTCCGCTACCGAGCCCCGCCGTCCCCGCACCCTCACCTTCCAGCCCACCTCTCCGCAGGTACCGCCCGGCCCCAGCCACCCCACGGACCCCTATATGCACCTCCTAAACAGGTCCCTCCGCGGACACTGCCTCCCTCCAATGCACCGGAAATCTCCGACGCAGGCGGCAGTCCAATGGCGTGTGTAGCCCAGCGGGCGTCACGCAGCACCGCCCCTCGGGAAGGGCCGTCGGGTACCGCCCCTTCCGGTGGCCATTTCGCCCTCACTCGCGATGGACGCTGGCGCTCTGCCTGTTGCCCGCGCTCGACATGGCCGCCAGTGCCATGGTGCCGCGGAGCCGCCTGACGCCAGCGCCCTTACCCGAACAGAAGATGGCGGTCTGGGCAGGAGCAATGGGGGCTCGTCACAGGCTCCTCCTGGCCCTGGGGTAGTATTTCACGTCTTGCAAGTTTTAAGCAAAGTTTTACTTTTTAGCTTTAGTATGTGCATGTCTGGCCCCTTTTGTGGAAAAAAAAATGAAAACACCTACAAACACCATCAGACTGACAGGGATCTCGCTTTATCAGTTAAAAGTGTATATACCCCATTTTAGGGCAGGCCCAAACACTATGCGATGTGCAGTCTATAAAAGAGCAGTTCAAAGACCAGTTTGACTATTTTCCTAAAGCATGGTGATTAAGATAGATATGGAAGAGAATGTACAAGAGTAGGAGGGCTCTTCGGAGGAAATAGATTTTTCATTCCCTGTGGAAGAAATGCCAACGTGCGTAGAGAAAAAAAGACACAAAATTAAATAAAAGGTTGACTGCCCATTTCAGTACAGTTTTGCTGTGATGATGTAAAGCTAGTTTGCATGGGATCATCACCTCAGAAAACATGTACAGGGGAGAAAAAACAAGCATAAAGCAAAGGCAGGGAAAAACACAAGGACTGAAAGCTGTGCTGACTTGAAGATACAAAGTATGTAAATACATGAGTGTACATAAATTAAAATATAAAGTATATAAAGTATTTCTTGTAGCTGCAAGCTTTTTTGTGCAGGTGCTAGTGGTCTCCTCCCCGCTCCACGGTAGATGTCGCCACTGGGAAATGCCAAAAAAAGGTACAATCCTCACACTTCAATCCCAATGTAATGGGCCACTATGCCCAAGAGTAATAGACTAGCCTAGTAATAAACTACAAGACTCGGGCCAAATGGACATCTGAGTTCCTGAAGTGAAAAGAAAGGAGTTATGATTCCCCCTATGATTCTTTTATTATCGTATTTCTTTCCCCTGCAGCTGCAAGAACAAGCATGGCAAGACAGTGAGCTGCTGCAGCTTTGGAAGCAAGTGCAAGAGCAGCTGGGATGGGGAAATCGACCAGCCTGGTTGAAGCCTGTATCTACACAGTAGGGTAGCATAAAATAAACATCATGTAACAGAACTGGAAAGGTGAGTACTTTGGGAGACTTTTTTTAAAGTTGCATTCAAACCTCTCATGGTGAATAAAAACAACCAACCACAACCAAAAAACTAATGTATTTTCTGCCCACAGCATTTCCTTGACTAAGAAAGAAATGATTGGTAAGTCATTGATTCTCAGTTCAGAAAGTTCTTGACCAAAATGTTTGAAACCAGGGGAGCTTTTCTATTGAATCAAGAATGAGGTCTTTATTCAGCACAGCTTTCAGACCTTGTGTTTTCCCTGCTTTTGCTTTACATTCATTTTAAAAGGGAAAGTTCTTGCAGCCACCTGGATTGTAGTGCTAAAAAAGAAACAGCTCTGCTTCAAAATACCTATGTAGCTTTCGACATAGCTGCTTTCAAGAGAGACATACAGGAGATGGTGTGTTAAAACCTGTTAGTGAAACTTGCTCTGAGCTCATAGCTAATAGAAGGCTCTTTCCTCTAGGACAGAGAGAAATCTTCTTTCACCAGAAAGCTTACATGTCCTGGAATCCACTGATGAAATACCAGAACACAGATTTATCCCAAAGACAGCAGCGGAAGAGCTTTGGCCACTCAGCTCCTGATGCTGCAGATGGAGAAGGGGATTGCAAGTTGCATACACGAGGAAAGAGGTCGGACAACTGGACCTGCAGCCTTGCACCTCACAAGAGGCAGCTAGCCTCAGATAATAAGCCAAAAAAACTTATTCCCACTTATTCCCAACTTACTGCTACCTTCAGGTAAGCACTGTGGATGGGCAAAGCAAACTACTACCCACAACACTCACCACAGACTAAAAGAGCTAACAAGACCTGAAATTAAATGGAGCAAAGCCCTTGCCATAACTAATTATGTGGAAAAAATAGCTTTTAGTGTTGGCACACAAGTCAGCCTTTAATTTCCTAGATCGTAAACTGGAATCACTGCAGTTACTCCATGATAACCCAGCTACCATACAAGGGCAGGTATGAAACACAGCCCTTAGTGCGTCCTGTGGTAGCTTGCACATAACCTGAGAGCCCACTAGATCAGATCATGTAGTTGACAGGAAAGGTAGAAAAAGTCTTAAACAAAAAAAAAAAGAGAAAAAAAAAAATTAGAAAGAAATTAAAAGAGAAAGAGAAGAGAAAAGAAAAGAAAGATTTTATTAGAACATACTTCCAAATTAAAGAGCATGATCCTGTCATATGTTTATGTGAGTCAATTATATCTTATTCTGCTATTTTGATCATTGGTGCTTTGAGGCAAAAATAGAAACACTAGTATATTAAAAGGTAGCCTTTTCTCATTGGCTCATTGTTTCAAAACACACTTTCAGTTACTGAAGTACTGAAGCAATATGAAAAATAATTTTTAAATCTGACCTTTGAAGCGCAAAGCTTCAATCCTTGCTCAAAGTTTGTTTCTTAAAGGTTTGTTCTGTTTCTTTTTTGTGGCAAAGGATGTGCTGTAAAAATAGGATAATTTTTGTTTTTGTCTCAGAGTTGTAGCTGATATTGTTGCTGTGGGCATGAAATGAATGAAAAGGTGATGCTGCAGTGTGCTGTGCTAGGTACATATTTATTAGGGACACCAGTGGAACTGTATTTAATAACATCAGGGTTCTGACACAACACATAGTGATGTACACAGTGCAATGCGTACATCACATCACACAGAAATACATCATTCTACAGCATCCCTGATCTACCCAGTAATTTTTGTATTATTTAAGATGGTATAATTTTCTTGGGAGACAGGCTGATTAAAGAAAATGGACGCACATAGAACTGTAGTCGATGTGCTTGGACTAAGTGGGTTCTTTCTTTACTTCAAAAAGAAACTGTACTACTTTTTTAGAAACTAAAATTAGTTAATTATTGCTCACCTAAGTTAATATTATAGCATACTAGGATACTTTCAATACACATCTGAGAAAGGAGATAAATATTACACGCTTGAGAGGTGGGCCAAAGCAAAACTCATGAAGTTCAACAATGTGAAGTGCAAGGTCCTACACTTGGCTTGGGGCAATCCCAAGCACAGCTACAGGTTGGGCAGAGAAGTGATTCAGAGCAGCCCTGTGGAGAAGGGCTTGGGGGTTTTGGTCAGTGAGAAACTTAACATGAGCCGGCTTCAGTGTGTGCTTGCAGCCCAGAAACCAACCATATGCTGGGCTGCATCAAAAGGAGCGTGGCCAGCAGGTCGAGATCCTTCCCCTCTACTCTGCTCTCATGAGACCCCACTTGGAGTACTATGTGCAGTTCTGGTGTCCTCAGCATAAGAAGGACATGGCGCTGTTGGAGCAAGTCCAGAGGAGAAAGGGGGCTGGAGCACCTCCCGTACCAAGACAGGCTGAGAAAGTTGGGGCTGCTCAGCCTGGAGAAGAGAAGGCTGCGTGGCAACTTCATAGCGGCCTTCCAGTATCACTTGCATCTTTACACTAGCCAATGTAGCTCTAATAATTGTAGGAGGTTCTCTATCCTCCTACATCATGGACTAGTTAGGGATTTTTATGTCCTTCTTCAAATAAGGTCAGTGCCCCCAGCTGGCATCCCAGGACTTATCTAAACTTAAACGTTAAAAAAAAAAATTAACCTGAATTAATTGAAAATAGGAGCTAAGAGTCAACTGTTTTAATCACCATGTTTCATCCTGTATGGACACTATTATGTAGAATGAATGAAGATTAATATTTATTTTGTCCCTTTCACTTCCAAAGACCATTCAGATAAACCAAATTAAAATCTCTTAAATTTGAAATAGTGCTGTCCCTTAGAGTTTTGAAGCAGTTTTAAAATAGTCATCATTTGATACAATTTTCATGAGAGTCTTTGTGTAATTAAAACCTTGTATGAGTGATACCCAAACCTTCCAGTTAGACAAGCCGTTTCTCTCATTCCAGTAGCAAACCTTTAGTTCCAGAAGTGCACACTTAATATTTGCAGTGAAAGAGAGCAATTAGTAATGCTCTGTGCTTCTCACACAGGTACATAATTCGTTAGTGAAATGTGCCCAGTGACCCAGTGACCGTGCAAAACTTTATTCTGTCCTTCAAGGGAAAGGAAAAAAAAAAAATAAAATCTTTGCAGCAGTTCCTGAGGGATAAAGGGATAATTCCTGTCAGAACCCTCAGTTTGGAAATCTTGTGTTTTGCCTCTTTACCCCATCTTTTTTTTTAGCATCTGCAGAAAGTACAGCGTTACAGACTGTTTTGCAACACAGAGCAAGTAACTGAGAGCCAATATATTTCAACATATCATCTGGGGAGCCACTTGACACTATTTCTAAATAAAAATGTCCCTGTCTTTGAAATATCTGGTTTGTAGTCTGCAAGAGTCAGAATGTGGGAGCAGAACAGGTAGAAAGTTGCATCACCAGAGCATATACAACTAAACTGATTCAGATACATTCATTTCTCTGACTGTGATCATACTTGCAGATCTTTTGAAATTCTGCCATTAATTAACACATCACCATGAAATTCAACAAGGCCAAGTGCAAGGTCCTGCACCTGGGCTGGGGCTATCCTAAGCACAAAGACAGACTGGGCAGAGACTGGATTGAGAGCAGCCCTGAGGTGGACTCGAGGATGTTGGTTGACGAGAAGCCCAGTGTAAGCTGGCGTTGTGTGCTTGCAGCCCAGAAAGCCAACCATATACTGGGCTGCATCAAAAGGGGCATGACCAGAAGGTCGAAGGAGGTGGTCCTGCCCTTCTACTCTGCTCTTATGACACCCAACCTGGAGTACTGCATCCAGCTCTGGGGCTCCCAACACAAGGATGTGGATCGGCTCAAGCTAGTCCAGAGGAGGCCACAAAGATGACCAGAAGGATGGAGCACCTCTTCTATGGAGAGAAGCTGAGAGAGCTGGGCTTAATCAGCCTGGAGAAGAGGCTCTGGAAGGACCCTATATAGTGTATATATATATATAGTAGCCTTCCAGTAGCTAAGGGGGAACTACAAGAAATCTGGAGAGGGACTTTACAAGAGCATGTAGTGACAGGACAAAGGAAAAATGGCTTTAAGCTGACAGAGGGGAGATTTAGATTTAGACATTAGAAGCAAATTCTTTACTATGAGGGTACTGAGACACTGGAACAGGTTGCCCAGAGAAGCTGTGGATTGCTGCATCCCTGGAAGTGCTCAAGGCCAGGTTGGATGGGACTTTGACCAGTGTGGTGTAATGGAAGGTGTTGCTGACAATGGCAGGGTGTGTGGTAGTACATGAGCTTTAAGGTCCCTTCCAATTCTAACCATTCTATGATAGAAAAACTTTGCATGTGTGTCTGTGTGCAATACTCTCTAAAATGAACTGGACTACAGTAAGTGTTTTTCTGTCATCTTCAAGTGTGCAGCTTAGGTAGAAGAGGTTACAGGAACAGTGTTTGATAATGCATCTTCAAGGTGAATTAGTTATTGGTGTAAGTCTGAAAAGTCTGAAATGGAGTTGGAATAACATGAAGAGTGCTTAGTCATTAACATTAACCAAAAGTACAGACCAGGATGAAAAGAAAATCAAAATATTTCAGCCTTTTCAGACAATATTAACATACCCTAGACAGCTAAGCCAGCATGAATTCATCCTCTTTGGAGCTGTATCCCATCTCACTAGTGTTGTCTAAAGTTGAACACAATAGTCCTGACATAAGAGTTCACTGCGTTTCCAGTAAACAAGAAAGGACTTTCAACACTTTTTGTCCCCAGTGATCAATACTGAGTCTAAAAGAAAAAAAGAGAAAGCACTGTATGTAGTTTGTTTACCATCAATTTGCATTCCTATTCAAGACAGCCATCAGAAATGCCTGCTGCTTCTTAAAAAAGCAGAGTGTAAGCAGGACATATTTATTTACTTTGCAGATTTTCTCCTATATATACGTAACGAGGCAAGAAAAAAATTTAAAAAGTAGAATTTGAAGTGAACAGCAGATACCTACAAGAAGATACTTATTGTACAGCTCATGGTACAGGAATAACCAGATGGTTATCATCTGGTAGCTGAACGGAAAGGAATAATACTGTCACTGCAGTGGAGAGTGTCTCAGGGTGTTTGTAGAAGAGGCACAGCCTTTACAACTGACTAGATTATACACATACTAGCACAACAGGTTATGTGCCAAACATACTTATTCCTCCTGATAGTATGCGATCACTTTGGATTTGTTCCTAAGGACACTGGGCTTACAAATTTTTCTTTTCCTTACTTTTTCAGTCTCTCTTTTTTTTTTTTTCTTTCCCCTCTGGCTTTTCACAGCTGCTCTGTCCCTCAGGTTTTGAACAGACTTGTCAGATTTCATTGCAACTGTCTTAGGGGAGTTAAGTCTCTAATATGTTTGCTGGTATATACTTCATGGAAGTCTCCTGTAAAACAGAGACTCACATCTCCATCCCACTGGGAAAATACCTTTGACATACATTGAACAGGAGCCTGTTTGATTTGTTAGCTGTATAATCACCACATGTAGCTCAAAATCAGCACGTGTGCACACCTTCACAACGTTGCCTTCTGGTAAAAACATGAAGCAGTAGGACTAACTGGGCAGAGAAAGCTAAGGAATTATGAGGGGGAATGGAAATGACAGGAGCTAAGGGTATTTTGACAGGGATGCATTGGCTCAGTTCACTTCCACAAATGCTCAGTGCTGTGAGAGCTGTTACAGTGGATGGCAAACAGTAAGGCTGCTTTAGCAACAGAAGATATTGGGATCTGTACAGCTGGGCTGAACTTGCATGCAATTCTTACCTTAGGATTTTTTTTCTGATTATAATTGTGAAGTATTGACCTGTTATTGTACAGGCTGACTAATTTCAGAAGTAATTACCTCCTGAGCATTTCAGGTTGCAGATACATTACTGCATGAGCAGTCCTATCCCCAAATGCTTGTGTCTGCCTTCCAGACTCTTCCCTGCTGTGCTGACATAGTAATTCAGTGTGGAGAACTCAAGATGTGAGGTGATCCAGCTAAGAGATAATCCATCCTAAGAAAAAGTGTAGCTTTTTCAGCTGGATCAGTCTCCCCTATGTTTAAACTGTGCCACTGCTCCAAAATCAGTTGTGACTTTTCTTCCTCAGTCTTTTGGGTCTAACAAAAGCTATTTAAAAGAGACAAGTTTTTAAGGATGAAAGTCAAGCGTTTCTTGAAAAGTAGGCAAGTGAAAGAAGTGGGAGCAGTGAAGACTATACAGAAATTTTCCTCACAAATTTCAATCACCTGAATATTTACTCCCAAAGAAAAGGCCTTCTGACCCACTCCTTTTAATTTATTACTGCCAAATTGTTCTGCTCTCTGAAACCCCATATGAAATGTAGTACAGGGTGCAATGTGATGTGTTTCTGCTGATGCCACTCAGTAGTCACTCTCCCACACACGTACTGACACAAAGGTGGAAAAAAAAAACACATTCTTTCTCACAAATTCTGCAAATCTAATGCAGAATGTTGTGAAGAATATGGTAATGGATGTCCCAGGAACGTACAATCTCTTTACTCCCTCCAGTACTGTCTCACATGTCCTTTTGCCACTGTTCTGGTACAAGATCTATTATGTTTCTAGTTCATCAGTATTTGCAGGCTTGAAAGTATTTAGGTGGAAGGTACAGTATGAATCGTTGTCATTAAAAACTAGTGGAAAACAGACAGAGGTGGTCAGCAAAGAAGGATTTTGGAAAGCAAACCACTTCTCCTGCCTTATTATTTTCAGAGGTTAACATGCATCTAGGTAAACCTGTGGATCTTCCAGAATTTCTCACCTTTCTAAGGGAGAGCAAGTCACTCTAGGAACGCAAATGTGATGCTTGATTGTGTTATTATAGGAGCATTACTGTTCCTCAGTAATGTTTCTCAGACTTTTTCCCCCATTCATCCACATTGTTTCTATAATAAGAAGCCTTAGCTGAGGGATAGCTCTTGCCAGTTTTAAGAAGTAAGGGTCGTAGGCATGAATAACTGAGTTCTTTAGTTCATAATGCTGTCCTGGGTTCAGCAGTAGCCATCATGTTTCTCCTTCTTGGTAGCTGGTGCAGTGCTGTGTTTTGACTTTTGGCTTGGGAACAGAGCTGGTAGCGATGTTTTGGTTTGGCCAAGGACTTCGTAGAGCCATGCTCTACCAGGGAGGAGGGGAAGCCAGGAGGAAGCAGAGACAGGACACCTGACCCAAACTGACCAAAGAGGTATCCCATACCACAGCACGTCATGCCCAGGATGTAACTGGGAGTTAGCCGGAAGGGCTGGGAGACTGCAGGGTTGGAGGAGGTATGGGTCGGTGCTTGGTCAGGCTTGGGGGGCGAGTTATCGGTTGGCTGGTGGTGAGATGTTGTATTCTCTTCCCTTGTTATTTCCTTTATCATTATTATCATTGGTGGCAGCAGTAGTGATTTGTGTTATACCTTAGTTACTAAACTGTTCTTATCTCAACCCGTGGGAGTTGCATTCTTTTCGATTCTCCTCTCCGTCCCTCCGGGAGTAGGGGGAGGGAAAGAAGGGAGGGGAGTGAATGAACGAGTTACCTGACTGGATTTAAACTACGACAAATGCTTATTAGAGGGAATAATAGAAATTCATCTGTTAACATTAAAAATGTGCATCATGCTAGAAGCTTCTGATCACAGGACTGGGCAAAATTCTAGCTGTGCTTAACAGAACATAGCGTTTTACTGAAACAGCATAAAGGGGGGGCTTCTGTTTAGCTTCCCCCCCCGCCCCCCCCCCCGATTTCTCCTAAAAGAGATGTCAGAGCCTGTAAATAATTTAGCCTAAATACATGTATTCACTTTTTTTTCTGGAGCTGCAGGCACAAAACTAACGAATTCTTGTAATGAAAAGCAGAAAACTTTCTCTGAGGCATATTTCAAGTAACTGTGGTTAAAACCAATTTGTATCATTAAGTGTTACAGTCACAGGGTTGAAAGATAAATGTGTGGAAGAACAGGAACACAGAGAAAAAGGAGAGGAAATGAACAGGTCAGAAGTGCCCTTGGGTCAGATTTTTGGATCCTGAACAGCCTGATACAAATTTTGGTGTAGCCGATGAGTCTCCCCATTTCAGTGAATACATCTGTAATGAATTCATAACAGATTAATACAGCGAAACCTTTGCATTTCTACACATCATGGTTGACGTACAAACAATCCGCTGACAACCCTGAAGCACCGACTTTCCACTTGAGCGAGCCTGGGGGGAGGGAGGGCCTATCGTTCACCCCGCGACGCAAAGGCATCGTGATTTGGAAGGTGGGGAGCAGGGCTGGAACCCGGACAATAAACCGCTACCAACCGGGCCGGGTGGGAGCCATGCCGGAGGAGCCAGGCGGGGCAGTGCCGCAAAGGCGGAGCCGCAAACGCCGATAAACGCACCTGGCAGATGCGTGGAGCGCATTTGAAATCCTGTCTCGGCAAGGGCTTGGGAAGTTGCGTGCAGCTTCAGGGGCCGCAGCAGTACCCGGGCCGGCGCTTCGCGGCTCCCTGTGCGGGATTCGGGGGCCACAGAGCAGAAATTAGGGACTCCGGCTGCGCTGCTGTCTGTGCCCCAGAAATCCCCTGGGGCTCATGGAGTTCGCCTTTTGCTTCTCAGCCTGCTTTCACAAGACGTTCCCGCTCGCAGGTTTCGGTCTCTCACTGTTGCCAGCGCCCCTTCCCCTCCTTCCGAGCATCCCTGTGCTGGCGTAGTCACATGCTTAGGCTTCGATGCCTGTAATCCCACCCTCACTGCCCGAGAAGGAGGAGGAAAATGTGCGGGAGAGAAGTGAGCAGCCAGCAGAGTGGCAATACAAACAGAAGGCGGAGATGCGCGGCGGGAGCAGGGGGCCGGAGTGGCGGTGGCCCGGCTCTCCCGCGGGCGGCAGGAAACCTCCGGGGCGTTTGGCCGGGAAAGGGTAAATTTCTCGGCGTGCTTAGGGCTGTCCCGGGGGTCTGGGTTTCGCGTCTCCAGCGGGGCTCGGGGCGGGCGCGGATTGAGGGCTGGGGGCGCTTTCGTCCCGTCGCCTCCCCCAGCAGTAGGGGAAGCGAAGTGCGGGGAGACGCGGAGTTAACGGGATTGTTATCAGGGAATAGGGACATGTTTTAATAGAAACGGATGGACTTGGCTGCTGGAGCTGAGGCACCCGGGAGAGGGGGGAAGTGGAAAGCGGGAAGCCGCCGGCGAAGGAGGGAATGTTGCGTGCTTGCTCTGAGGATGTGGCACTGTGTAGTGACAAGCAGAAGAGAGAGTGGCCAGAGCCTGGCTGGCTCTAAGGAAGTGGCCCTTTTGTTATTAAGGAAGGTGAGTTAAACTTTTTTTAAGGAAACGGGAACAAAACCCGACCATCCTCTGCTCTGTGCTTGGTCCCACCCAAAGCAGCCCTCTGCTGAGGTAACAAGCATGGTCAGAATTGCTGTGACGGTCAAGAGGCTGGGCAAGGGGGTAGAGAACTGGGCACATGCAAATACCATCCCTGGCTCTGCTGTTTGGCAAGGAGGTCAGAGGGTGGAGGTGGGGTCAGCTTTTCTTACCTAACGCCCTCTCTTCTTTGACCATCATCTCTAAGGTAACTGCTAGTAATCCCAGTGCTTTAAGGGTCACCTTGTGCTACCTGGCAGCTCTCCCAAAGGGAAAGAGGAGCACCTAAGTGCTGAAGTCAATGACATTTAAAATCATAGACTGTGGAGGAAGTTTGCAGCTGTCCTGATGGTTCAGCAAAACATGAAACTATACCAGTGTGCATTACAGGTCTGTAGGCTGCCTTGCCCTTACACACTTACTGAGAAAGTCATTTTAGGTACAACTATAGGGCAGCCATAAAGGCTTCCCAGGTTCAGGAAGCGCTTTGCAAGCACAGAGACCAGGAGAAACACCCTCCTGTATGTGTGAAGTCTGCTGCTTTCTTGTCTATCCAACAAGGGCAACAGTAATTGTATAACAGGAAATATATTTTTGTCTGTTATACAGTCTGTTATATATGTCTAATATTGTATAACAGACTGTATATTTTCTAGTTACTGTATTTATCCTATTTTCTTCCCTTGGGGCTCAAACAGATCGCCAGTATCCCCTAGAACCAGGGCATCCCATTTACCATGCATTGCTGTGCAGGATAAAGTCTGCTTCATACATTGTTGTGGGAGGGGAGGAAGGCCATGTATTCCTCAAAAACAAGTGGTGAATACAAAGAAAAAAATCTGTAGTGTTATTTAACATTAATAGCCATAAAAAAAGGAGGTGTTGAAAGAGGAGTGCTGTTTATCAATATGACTAAACAATTTTTCTTTCAAACGGAGGTTAGAATCACAATATTCTGGTTGTCACCTTGTACTGTGTCGCATTTTGGTTGTTGCATAGACCTATGCCCACTGGAAACTCACAGCCTTCTTATGAAGGACCTGTCCTCAGAAAAATAATATCCTATTTCCTTATCATCCTGCTTTGTTCTTTATAGTTGTAAATAAGAGTAAAGCTGTGACGTTTTCTGAGTTAGCAGCCATCACTACATATGTTGCCTTTTCTCTCCCCCTCCCCCCTTTCATATACCCACATCTCCAGGTCTACTGTCAATTATTAGAAGTCATCACTGAGGGTTAACTAAAAGGTTTTATTAACTATTAAATGATTATCAAATTGTAATTAATCCATGATTGATAATTAAATGTCATTCAAATGATGATTAAACAATAACTGAAGGATAATTAAACAGAGATTTAATAATGATTTAACAATAATTATCAATAATTAAGCTGTAACAGAATGCTAATTGGATGATGACCTAATTGGTGATTTCAGCAATGATTTAAACAATGGTTAGATGGGGGTTAAATAGTCTGCCACTTACTACACTTCTAATACTTACACTCTACCTGGACATATAAATACTCTAGCATAAAGTACACTTTTAGGCCTAATGTAAAATGTGTTACATCATTTTAGATACCAGGTTATGGGTAAGGTGTCTCTCAATCTCAAAAGAGTACCAGTGTCCCTGCTTAAGAGGAACTGGCTCAGGGGGGCTACATATATATCTGTATGTTGAAGTGGTTGACTCACAACCAACCCCATTTGGTGTGCATGCAGCTGTAGCAGTTGTAGTTTTGTCTAGTCCCTGCTTGGGCTGATACTGTTAGGTCCTGGTAAGACATGGCCTAGACTCCTTAGTTCCTGAGAAGATACAGCCTATCACAGTTCACACTGTTCACTGCCAGGGCTGGTTTGTCTGTGATGCCTGAAACAAAAGGCTGATCACCCAGAGTGGGTGCACCCAGCACACCTACCCAAATCACAGATATTCAAGGAGCTAATTTAATCTGCACATTGCTCTTCCAGTGACTGTGAAATGCCTGTTTTCATAGCAAGCCCTAAGGGCACAACTGCATACAGAAATCAAATAGGAGAGCTCAGGCAGAAGGAGCTCTTCGGCAATAGCTGTGCTGGGATACCCCATACTTGCTGCTCTGGAAAAACTCCTTCTGGACAGACTTCTCCAAGAGTAAAAATTCTTCTTCCTTACTTGTTTAGATTGCTTTAATTTGCAAAGAGTTGCTATTACTTCAGCATACCACATTTAGTAGTGTTTTTTCCCCAAAAGCTATCGATTTACCTGTGTGGATTACCAGTATGGTCAAACTGTAAAATGCCAGTTGTTCACAACAACAAAACCAGACTGATATGTTACATATCTCAGAAAAACAGATTCTATTCTTTGATATTGTCTTTAGCTGAAGATAAATAAAGTAGAAATTGCCTCTTGCTGTATTTGTGTTCAGTACCTTGCATGCAGGAGCCCTGGTCTTATTTTAACACAAGACTGACACAAGGAGTTAGAATAAAAATTATCTGTAGCATCTCTAATGAGTCAATGAACATTTAGCTCTTAGATTCCAAGGACAGCAAAAGTTAATAGTTCATGCCATTATTAGTAGCAGCTTTGTCTAATGTAATTTTTCTTTCTTTTTTTTTTTTTTTCTTTTAATAAATAGGGATACACATTTTATAATAAAGCACAAGAGCACTCAAACCAAAAGCTGAATTTAAGATTTTGGAGGGCTTCACCTCTGTGAAAACATGCAGCATTTTTTATACATATCATTATCAAATTCTATAACAACATATCCTGGGTTTTTTGTTTTTTCTATCATCTGTGGCACAAAAGAAATGTAAATTCAGACAAATACAGATTGTATAATTTTAAAGTCACATAAACCATAAACCTTTGGTATCATAGAATCATAGAATAGTTAGGGTTTGAAAGGACCTTAAAATCATCAAGTTCCAACCCCCCTGCCATGGGCAGGGACACCTCACACTAAACCATATCACCCAAGGCCTCATCCAACCTGGTCTTGAACACTGCCAGGGATGGAGCATTCACAGCCTCCCTGGGCAACCTATTCCAGTGCCTCACCACCCTCACAGGAAAGAATTTCCTCCTTATATCCAATCTAAACTTCCCCTGTTTAAGTTTTAACCCGTTACCCCTTGTCCTATCACTACAGTCCCTAATGAAGAGTCCCTCTCCAGCATCCCTATAGGCCTCCTTCAGATACTGGAAGGCTGCTATGAGGTCTCCACGCAGCCTTCTCTTCTCCAGGTTGAACAGCCCCAACTTTCTCAGCCTGTCTTCATACGGGAGGTGCTCCAGTCCCCTGATCATCCTCGTGGCCCTCCTCTGGACTTGTTCCAACAGTTTCGTGTTCTTTTCATGTTGAGAACAGCAGAACTGTACACAGTATTCCAAGTGAGGTCTCACGAGAGCACAGCAAAGGGGCAGGATCACCTCCTTCGACCTGCTGGTCACGCTCCTTTTGATGCAGCCCAGGATATGGTTGGCTTTCTGGGCTGCAAGTGCACACTGCCAGCTCATGTTCATTTTCTGATCAACCAACACCCCAAGTCCTTCTCCGCAGGGCTGCTCTGAATCTCTTCTCTGCCCAACCTGTAGCTGTACCTGGGATTGCTCCGACCCAGGTGTAGGACCTTGCACTTGGCATGGTTAACCTTCATGGGGTTGGCGTCATCTTCTAAAAGACAGCTCCTCGCAAAACTCCTTGCCTTAAGTCACTGTGTTAAGCTGTTACCTTGCAGAACTCTTCTCCCAGCTGCTTTCCACTCCCACTTGATCTGAATACTGACCTTACTGCTTGATAGCAACAGGGAAGAGCACTGTTTTCCCATGATATTGCACAGGAGGGAGCAGTCTGGTGAAAGTCAGCAGATGTTGAGAACAGGCTCCCTTCGGATTTACACGGCAGAGGAAAATGAATACACAGGAAAAGTGAGACAGAAGTTGGGGAAATAACTGTAATTAATATATTCAGTTCATAGCCTGTTTCACTAGTGGCTTTTCTTAGTTTAAGGGAAATAGACAAAGTATCTTCCAGCTGTCACATTCATGTACTTTACCTCTTAATTCCGCTTTCAAACTGCTCCCTGGATTTCTAGGGATTTATGAACAGCCTGGAAAAGCTAACTACAGTTAAATGAGAAAAGCAGGCCAGCCTATCAGTAAATTTACATTCAGGATGCAATTTTGCAGTTTCTGGGGTTTCCTAACTGTACAGGGTTACTCCCTGTGTATCTGTGCATTTTCAGTTTTCTGTTAGTGCTTAAATTCCATTTTCTTGGACAGAAAAAGTTTGTATGTTCATGGACAGGTTCTGAGGAATGGCAGATAAAAATGGAAGGCTGTGACGCTGGTTTCTACCTCTTACACCACATAAGTCCTGTAAATGGCTAAGTCAAAATCCTCTCCATCTCCCTAGCCACTTCTCTTATGCTTCATGCTATTCTTAGACCGTAGAAGTGTCATGCCATTAATGATAATAAACATAAGGTAAAGTTCTAAGAGAACTGGGAGATCAAGTGCATCACCAGCAGCCCTGGTCTGTGCCATAGCAGGAAGCACTTTAGGTGGAAGTTAAATGAAACAACTGGCTTACTTGACATTTATTCTCCAGAAGCAACATAATGACAAGTGCTTTAAGCAGTGCTTGAAGTAGAAGAGGTAAGAGCTAAATTTGGTACCTGCTAGAAAATGCACCCATTTTACTAGCACAACTGCTGAGCTCTTACTATTAAGATTCTGCTGAATGTTTTTAGAAGCACAGCTGTTGCCAGGATGGTTTGTATTTTGTTTCATTTCAAGTGTAATGGTCAGATCTGTGAATCCTTGGCTTTTATTGGACACTGCTGTTTTCAAGGCGAGCCTGAGCACATTGCTGTTAGCTGGCACCTGACCTACTAAAAGCTGTCGGAAAACAAGAGGAATTGCAGACGAGAAAAGCTCTCCATCTGGTCCAGTAACAGGGATCAGCTCATGGTAGGGACCTCAGTTTTCAGAAGCTGAGGGTATCTGTGCACAACAGTCAGCTGTGAGCATGACTACATATATTTCTCATATGTAAAACAGAAGATGTATATGGCTCTTTATGACTTTGTGAAGCTTGCATCAGTTCCCTCAGACTTGAGCAGGACTGCTTGCTAGTGCACTAATAATATCCCAGCAAGGACAAAGCTGTTGTTTCTTCCAGAGAGGGCTAATTAGCAGAGGAGCTTGATCCTGTGGTTGCAGCATGTCCGCACAAAGATAGGTTAGGGTGTAGAAGTGTTTTTTGCACACAGATCTTAACTTGAGGTGCCACTATAGTATTGACACACAAGCCAGAACTACAGCTTGTATGAACACCGTTACTACTACTGTACTGGCTGAGGGGAGGAGGGACTGTAATAGCTGGCCTTTCCATGACATTTTGCAGGATCCTACCTTTGTTTCCCACAGAGCTGACACTGTGGTTTCTGACCACATGGCTTAATCCAGCTGTTTTTGTTTTAGGAAAGGAGTGGCTTTTCCCCTTGACACTGAAAAAGGAACCATTTATTATTTTAATCATAAAGGAACAATTATGGCCTTGTCTCAAAGAACAGGTAGCAGAAGACAGATGCCCTGTCTTACATTACTTATCCAGAAACCTCCTAAAATTTTGCAGCTTTGAAACACATACGAAGCTTTGTTCCAGGAATGCATACCTGCCTGTGGGAATACCTCTCTGGAAAGGAGTTGGGAGCAGACCAAAACAAAAAAGACAAAACCAGCTTTCTCTGTTAAAGCACTAGCACAGCAGACAGTATCCTGCCCAAAGGTCATTACTCATTCTTCTACTCTGCTTAAGTGTGTGCAGAGGCAATTCACCCATCTTCATTAGGGGATTAATGATGGATGGGAGTGTAGATTTGGAAGCAGGTGATCTAGGTGTTTCTGGAAGGAACCTTCATCATGATCTAAGAAAAAAACTAAGCTGAATATGTAGCTTTGTATCGCAACAGCTTCTAAAGGTGTTTAAGCAATGTCTCTGTTTTACACAGAATATATATAAAAGTGGCTTCCACTGCAAGTATTTATGTGGTTGCAAAGTAGTTACTATTCAGGTTTCAGGCAGGGTTTTTTAAAGTACTGTAAAATCCAATTCAGATTCTTGCTTTTCTCCTCAAACTCCATTTTGCTGTCAGAAATTCAACTTAAATACTTGAAGAACAAACAAGGGGTTTTTCCCCCTAAAAAGGGGGAAGAAGTTAAAGTGACAGTGCCAACAGCTTCTGGAAACAGAATAGCTTCTGTAAAGTCAGAACCATGCTAAGGAGTAGAAAACAGTCTGACCAGAAACTCCAGATTCAAATCCTGAGATAACATCAAACTTCGCCTCTGTAGAAGCAAGAAATTTCTATCATAGATTTGGAACTCTTGGCTTCCCAGTGTTAGAGCCAGAAAGTGGGGATGTCAGTGTCTCCCCTCTTTTCTAGATCTTTCAGCTCGGTTTTGGTACAAACTGGAGTATTTGACTCACGTTAAAATACTCTGAACTATTTTTAGCCTCTGGGGATATTCCACTGCCCAGTGAAAACAGCCTTTCCCTCTGCAAATAAACTGAGAAAGTTTGTTTTAAAACTGACTGGCGGTCAACATGAATGCAAGCTAACAGCACAGGCAGCAGAGGGAGATTTGGGAGAAGTGAAATGATTGTTTCCCTTGGGGTGCTGGGACTTTCAAAAGCAGCGTTAAGAGCGCCAAGATCCTTGTGTTACTGATCAGGTGAAGCTAGGGTGAATCAGAAAGGCCTGTGAGTATGCCGCTGTGAGCAGCATGGTCTGCTTCCAGGCCTGCGTGCTTTCCCAGAGATGGCCGCTTCCTCAGAAGAAGCGAGGAGATAGATGCCTCCGGGTGCTTAACCTCCGCCCCCCGGTGTGCCCGGGGCCGGGACACCAGCAGGTGGAGTCCCAGCACAAGGCTCCCAGCAGCAGGGGCAGGGCAGCACGGGCTGGCAGGCTGCAGCCCGCAACGCGCCCACCAGCCCGGCTGCAGAACGGGAGGACCTCAGGCAGGCTTCCCTTTGATTCACCCTGTGAGGCGGCGGCTGCAGGGGGAATACGACACGCACTTCTCCCATGTCAGTAGAAGAGGGTACACGGGAGGAGGCCTCTTGGCGTGGGTGGGGATTATTAATGGATTATGTATATCCCAAGAACTATAGAGCTCACTGAAGGCTCAGATCTTCAGCCTAGCCAGCAGATGAAAAATGAGTTTCTTTCCTCCCCGAGAACTAAACTGCCCTCTAGCTTTTCTTTATCTCCTATTCCCACTGTGATCCTCCCTTCCAAGTTTGGAGGCTGGCTCAGCAACAGTGCCAGCAGTGCTTCTCGCATCCAGAAAAGGCTTCAAAGTGTGAGGGTTTTTTTTTTATGCCAGTGTGAGTTGTAGAGTATGATTCTGAATTCTGTGTGTACCCTTAATGTTTGTGACTCGTTAGCAGAAAATGAAGGAAAGCCCTAGATTTTGGATGAGTAAATGCATTTAAATGCCAGGTTTTTGCATCTGATGGATTTCAGGTGTTTGTGTCCTGAATCGGGCTCCTGAAATGCTACCACTACCTTTAAGGTTACAAAGTCCACTGATGCAATACAATGCAGTATCTCTGAAACAGGATTGTGTAATCAGAAAATGAAAAAAAAAATAATAAAAAAGCTGTATGGGGAGGCACTGCAGATTCTCATGCATTGGTGTGCAAATGTTAGTCTGTTTAATTACACTAAATCTTTGAAGTCTTGTGTTTTCGTGAATCATAAGATAGCAGAATACTGATGCCACAGTCTATCCAAGGAGGGTTTGAGATCTCACAGCATGAAGTACCTGGTCTCTAGCAAATATTTGGAACAGCTCTTATGTATTTTCTATTAATCTTAGTAAAAGCACTTTCATATCAGTTAGTCAGATTTTTCTTAATGGTAAATACAGCAAATATGTGACTACAGTAATGAAGGCAGTTTTGAAGTAGTCCTAGAACTAGACCTTTCTTGGTGTCATCTGAGTCATTTCTTCTACATGGTTTGTTCTTCTGAGACAGAGAAGCAAACTCATGGCCCTGATATCTTTCCATTCACACATCATTGCTTAGGCTGCTTCAGATGACAGTGAAGAGAAGGAAAAAGGGCCTTGGAAGCACCATTTGATGATCAGAACTTGGTGAAGGCAGAAGGTTAAAAATGAGAGCAACTCTGCGCTGCATGGTACACAGTCAGCTGGAAGGCATGAGTTACCCAGTTCATAAGGAGGGCTAATGGGAAGTAAAAGGGAGAGTCAAACAGCAGATTAAAGAGGGAAATCACTGGCACAGGAGAATTCATATAACAGCCTACTAGCCCTGATTTAGTGTAAGCTTCTGACAGGCAGGCTGATAGGTATTTGTGACAGCCCAGAGAAGAACAGAAAAGCAAGTATGCCAAAATTAATTTCTGTGAAGGTGGATGTTTGCTTATAGTGTCTGTGTATACACCCACTCCACATATTTATATAAATGTTTTGATTTAAAATTAAAGGCATATAATTTTAAAATAAAAACTTTTAAATATGAGTCAATGGCTCAATTGCATCTTGCTAATCTTGCTGTGACTATGTATTTCACAAGGTCTAGAGAGGAGGAGACATCTGAGACACACACACACACACACACTTAGCATACACATGCCCTTAGTGAAGTAAATTGGTATCTTTGTTGCCTTGCTTCACACTGCGAGGAGTAAAGTGAAAAGGCATGTGTTTGGAAGGGTGGGGGCAACAGAAGGGAAACACATGTCATTCCACAGAGATAAAAGTTTGTCTTTCAGATATGTGCTAGGCTAAAGATACAAGAGATCTGGCTTTGGTTCATGTCTATGACCCAAGTCTTACTATATCACAGTGACCAGATAGTTGTGTCTATAATTTCTACTTTAAAACAAAGGGATTTCCACACATCCTGCATATACATTGCCTGATTGTTTTGCATTTGAAGCATCATAAACACAACAAAGTCCTGTCTAGCTAGGTCAGATCTGAGCTCCTACATGCTGAAAAGGTGTTAGGGGCACTTTGCTAGAAATTAAGTTTGTCTTATCTTTCTTCAACCTCTCATGACAATTCTGTGATGCCCCCACCACAAGGCACTCCTCAGAGGCCTTTTATTTTGGCTTACTCAGTGCCTAGCACAAACTTTCCATTTTGTCAAATCACGTTTTCCCACTTGGACAGTTTCTATTTCATTAACCAGCTCTTTTCTTCCTCTCTAGGCTTGGACAGCTTGTGCAGGTTTGGCAGCCACTGCCCCAGTGATACTCGTCAATCCAGGGAAGATGCATGGGAATTGAAGGAATGAGGGCATGAATAAAGCAGGGGTGCCCTCCTACAGCAGCCATGTTACACCAAGCCTGGCAGCTGTATGGAAGGTGGTGGCGTTGGTCCAGTCCTTTTATCCATCTCCTCATGCTGACTGTGGTGACATTTGGTGTGCTTGCACCTTTGATTTGCCACCGGCTCCTCCACTCTTACTTCTATTTGCGGCGGTGGCACCTGAACACTATGAGTCAGGAGTTCCTGGAGCAGAACCGGCAGGAGGGCCAGGCTGCGCTCCATTACTTTGAGAAGCTTCAGATACCAAATACCTCCGAGGCCTCTGGCAGTGACGCCTTCCAGCCCTTGCTGCTTGTCACCATTATCACTGTGCAGAGGCGGAATGATTTCCACTATGTCTTGCAAGTGGCCTCTCACTTCCACCGTCTCCTCCAGAAATGTGGTGCACATTGTCGGAGCCACCGCATCCTCCTTTGTAATGTGGAGTCAGACCCCAGTAGCCATCAGGATGTCAGGCTGCTGAGCAGCTTCTTCCCTATGGTCAGTCATGACAGAACAGGTGAGAACCCTGACCCCAGAATGAACCAGTTTGAGAAGGAGAAGCAGGACTATGTCTTCTGCCTTGAGCAGTCACTATTGGCGTACAACCCAGAATACATCCTTGTAGTGGAAGATGATGCTGTGCCAGAGGAGGAGATATTTGCTGTCTTGCAGCACCTCTTGTTGGTCCGGTTCTCCAAACCATACCTCAGAGATGCACTCTATTTCAAGCTTTACCATCCTGAGAGACTTCAGCGCTACTTTAACCCTGAACCCATGAGAATTCTCGAGTGGCTAGGTCTGGGCATGTTTCTGGGACCCATGCTGAACTGGGTGTACTCCTGGGCAACTGGGAGACCCAGCCTCTGTTGGCCTCTTGTCTTGTTCTTTGCTTTATACAGCATGGCTTTGTCAGAGCTGGTGGGACGGCATTACATGCTGGAGCTGCGCCGGCTGGCTCCCACGCTCTATAATATCGTGCCAGTCACTGAATGCTGCACGCCTGCCATGCTTTTCTCTGCTCCATCTGCCCGCCGTGCCTTAGGCTACCTGAAGGGGCTGCACTGCCGCCAGGGTTTTGCTAAGGATATTGCCCTCTACTCGCTGCTGCATACTAAGGGAGAGAACGCCTACGTGGTAGAACCCAATCTGGTCCGGCACGTGGGAATGTATTCCAGTCTTCGCCTAAATGATAACCCGAAACTGCTGTGACCTTTTCATGCCTTTGCAGGCATGCAGCCCAGAGAGCTTGCCACTGAGCAGAGAGACAGTGTGCAAACTCAGATGTTGCGCTGCTATCACTGGGCATCCTGTGCCTCCAGGTGAACAAAGAATAAGTCTATTTAAAAGAAAGAAGTTTCTCAAAAAATAAACTTACATATGTGCAGACCCTGTTTAGTATATACTTGGACCTAAACACTATGCACCATGTGGGAGGGGAATGGAGGATTCCAGCTGGGGGTGTGGATTGTCAACTCTCTTTAATCATTATTAGGGAAAAGCTCTCACACCAGTATAAACAGCCTGCTCTCCTTTACACTGGTTACAGAAGTCCTCACCTTAGGGCAACAGAAATGTTGGACAAACTGTTTCAAATTTAAACTATTGAGGAGGAAAAGCCCTTATTTTCCCATCCTTACTGAGGTCTGATCTCTGCCTTCTGTCTGTTTCTGTTTCAAAACTGTGGTTTTGAGCAGACCCTTCAAAAGCAGCAGTGGTTTATGTGAACCTTCTCAAAAATTTCACCTATATTCATCAAATTTTACAGGGCCTCTGTTTGTATCCCCCTACAGATCCTATCTGCACCTCCATCCTTCCCACTCTTTTCCTGGAACAGAGACTCCTAAAAACAGAGCTGCTGCTGCTTCATTAAATGTCTGAAGGCAGGAATAGGAAAGCAGAATACAGCCATTGATGTTACACAGCCAGATCACAAATGCACATTTTCATTGATACAATACAGACATTATGAACAATGTAGGATGACTACTGTGTTGGTTAGTATCATCACTAGTTGTAGTGTATCCAGATCATTCAAAAGGGTCTTATTAGTTGCTGACTGGACATTCAACATGAATTTACCTGGACTTCTGATCAGCGCAGAGCCAAAGGAGAGATTAGATCAGGTGTGGCTCTTGTGCAGGATCCCTGTTTCATTTTGGATCTCAAATTCACAGCTCAGCCCAAGTGGTTTATCCACTGCTCTTGGCAGCAAGCTGCCAAGCAAGCTGTTTATTATACCCAAAGGAAATGAAACTAGCTGTTCATAATAACAGTAGCACAGCACATCAAGGGGCCACTCTGATACTGACCCATTAACTTAATGTGCTCTGGTTGTTAAGCATTTGGGATGGGTACTTTGTCCCACAGCTTTGGGCACAGTTAAATATAAAGCCATGCAGATGATCTCAGACAGGATCAAAACTGGCACCAAAATGAAAAGCCAACCTTGACTTTAGCAGGCTTTGAGTCAAGTTCACTTTCATGTGGAGTTTGGTTGAACTATTTCTGAAACTATATTCCTATCTTTGGAATGAACCAAGTACAGTATTCTTGTCGAGTTTTGGTCAGTGGGGGTTGCTTCACCTTTTCTTTTTGGTGAAGGAAAAGTTCTACTTTGAATTTTCTTTCCCTGTGTCTCTTGGGTGATTTATGCCTTAAGCTTTCAACAAGTCTGGTTATACATATGAAGGACATAAAACTCATGAGAGACGAAACCACAGAAATTTGCAAACCTCCAGCTGTTAGTGTGCAATGGGTATCCCACGACACAAATGCATAATGTCAGTTAGCCAAGAAATGGCTTCACAACACAGAGCAGTCCTCTGCTCTTTTAATAATTATCTGGGACACTTTTATAATACCTTTGGAATTCAGATGTGAGGAAAAACTGCTTGTGGCTTCCATATCATTCCAAAGGCAAAGTACCTCTCTGTCAAAGGACACAGGAAAAATTGCACAGGCAGAGCCATGATTTATTCTTAGCTGCTGGAAACATCAAAGATACCAGAGTGCTCACAATGTCAGGCGGGCAAACCTGTTCTCAGGCTTTCTGGTACTATGGGAATATGGCAAGATTTGAGTATATTTCATTAAGCACTTGCGCATGGGAGGAAATACAACTTGTTTATGCATCTTCAGCTGTGGATGTTTCAGTGCTGTGTGCTTTTTCTTCACTCTTTTTCTGTCTTTGTACTATACAAATCCAGCAAGTGCCCTATTCTCTCCATGACAGTCCATTCATACTCCTTGCAAAGAAAATCTCACAACAAGGTACAATAAAAGGAACATGGAAAGGAAAGAGGAGGAAGGAAAAGAAAGAAATAAACTTTAGAAAAGAAACCAACTAACTATGTGCTGTTAATAAATGTTTTGATGTGGGAAATGATTTAACTATTTGTCTCAAAGTCATTTTCCTTGTTTGCCCTGTAGTACTGTGTCATCCCAGAATTTCAGGGGAGAGAAGTAATTTTCCTGAGCTTCATAGCTGGAAGTTAAGAACATTAATTTGAGACATCCCTTCTAAACTAGAAGACAATTTTCAGGGCATAAGAGATGAGAGAAGTTGACTGGGACACGAAGCAATACGCAGACGGCTTGCAACTTGAACCTGCTAGTGAGAGAGTTTCAGATAAACCCATTGAGAATGAGCTCCTTTGTACATGAAGCAGGTTAATAAATTCTTCAGATCTTTCTGGAATAATTTCCTTGAGTGCCCAGTTCACCTTTACAACAGAGGTGCTGCGTTTACTGAGCCTGCTGGGGACTGTTTTTGAGTTACTCAGGTACTTGCCCAGTGTCAGCCATGCCCAAGTGGTGTGTCAGGCAAGTGTTCCTACTGCTGCTGCCTCTCAACTTTCACGAGCAGATTGATTTTTCTTATTTTCCTGTGCCATGTTTTATTAGAAATGACAAGTCAGAGAAGTGTACTTCGCCCTTGGAACAAAAAATGGGAGGTTACTGTGAGTTCCTAATTCCTGGTGGATTTTGTTCCACAGTTTGAGCAGTTTCAAACACACATGCCTTTTTGGTCTCTTTTTCACTACGCAAGTGGAGCTGAGTTGGCATATTTCATGTTACATAAGTTCAAGGCCCAGCATTAACTCCTTGAAACATGGCCTCGAGAGTTTGGTTTTGCTCACATTAAAACAAACTTAGTGATTATTTTTGAAACAAACAATATGGATTTTCTTGTTGTTTGTTCATTCCAAATAATTCAGAGACTATTTTTCAATGCAGGAACTACTGCTTGCACAAGAGGAGTCTTTCCTGATGGGCCAGACAGCAGGACTCAAGGTGTTATTGTCCAAGATGTCGTGGTTCAAACCCAGCCAGACAACTTGTTCACTCACTTCCCACCCTTATTGCCCTCCCCCTATTCCTGGAGGGACGGAGAGGAGAATAGAAAAGAATGCAACTCCCACGGGTTGAGATAAGAACAGTTTAGTAACTAAGGTATAACACAAATCACTTACTGCTGCCACCAATGATAATAATGATAAAGGAAATAACAAGGGAAGAGAATACAACACCTCACCACCTGCCGACCGATAACTCGCTCCCCCAGCCTGACCAAGCACCAACCCATACCTCCTCCAACCCTGCAGTCCTAGCCCTTCCATGTAAATCTCAGTTACATCCTGGGCATGACGTGCTGTGGTATGGAATACCTCTTTGGTCAGTTTGGGTCAGGTGTCCTGTCTCTGCTTCCTCCCAGCTTCCCCTCCTCCCTGGCAGAGCATGAGGCTCACAAAGTCCTCGGCCAAACCAAAACATCAGGCTGAAAGTCAAAACACAGCACTGCACCAGCTACCAAGAAGGAGAAAAATGACTGCTACTGCTGAACCCAGGACACAAGACAACTCAGGGGAAGTTATTCAATGAAACTACCTTTGTTTCCAAGTTGATCCAACATAAGCATGATTCTGGCAGAAGATGAAGCATAAATTGATAGATCCCTATTAGACTGGAAGCCCAAGTAGATTTTGTAACTGCTGTAGGGTCAATGTCTTAGTGAGAAAACATTAAAATTGAAGAGAGGACAAAGCCTTCCTTTGAGTTTTGAGGAGCTGTGACTCGCCACACAGGGTATTTCAACAGCAATTTGGCTGGATGCAGGGTGAACTAGTTTTTTTCTAAAGATATTTACAAGCAAACTCTACCAAATAAACAACCTTTCTATTAAAACTCTGTTGTCTCTTCCTTCTGTATGACATTGTTCCTTTTCATGACAGGCAGATCTATATCTTTACTTACTATATCTGACTAGGAAAGATACATCTGTGTTCATGCTTCTCTGTGTATCTGCATGGATGTAATAATTCAGATTCTACAACAATTCAGGTTGAAAAGGACCTCTCAAAGTCCCTGGTCCAGTTTCCCACTCTGAGCAGGTCTTACTAAATCAGGTCAACTCAAGGCCTTCTCCAGTCAAGTACTGAGGCATTTTAATAGGGACCCAAGACATAATTAAGCTCTTAAGTGCTGAATTTAACCTTAGTATACTTTTGAATGGAAAGGCTATGTATTTCACAGGAAAAAAAAAAAAAAGGGTAATTTTCCGTGGGAGACAGTTGTAGTTAGAGAGGCACAGGCAGTTTCTCTCCCAAAGTTAAGAGCTTCTTTTGTGTATTTCCACACCAGCTGTATAGATGACGTATCCAAATACAGCAGATGGCAGGGCCCAACATGTGGTTCTGAATAATCTTAACTAAAACATACATCTGCCAAAAATGCATACAGAATTAGGTACTCCATGGCCTGTGCTTCTTCACTGCAAGTGTCTCTGTTGCCAGAGTAACTTCATTTCCACAAACTATCTGTCGTGACTGCTCATGTTTCAGGAGAATCTGCCCCATCAGCCAGTTTATTCATGGACCTGTAGGCTAAGAGTCAGGACTATCAATGTGCATTTCCAAGACTTTGCTCTGCATGGCAAGCTATGAATGCCACATTCCCAGCTGTGTAGCCAGTGGTGTTTTTTTAAATGTTGACAAATAAAATTGAGCATTGTATTGTCCTGCCCTGTTAGTAAGCCTCTGGGCAGCTATATATTCTTCAGTGCCTACTTTCTCTTTGACTTTCTGCCATGGTGTCCAGTGTTCTTCCAGCATATGCAAAAACTACATCTACAAAGGGCATTTCAGCAGAGTGGTCCACTTCAGACATAAGTTATAGTTTGTATTTTGCAATGTTAACCTGCAGCACCTAAGTATACTTCTTTGGGGGGACACTGTGCTGCTTAGATAAACAGATAGATAATAAACAGTTAAGTGTCTTCCATTACAGCAGCCAGTGGTTTAAATGCTTGCTTTTTAAAAAACAAAATGTCAACAGGAAGGCAGGGTCATGACTACTGCATTTGTCTTCATGTCCTCTTACAGCTACTTTGCACAGCCCAGAAAGTTTGCCCCCCAGAAGCCTGATTTAAAGTTGTATCTTTGTTTGCTATTCCCATTATTGAAATTATCACAGATATTTGGGGTTTGATAACAGTAATGTGTTTGACTGATTCTCATGGTGTTTATTGCAGCCTAGCTTTAAGATGTGAAGAACAAAGAGTCAGCGAACCCTTCCTGTACAATCGCCTCCATGCACTCTGTGAGCCTGAGTCTGTTCTACCCATTACTCTCCATACCCTCCCTGGTGTACCTGTCTGCAGATACTACTGTGGAGCCAAAAATACAGGTGATTTCTTTCACTGGGTTTAAAGGCCAGGCCCTCTGCACTGGGGGTGAGGGCTGTAGGTGAATGAGGAAAACAAACCACTTAATAAACAATATCTCTGATTAGATAGGGGTGAACAAGATGGACTTTGAGACAGTTAAGCAAGACTGCAGAGTACAGAAAACAGGAAACAACCAACACGGTATGGAGAGGTGAGGGGGAGGCAGACTCCACTCAGCTCAAGTCTGCTCTGATTAGACTTTAACCCCGTCACGCAGGCAGCAGTCTCTTGAGTCAACAGAGCCAGGTGTTTTTAATGTGGATGTGTATCATACTCAGACATTCTTCCAACTTCCAGTGTTTTTTTCTCCCCACTTCATCTCAAACCCTTTCACAGGCCAGACCACGTACAAAAGTGTTGATAAGATTAAAAGTACTTAATTTACAGAGGAAAGCTTTAACTTTTTTTAATTTTTATCTTGGTGATCATGTAGTCTCTGAAATGCTTCATCCATTTGTCATCCTTCTTTCTCATATATACTACAGTTTGTCTCTCCTCACATTTACTTATTATTTTCTTTTTAAATGCCAGTTAATATGAATAATTAAAGTAAAAATATTTGAATGATACTACTAGAAACACACAGAAAAAACACAATCATCAACCTGAAGAAACACAAGCAATTCTGAGATTTTTACCCATTGCCTTTAAACCAGGCTTTCCACTGATTTTAATGTCCTTCATCCAGCTGCCCTTCACTCAAAACAGTGCAGAACTGACAGATCCATTGACAGCAAGATTGGATATAATGAAAATAGCAATTAAATTAACTTCTACTATGAAAATCCAGTACTTGTATTATCGAACTCAAGAAAGCAAACCCACAAATGAAGACTTAAATAATAAACCAAGCCACCTGTAAAGACAGTTTTTAGTGGTCTTTAAAAATTTTTAATGTATACTTCTGTGAACTTTTGTATGGTAATTTCAGAAGGAAAAGTCAACATCAGCAAAATCTCCAAGGCATTAAAATACAAAATTCACTTATGCTATGCCACATTTGAGAGGAGATGATAGGCATTTGTGTTTCAGTAGGATCCATCTCTTTTACAGCTGGCCATTTTCTGTTTCTGTGCTATAAAAGGAACAACAATGAACATTTAAGCTCTCTTACTAGTTACACATCTTGCTTGCAGTAATGTTTCAAAAACAGATCTGAGTGGGCTATAAAGATTTTTATATGGCAAGACTGTTTATATTGGCTTTCTCATTAATAGATAAGACATAAGCCATGCAGAAAATCTTCAATCACTGTATTTAGTTAGATATGTATTCAAGTAATCAATTCTCACACATCTGAAACTCGCAAAAAAAAAAACAGTTACTAATCTTTTCTCTATTAAAAGATTTTTCTCTTCACTAGAAAGTGGATCAGGAATCACTACAATAGTCTGTAAAATATTTTTTTAAGAATACCAGTAACTGAGAGTACTTGTTCCTTAGCTCATCTGCCCTTCCTTCCCATAGCATAGGCAGAGGTGGATAAGGAGCCCTAGGGAGACACAAAACAGCTGGTGCTTCCTCAAGAACTGAACTGCCTGAGGAAACTCTTGCCTGCATAGCCAGCCCTACAAACTGTATAACACAAAATAGTGGCAACACAAACAGCAGTGGTTGCTACAAAAGGGTCTCTGTTTCATGCCATTTCCAAGCCATTTTGTCACAAAGTTGTTACCTATACCCCTTAATATTCAACTGCACAACCTTTGCCTCTTTACCTCCTCTTTACCTAAATCCTCCAAATCTGATTCCTGACCTGTGTTCTTACTCCCCTGAACACACCTTCCACCAGGGCTTCAGTGTTCCTCCCACTCCATGCCCACCAAAGGTGTCCCAGTCTTCCTGTATTGTGACAGCTGCATTATCAAAGTCATGCTGTCCATGGCCACAAATTCAGCTTCTCTGAAAGTAATGTCTAGATGTAACCACCTCTACCAAGGGTGCTGGCACCAGAAGTCAGCCTCCTGGTAGCTACAGCCCTACAGCCCTATGGCTTCATCACGTTATGCTGAAAAAGGCTTAAAATAAACCAAACACACAAACTAAAAAAGTCATTCCAAAATTAGTTGGGTCACTGGAAAGCTGAGAGGGAGTTGGCAGTATTATGAGTTCAAACATACCTCAGTGAGACAGGATTAAAAGTTAGATAATACACCAATTTTGCCATAGAATAATAAGTGCAGGCAATTATTAGATATTTTTATGGGGCAGGTAAGTTGTTTGGTTAAATGCAAGTACATGGCCTTCCCTTCGCAATGCAAGCTTATTCTTTTGTCATTTAAGGATACATAATATCACTATAACCTAATTTTTAGAGGTGTAAGTACCCCAAATTATGATTATGTAGCTGTGATAATGGAAGTATGTACTCTTTCCCCATGTTGTTTAATATCACTCTACTAGTAATTTCTGCACAGCATGGTTAGTGTCACAGGTCTCCATGTTAATAGTACTAAACCTTGCAGTGACATTATCTAGCTGGGTTGCTCATTCCATCTTGTTGCTGAAAAAGGCTTCCATTCCTAAATTAAGTGAAAAAGTTAACCATCATGTCCATTCACGTTTTTTTCCTCCTCAGTCCTCAGAATGTCTGCTAGGACCTGCAATCCTTGTGCTTGAAGTGCTGCATATTGGCTCAGAAGGACTAGAAGGGCACATACTAGCCATTATCTACTTTTCTTCTGGAAGAGTTAAGAAAGCAAGGTGGGCTGTGGGAGATTATCTAAAGTGGTTTCTAAATGTCAGACGCTATTTTTTTCAAGAAGACTCCCCCCAACTTTTCTCTAATAGCCTGACAGACGATATCACAAATGACACTGGGAAAGAACCACTTCCTAGGACTTTCCTGTTTGTGACAGTTCCTAAACAAACCAGGAATGGTGGACTCAAACTCTGATTTTCAATGTGGCCCTGAAGAAGACCAGCAGCATGACATCTTCTTGGTCTCAAGAGAGTCTTAGATAATGTATATCATTAAAAATATTTTTAATCCACACTAGATGCCTCTGGCGAAACTTTAATACACCATGGGGTTCATTTTTCTGCGAGGATGGGAGAAATGGAAGATACAGTGAACACTGTAAAGCAGGGAAGGCTTTATGCCCATGTTAGGTACCATAGTATTCTTCAGCAAGAAGGTATGGATCAGGAAGGAGAATATTAAAGAAAACAAAACAACACAAGCACAAGGCCTTCCACTGGAGTGTATCCTCAGCTTTTTCAGAGATTTCCCTGCTGACGGTCATTTCTCTGCTGACTTACATGCTACTGCTGGCAGCATGTAAGCTGTTAAGATTTCCTACAGGCACTGTCTTGGCATGTCTCTACAAGAGACAGACTTAAGGAGGAACTGCCCTCATGAAGACAGTGTTGCTCAGTAAGAGGAGAAATCTCTCACTCTGTCCATGTAAAGGCTAAAAGGTGTCAGTACATGAGTCAAACAAACGGTGAAACTACGTCATTCTTCAGGTAAACATTGGGTCTTTGTGGTAAAGATATGCTAATGTCCAAGGTCACAGAGCATGTTGTTGGTGAGGGTATGATGTTTGCCTAACAGCCCCCATGCTGTACTTCCCTCCAGGAGTACTGACTTGTAAAAACGAAGAAAAAAGTACATCTACCTGGATTTGGTGAATAGCTGTGATGTGATTTCATATAAACTTGAATGCTGATACACCATTTTAGAGCATTAGCATTTTTTTCTTAGAAATTTTTTGCTAAGCAACTGAGAAGTTTGTATGTCCTTGCAATATGGGTAGGTGTTTCAAAGGGAGTTGGTGGAAAATTTGGCTTGCGCTTATGCACCTCAGTGAAGGCATATTTATTCTGATAACCATCATTCTCACTCAAACACTGCATTAGAGGAAATCAGACTTGCAGTTTCATTAACGCTGATATGGTAACATTGCATTTTGCCTTTCCATATACTAACTGGAAAATAAAAACAAGTTTCTGTGCTAAATTTTCAAGTGCGGGAGATCAGTGTAACATTTAGAAGCCACTGAAATGACAGTAACTCACGTCAATTGAGGAACTGTTGCATTGTTTCTGCATTTTGTTTTCTACTCTTTCTTGCTGCATTGTGTAGTTTCCTAAGAGTAAGCTTCCAGAAGGTCTAAACCTAAACAGAAAGTTATTCCCAAGATCCCTGTAAAAAAAATTCTGAAGTTCTTTTCAGTCTGTTTTAGAAAAAAAGAGGCATTATTTGAAATAGCATCTCAGTTTCACTGCATCACAAATGGGCTTATATAGACAGGGGAGGAGAAAGGGGAGGAACAACAGAAGCGAATCCGGGTCCCATTGGTTGTGTGTGATTGTGGTGTGACAGCCAATGGCCAACTTCGAGCAATGACACCTCCCCAACCAGCCTGGGGAGGAGGGAGAATGAAGGAGTGGAGAGATAAAAAAAAACCCTCAAGGGTTTTATAAAAGTTAGTGATCGGAAGGACCAGGTGTCTTTGCCTGCAACCACCTCACCAGAAGCTTGTAGGAGCAGAGGCACCATACCCGAGCAAGTAAGTATATTAATTTCATTTCTAAAATGTAAAGGTGGTATGTATATCAGCAGCTGAGACATGATGTATTTACCTAAGGTGGGCTTGAGGAGTTGTTTTTTGGTTTGATTTTTTTGTTCCAGGAACAGCATGCAAGAAATAAGCACACAGCTATCCTGCAACGATCATCCAGTGTGACCCATTCGCTGCTAACACTGGCTTTCTAACTTAGCTTAGTGACTCAGAACTCCTGGAGTAAGTGCATCCTTAGTCTAAGGGGACTAAAGCAGTAACATACCAGCATTGCTTTCTACACTGATTTGTTTTGTATGTGTTTGTTTATGCTTCTGGAGTACACAAATTTATGTTTTTCATAGAGAAGAGAGAAAGAATGGAGAATGCAGCTGGTCCTGACAAACACCAGTGCTGACAGAAGTGTAATTATGTGTGTTTATTGTGCAGCTTCTTCAGAAGTATTAGTGGAGTAGTGTGGATAATATGCTTCTTCAGGGGGACCTAAGGTAGTCTACAGCACAGAGACTAGAAATGGCTCTTGCATTAGGCTGTAACCTTTAAAGTTGTGAACAGCCAGCATCAGGAAATTGCTCAACAAATTCAAATTTGAGTCTGCGATCCTGCTTCACTTTTCCAACTACCGTATTGCCTGCATCCAGAACTTTTTAGTCCACCTGAAACCCTCACCACTGCTTCCCCCAGCCTCCCCTGCTGGCATTACAAGACTTGAATTGTCTGACAGCACTTTTTTTACCTTCTCTGGTACAAGCACTTTTTTAACCTCCTCTGATAAGATCCTAGCCTTCAGAGAGAAGCACCTTCACCCTAATGACCACACTTTAAGAAAATGATTTCTTGCCACCTCAGCCATCTCTAGCCATCATGAGCAAGAAATGCTCTGCATTGACTGCAGAGGCCAAGTTCCTGAGTACATAATCACCTTTCATGCTTGCAACAGAGATGAAATGAGGGTACATTTGCTCCAGACTTGAGAATAGCTCTGAGCTAATGTGGGAATTGGGACAGGTATCTGCAGGTCTCACATACTCCCATCCACTTGAGACAGGATGTTGAAGCACAGTCCCTAGACAGAGCATGAAGACAGAAAAAAAAACCTTATTCCCACAATCATAAGAGAGAGCGAAATCCAGCCTGGCAATTGACAATTATATGCACCCCAAAGGACCTATCAAGGTGGTAAAATCAGTATGTCAATCAAAAACATCTGCTGCTTTTTCTAGGTAACGGAAGGCTGAACATCTCTTTCTGTCTCATATGCTTGACACTTTTTAGAACCCAGAAATGAAACACTTTACTACATAAAATCCTTCACTCACACTGCAAAGATGAAGGGAGAAACATCCTGTTCTTCCCTCAGAGCTCCTTCATACACACAGGAGGCACTGCTCCTACTTTAACTCCGTAAAGCAAGTACTCACACAGAGTCACAGGTAATTCAGGCTGAGAGGGACTTCAGGAGGTCTGCAGTCCTACATCCTGCTCAAAGCAGGGTTGGACATAAGGTCAGATCAGGTTGCTCATGGTTTTATTCAAGTAGGTCTTGACAGCCTCTGAGGATGGAGACACCACAGTCTCTCTGTCAATGTGCTCCACTGCTTGGCTGGCCCAATAGTGAAAAAAAATATTCTTCATATCCAGCCCAGATCTCTCTAGTTTCAGTTTATGTCTGTTGTGTCTCACGTTCCTGTTGTATGCTGCTGTGAACAGCCTGATCCTGCCACTTCAATCACCACTCTGAAGGTTCTGGGGTTGCCAAGAGGTGGCCCCGAAACCATCTCTGCTCGAGGCTGAGCTAGATCTAGCAAAGCAAGGGTTTCAGCGCCCAACCTTCTCAGTGGCATCTGCCAAACTCCCTCCAGTTTGTCAATGTCTTTCCTGTACTGCAGGGGCCCAACACTGGATGCATTACCCTGATGTGATCTAAAGAGTGCTGAACAGAGGAGGGTAATTCCTGCCCTCCCCTGGCTCTCTGAGCCAGACCCCTGTTCACACAAGATGCCTCTGGCCTTTGTTGCTGGCCCATCTTAACTTGCTGCCTCATAGTGCCCTGGGCCTTCTCCAAAGAGCTTTTCCCCAGTCCCACTAGCCCTGGTGGGATCACTGCCCACGCTCTGCCTCTGGCAGCGGCTGGGCATTTGTCGTGACTGAATCTCATAAGGCTCCTGTTGGCCTCTTCCCACCCCCCATCAAAGCTCTTCTGAATGGTTGCCCAGCAATCAGGCGTATCAACTAGTCCTTCCAGCTTGGTGTCACCTGCAGCCTAGATAAGAATGTGCTCCATCAGCAGGATGGGGCCAGGCTTGCCCAGCCGTTCATGCCTATCAGCTTGCACAATGTTCAAGTAACCAGACTTTCTTAGAAATAGAGAAATGAGGCCAATAACAAGATTTATCCACTGTAATGAAAATGTAAGGTACATAACTCATAATATGTCTGTCGCTCCTCAGCATACATGTATAAATAAGGAGTGAATTCAGTCAGGTCAACACTTCGCCTACATGTGATAGGCTAAATTTCTGAATACTTTTCATTCTCCCTATGAGCTGTATTTACCTGTTTATAGATGCAATTTTTGCTTTTCAAACTTTGCTTTTTGAGAGCAGAACCTCTTGTGTGCACACTGCAATGATAAGCACATGTGGTTTGTATTGTTAACTAACAGAAATTTTGCTGAAGGGCTATGTTTACTAGTATTCAACAGGAAAAGCTACATGCAAGGGATACAAACTGCATTTTGGCAGATTGGTCCTGCAATTTTGGAACCAATGAAAGAAGGCAATGAAGAGAATGAAGTTAAAAATTTACAGATTCTAATCCAGTCTTGTCTGCGAACTAGGATTCAGGTGAGATTTTCTGTAAAATTAGAAGAGCCACTTGAGGCAGCAGGAAAGAAAAGACAACAATGAAGTATTAATGTTTCTAAGATGACCTACATTGGAATGTAACAGTTTGTTCCGCTATTTGTCTTGCCCCTGCCCTTTGGTTCTCACTATTAATATTAAACAGGATGCAGTGCTTGTGCTGATACCCATGAAGCTATTTCCCCTGCAGTCCTCGTTTATGGAGGCTGAGGAAAACTTGAGATTTTAGCAGTACAATATTTACTTTTACAACTGTGTCCACCCCCACCTCCTGCTGGTCACAGGCTGTGGGCTGAACAAAGAACTTTCTTTGCCTGGGGAGCTGCTGGAACCTGACAAACGCTCAGGGTATCCATAAAGCTGCGCTTTTGTGCATTCTGTGCATTTTTGTTCTTTTGGGGTTTTTTCTTCCACTTTTAGAAAATGGTATGTAAGCAGTTACCACAAAGAGAACACACTGCATTCATACAATGTCAGATCAATGTGAAATCACTTAAGCTTGTGACACTATGATAATAGCCCTCAGCCCAAAATGGGTAAATAAAATGTATTGAAAAAATTTAGTGGTGGGACAACTCCTAGATAATGTTACTGAGAACACAGTTCCTTCAATCTTTTTCCTGCCTGGAAGAGTTGTCAAACGAAACAGTTAAAGCAGAATAATAAGGCAAATAGGCATTGCTGGAATAACGAAAAGAGCTGCTTAACTCTGGCAGCCTGGGCACAATCATTTTTCCTCACAACCTCTAAGGCAACATATCCAGCTCTTTAAGGTGGATGTTCATGTTTCCATGGATTTGCTGGGAGCTTACCTTTTACCTTTTACCTGATACTGAAGTGTAAGAATTCTCCTCTTTTCTTTAAATGCTCGGAGCAGTACCTTACAGCAGAGAACACCTTTTCTGAATTCAATGTGGAAAAATCCTCAAAGATTATGTTTCTCATGAAAGAATCACAGAAAAATAAAGTCTTAAATCAAGGGTACTTGAACATTCTGAACCTTGGAGCTATCATTAGTTTTACCACTGCTCTTTTGCACTCATTTCTTCACCGTTTCAGTTAGAAACACAGTGCATTTGATTCATCCTTGTAGCTCAGCAAGGTAGCTGGGAACCGCTCAGCAGGGTAGCTGGGAACCACTCACCATGGCGTTACAGTTTGGTTTTGGGAGCCTTTTGGTAAATCTGCACTTACTCCTTCACACTCAATGAAACACTTGCATAGAAACTGGAACTAATCTGCTGTGTTCCAATTGATCATTGTGGAACTACACTGTATTGTTTCAGTCTCTCGAGTGTACTCACCAGCATTATCCACTGCAAACTCACATTTCTGGTTTTTGGCAATTTGCTTTGCAAGCTGGTTATGAGCGATAACTGTCTGTTTGTTATCTCCGTGCAAACACTAGAAACAAGTAAGATGCAACAGACACTACTGTCACCTCTTACTGCATTGCTGGTGAGAAAGTATACCCTTTATAACGTAACTAGAGTGACTGATCTTGTAATTCAGATAGCTGGATTAAAGATTATCTGGATACACCTACTCATGCTGTAGCGTACCTCCACACTTCAACTCTGAAATCCCATTACTGATACAGCAGTTCATTAGCTTTGACCTTGGACAAGATCATATTCTTGCCCGATCACAATTTTCCAGTCTTTTCCAGAGACTGTGAGCTATTGAAGTGATTCCTCATGATTGTGCATAGCAATTTATTTAACAGTGCTATGTTTTTGACTAAAGTGCTTACAACACAAACTATTATTACAGTAATCATAATAAAAAGCCAGTTTCCTATTTCGAAGAGACGTATCAGACACAGAAAGTAGGTAAGGGATAAATGGGTTACACATGCACTAAATTACCTATTCAACGTAAACCAGGCTCTTCAAATTCTTTTAGGTGAGCCAAACAGGGTAAGAGCTGGGAGCGGTGGAGTTATGGTCACTAGAGCAGAAGGATGCTTCCCAGAGCTCTGGCCACTGCCTGGTCTACAGAGAGAGTAGTTCAGCAAGGCAATTCAGTGCTTGGAAAAGGAGGGGACCCTCCCTCATGTGACACAGTTTTCATCAGTTCTTTCTAAACCTAGACTGACTCACTGTTGATAAATGGTGCAACATGAATTCTAGTCTCAAACAACTCACAAAAAGGTAAAGCAGACATCTGGGCACTGCATCTGGCTGGCCTGTACTGGCAGACAATGCCAACTGAATCCTGCACAATAATATTACTAGTACCAAAGTACCTTCAACTGTAAATCAGAGATAGATTTACAGCTGTCACAGTACTGTGATGGCACTGTTGCCAGAAAATTTTGGCACTGTTCTGCATAGTACACAGAACCCTGTTTACCCTATCATGAGTAGCAGCCAAACCCCTGATCGCTTCTCCCCATTATACCCTTCAGCTGTGAATGCATGACAAGGATTTCCTGGCAATGTAATATCTGTGTAGAGGGAAAGGATGGAGGACTTGGCCTGTACATGCTTATATTGTGAGACATATTTGCTGTCCATCCCTGGCACACAGTGAAATGGGAAATGGCATGTTCTCACTCCTCTCTGAGGCTGAGTTTGGGAATAGAAAATGTAGATACTGCCTACAGGCCTGCCCCCCTGGGCTAAAACTTGTTATTGAAGCTCTTTTGTGTTGTTTTTAACTATTCATCTTGTGGATTCACCACCTGCTAATTAAAACATGGATGTTGCTTTAGCTATTGCTTATGATAAACAGAGGGAAGAAAGTCTTTACCTCTCAGGCTCTCAGGCTTATACAAACAGGGAAGTAACTCATACTGTTCAAATGAATCTGAGAAACTGTAACTTAATGCTATATAATCAAAACTTTAATATGATCAAGCATTTTGCCATTACAAGAAGAACCTGGATTTCAGGTGCTGGATAACACCCAGGTCTTACATAGAGTAAGCAATGTGCTACAGTTCTGAAAGCAGTCATGGGGAAGACAGAATTACAAAGCAAGGCAGGAGGATGGGCATGGAAAGTCAGCTAGACAGAGTAGCAGATACTGCCAGCACAGGCCAGGGAATGGGAAATGTGCATTGTTAGGAAATGTGTAAATGTAAGCAATGGGATAATTGGTGTTCCTCTGATTTGGGCTAAAATGTCTGCAGAGTAGGCAGTTAGCATACTTGTTAGCTTCTTGCATATGTCTGACAGACTGACCTTCCTTTAGTCTCTGAGTAAATCCATGTAAAATGCAGAGTCTCTCCCACTTTGGTTCTGGAAGGGTATGTTAGGATGCAGCTCCTGCATTTCTTCTCTAGTTTAGCCAGACACACCAAGCCAAGAAGAACTCAGATGGATTTCTGGGCATGTGATTGTGGTAACATGGACCAGATAAGTACCAAGAGCCCAGCAGAAATATCCAAGTGGTGTCTCTGGTTCACAGTTTGTGTATACAGTCTCTTAAGCTTGTAACTGTAATTCTCTTCCACAGCTAAGTCAACATGACCCATCAATTCCCAGCGCTGTCTCCAGAGCAGAAGAAAGCTCTTTCAGACATTGCTCAGCGGATTGTAGCTTCAGGAAAGGGGATCTTGGCTGCCGATGAATCAGTGGGTGAGTTCTGGATATCAGTCAATTAGAAGTACCCAAGACTTTTTTTCTTAACTTTGCTTAATCTTTTAAATCAGTGGGGTAAATGAAAAACACATAAAAACTAAAACTGTTGACTGAGCAGGAACAACTCAGTCAGGCAGGGCTGCACCTACAGCAACAGCTAACAAACTACAGGTTGAAAAGGGAAGCTCTGATCTGGAGCTCATTACTACATACTGGGACAAGGAGGCCAGGCAAGCCTAACAGCTCTCTGTCTGCCCTTTGTCCACTTCATTAGGTACCATGGGGAACAGGCTGCAGAGGATTAATGTGGAGAACACAGAGGAGAATCGCCGAGCTTTTCGAGAGATCCTCTTCTCTTCAGATGCTTCCATCAACCAGAGCATTGGGGGGGTGATCCTGTTCCATGAGACTCTCTATCAGAAAGACAGCAATGGAAAGCCATTTCCTGCTCTTATTAAAGAAAAAGGCATTGTGGTGGGAATAAAGGTGAATATCTATACATGTCCAAATGGCAGCATAATCCAAACCCCATTTACAGTGAAAATTAGGTATGGGGCTGTGTTCTTTCCTGCTAAACATTTTTTTTTTTTTTTGTGTGTGCTTCAAATAAATCACCATGACACTATTCCCTTTATTGCATTTACATTTGATATGGGAACTTTTTATCCACCAACTCCCATCTACTCACCATTCACTGCAATTAAATCCCTCCCTGTAGTAAGCTAAATCCAGTCCTTTCCACATCTGACAGTGCTCTTGAGACACTCCCTACAGCCAGCTACATTGCCCCTTCCTCTTACCAAATTAACTCATTTTCTTCCCCTCTACTCCAGCATTTCCCTCCTTCATACCCTTAGTGCGTTCAGCCCCACATTCTCACAGTCAGCCTGCAAAGACAGACTAGCCATGGTTAAGAAGAGAAGTATGACATTGTTTTCCTCTCGCTGTAATCCTTCCTGTTTTCCTGATCTCCACAGCTGGATAAAGGAACAGCACCCCTGGCAGGAACAAATGGAGAAACCACCATCCAAGGTAAGGAGAGAACTAAGGAGCCTAAGTTACGACTCGTACAGCAAAAGCCATGGGGTGACTTACCTGAGTTGCAGCCTTGGCTGGTATCCTGGTACTTTTCAGAAGAACTACTAGAAGAACTGTGTCCTGAAGAACTGTTGTTTCATCTACAGGGCTGGATGGACTGGCTGAGCGCTGTGCCCAGTACAAGAAAGATGGTGTTGACTTTGGCAAGTGGCGTGCAGTGCTGAAGATCACCAGCACAACACCCTCTCAACTTGCCATCCAAGAGAATGCCAACACATTGGCACGCTATGCCAGCATCTGCCAGCAGGTATCTAGTCTCCAACAACCTTTTCTGAGATGTATTGCCCTTTCTTACTGTTCCTTGTGATGACATGCTAGGTAACTTGAAAGGCAAATAAGGGAGCTTCTTGCAGTGCAGCAGGAAGGAATTCCACCAGCGTCAGGGTAGACAACTACAGTAGTTTTTCTTCCATACTGATACCCTTCCCTGTCTTTATGTTCTTAGCATGGCTTGGTACCCATCGTGGAGCCAGAGATTTTGCCTGATGGAGACCATGATCTCCAGCGCTGTCAGTATGTCACAGAAAAGGTAAAATGTTCTTGCCTCTCTCCTCCCCTTCACAAATCAGTAGCTAATACTATGCAGTTTGTGCTCACAGATCTCAGAGTTTTGATCAAAAAGATACTTCATATCTGCATCACAAAAATGAGTTGCTCACAGTCACATAATGAGTTTCGAGCAAATGTGAGACTAGAATCCATGTGCTTTTGGATTTACACTCAAATTGCCAATATAAGCATTCTCAGTCTCAAAAAGATGGAACGGGAGCAAACTCATTTACCTCTCTTTCAGCACCTCAGTTTGCAGGGACAAATCCAGCAAACATGAAGAGGGGTATCCTGGTCATCTCAAAAGCAGTGGGCTTTTGAGTCAGTGTCCAGGGCTGCCAACCCCTGTGATAAATTTCATGTGAAAGCAAAATTCAATTTGATCTTCTCACACTCCCAAGGAATAAGCTGCCTTTCACAGCAAGTTGAGGTGAAGATTTGAGCAGAGGTCTGTATTCAATCCTCCTGTTTTCAGGTTCTGGCTGCTGTCTACAAAGCCTTGAATGATCATCACGTGTACCTGGAAGGGACACTGCTGAAACCCAACATGGTCATGGCTGGGCATTCCTGCCCCAAGAAGTACACCCCTCAAGATGTAGCTGTAGCAACTGTCACTACTCTTCTCCGCACGGTTCCTGCTGCTGTTCCCGGTGATTCCTGCTTCACTCCTATGTATCTGTTCACACTGTCACTCTTGCTGTACTTCTTCCTACATCTGACATGCTTGTTTCTCTGGCACATAAAGGTCAGGGATTGTGGTGGCTGAAGCACTCCATTTATAAGCCCTGAAACCTCTTTCTTGCAGGAATCTGCTTCCTGTCTGGAGGTCAGAGTGAAGAGGAGGCTTCTGTCAACCTGAACACCATGAATCAGTCCCCTCTGCCTAAGCCTTGGAAACTGACCTTTTCTTATGGCAGAGCCCTGCAAGCCTCTGCCCTGGCAGCATGGGTGGGCAAAAGTGAAAACAAGAAGGCTGCGCAAGAGGCCTTCTGCAAGCGGGCACAGGTACAAGGCTTCCCCCCAGTACAGAGAGGAGCTGCTCACCATGAAGGGAGACATGCTGTCACCTTCCTAAAGCTCCTCTTGTTCCCACCCCTCCTGCTGCTGCATGTTCACCAGGGATGTTATTTTGTTATTTCTGCCTTGCTTGGCTACTCCTACTGTCTTTACGCATGTGTTCGTCTTACTCCAAGCTAACTGGTTTCCTGCCCCTCTTCTTTCTTTTTCAGATTAACAGTTTGGCTTGTAGAGGACAGTATGTTGTGTCTGGGAAGGCTGATGCAGCTGCCATGCAGTCACTTTTCACTGCCAGCTACACCTACTGAAAGTGCAGCAACTTTCTGTCCCTCTTCACAACTTCCAAGATGTTTGGAAATGAAAGAAAACTAAAGAAATATGATTTCTCTTAGCCTAAACAAAATATGGGGATAAAATGGGTTACCTTCCTCCTCACCCTTTGCTCCTACAATTTACCAAGGGGATACTCCTGTTTTATCTGCACATTCCAAGGAAGGAAAATTCTTTCCATACAACAAACAGCTGCCAGTGAATCACAAACCTGCTCTCCATCTCGTTTAAACTTAGTCCCCAGAATTAGTAGGCACATTAAGTAGTTCCCTGGCAATACACTTACCCTTATCCATTACCACATTTTGCAGCCAAAATTCTGAATTACAAAACCGGATTGTCTCTTCAATCATGGGAATAAAACAGTAATTGAAAACCAATCTCCATTTCACTATTCTTTACTCTGTATAAACTTTACGGTACTTTCCAAACGTCTCTGGTTTTCAGTAGCCTATTCACCAATAAAGTTACAAAGTGTCACTGCTGGTGAGCTTGGGAAACCCTGCTGAGATCAAGGGGAAATAACCCAATAGTGATACAGTTGGGGAAGTTAATCCTGCCGGCTGACAGACACTGAAAAAACTTGAGAGGTGTACACAGCGAGCAGTGCATGGGATTCAGGCCATAGATAAATAATTACCTTCAGAATCTTCTTGAGGCGCTGGAGAACCATGATTGCTGTGATGAGGCTGCCATACACTGAGTTAGTGTTTCACAGACTGGGTTAGTGCTTTGCAAAAGCTGTTTTATGAAAGGGCTTTTATTGTGTCATTTTCCACAATAATTAACATAAAACATGAGGGCAGGCATCTTGGCCTACCCCAGTGGCATAGTTTGAATAATGAGGCTGGTGCTGAAGGCCCACACTTTGACCTTTGGTGTGTTGTGTTTGTGTTAGAGATGTAAGCTTTGTTAGCTAAAGCACAATGAGACAGTTCTTGTTAAAAAAGAAGGCACAAACAGCAGAAAGACCTGAGGTTACACAAGAAACACCAAGCAACCCAGAAGACAGCACTATTGGCCTCTCGCTTCACTGCCACCCAGCTCTGCAGGCTGCTCTCCCAGCCACAGGGACACACTGCATCTCCCAGAAAGGAAAACAGGCAAAACCACTGCCCTGTAACAACCTCCATGTGTTCTTCATGTAGTAACCACTCTTTCAGAAAGGCAATAAATAGCCAAACTCCTTCACATGGATCCACTCATTGTGTAATTTCTGCATACATTTTAGTCCCTAATAGGCTGTCCTGGGTTCAGCAGTAGCAGTCATTTTTCTCCTTCTTAGTAGCTGGTGCAGTGCTGTGTTTTTGATTTTCAGCCTGGGAACAGCACTGATAACACCAATGTTTTCGGTTGCTGCTCAGTAATGCTTACTCTGACCAAGGTCTTTCTGAGTCTTATGCTCTGCCAGGGAGGAAGCAGATGAGACACTTGACCCAAACTAGCCAAAGAGGTATTCCATACCACAGCACGTCATGCCCAGTATATAAACTGGGGGCAGTTACCTGGAAGGGTTAGATCACTGCTTGGGTTTGGCTGGGTATTGGTCAGAGGGTGGTGAGTGATTGTATTCTCTTTCCTTGTTGCTTCCCTCATCATTATTATTATTGGTGGTAGCAGTAGTGGTTTGTGTTATACCTCAGTTACTGGCCTGTTCTTATCTCAACCCATGGGAGTTACATTCTTTCGAGTCTACCTCCCATCCCCTTGGGAGCAGGGGAAGGAGAAGGGGGGAAAATGAGCGAGCGAGTGGGTGGTTCTGGGTTGCCAGCTGGGCTTAAACCACAACATAGGCCAATACTGAAATCAGGAACAACACCTCCTTTCTGGTTCAGCTGTGGTCCTGTAGGTCCCCATGCACTTGAGCTCAAGTAAACCTCTGCTCCTGATGAGGATCCTGCTGATCTTCTTATTTATGTACATTGCTTCTCTAAAAATTGAGAACGGAAAAAAGTATTTCCTCAAACTGGGAAAGAAATCCTCTCCCACTTTTTAAAACTAAAGCCGTAGTTTTGCTAGGTAACACCTGCTCCCTTGCTGGATGTGTGTCACACCTGCTGCGCCTGCTGCAGCTGGTGGCTGTGCCCAGGCTCCTCGGGTTCCTCTTTGACGAGGTGTTTGTGACAGAGCTGGTGGACATCTTCTGAATGTACTGCCATGCACCAAATCAAGGCTGTGTACAGACGACGCATGATTCCTCACTTTAAAAAAAGAACATCCTTTTAGAGAATGGGAAAAGTGATATTCCCATATAATCGTGTGCCTGGATCAGAAATATAGCCTAGAGAACAAACTCCCTGTGCTGGCTGACAGCTCTGGCAACCATTACACCCCAGAGGCAGGATAAAAACTTCCAGGGACAGCTGCCAAGAGCCTCTGACTGACAGAACACACATCCACCGCTATAGTCGGAGAGGGTGACGACATATGTCCCTATCTTATGTTGCTTTAGTCCCACACACTCTATTGCCAAACCTCCTCCCCACGCCCGCTGGCACAGACTCTTCCGTCCCGTCCCGTCCCGTCCCGAGGGAGCCAGCTGAAGCGATGGCTCCCCCAGCAGCAGCCGCCGCGCCTTCAGCCCTCTGCGTGGCGGGACTACAGTTCCCGTGAAGCAGCGCGGGCGGAGCGGAATGCGTCGCAGCCGCGGTGGCTGCTGGGAGGAAGTTCGGTGTCTTCTCACGATGGCGGTCGTGGCCGCGGTGCGAGTGTCTGGCCGGCTCCTGGGTCTTAACGCTGTGGCGAGCAGGGCGTTCTGGGGTGGTGTGAGGTACCGCCGGGGAAGGGGAAGGGGAAGGGGATGGGGATAGGGATAGGGGAAGGGGAAGGGGAAGAGGAACGGAAAGGGGAACGGAAGGGAAGGGAAGAGAAGAGAAGGGAAGAGGAACATGGTGGTGCCGTGCCGTGGTCGGGAGGCTGGTTGGCCATTCAGACCTCCCCTCCTCAGTATTGGGCTTTACTGCGCCAGAGCGCGGTGGATCGTCGGTCCCGCGGCCTGCAGCGGGTGTCCTTGTCGCGTCCCCGCCGAGGGTGCGCTGCCAGCAGGCGGGCGCGGCGGTGCGGAGCTGGGCTTTTCAGTGCCCTCCACGGCTTTGGTGAGGGAACTCGCGGGGTGTGGAAAAGGAGATATTTCAGCGCAGTATTATAATGGGAATGAAAACCAGTCAGTTTTGTATCACCTTTTACGTGAAACCATGCTTGTGTTGCTAACTAGATAGTGGCATTTGAGCAAGTCAAGTAACTTGGGGTAGGCTTTAATTCTGTAGTTAAAACTAGCGCTTTATGTATATAGCTATATATGTATGTATGGCACATTTTTTTCTATAGTGGTAGTTATTTTCTGTTATCCCTTTTTCACAGCAGATTAGAAAATGAAGGCATAACTGAGAAAATAAGTCATTAATCTGCTTAAAATTCTGTTTTCTCTCAGACCAGTCAAATAAGCTAGACAGGTCACTGCTGCGTAGAGACAATGTGGCAATCTGGGGGAAAACCAAACATCTAGACCACACATTTTTGTTCTTGTATGAGTAATGAGTCTCCTGTGTCTACGGGAGGTATAAATGTCTACAGGCTATGTTAGTTAGATATTAAAAGACTATGAACAGAAATGTTCTCTGATTCAGTCTTAAGTAGCCCAGAGACTCAACATACTTCTGTCTGGTGCCAACAGGAAGAAAGAAAAAGAAGTAGAAGCAGACAAAATAATTCATCAGGAGAAAAATGAGCCCAGCCTGATCTGTCCCCCACCACGCAGCAGAAGCTATCATCCTCCGGAGAATATACAGAGCTACCTTGAGTCTCGGGTCAAGGAGATTTTTGGGCCCTCGCTTCCTGATAATTGGCAGCAGACATCCCTCAAAGATAACAGGTTAAAGTATCGCCTGCTGGCTCAGCTTGCAGCAGAACTTGGTCACGCTGTCCCCAATTCACAGCTCTACCTGATGCGCAGTGCTGAGGATGTCTTGAATTTCTATAGCACTCCTGTGAAAGATGAGTCCAAGTTTGATGAACTGTGTGCTGCTGAGTTACCCCCAAACTTGAAGATTAACTGGGAGCAGTGAGCTGCACCACGGAGCATTGCTTTGCTTTGCTTGTGTTTATAAGGCAGGGCTGCAGAGCAGAACCAGAGCCCTCTTATTGTTGTAGTAACTGAATTTATGAATATCACTAATAAAAGTTCATTTAGTTGTCCTTGGGTTTCATGGTTTGTTTATCATATGTAAGAAAAGAAGCAGAAGTTGTCCTTGTGAAACAGTGATATGGTGTACTCCGTAATGGTACTAACATGCTTTCTGCCATCTACTGTGCTGCCCAACAGTTAGAGAATCCAGAGGGGTTAGCCAGAGGATCAGCCCCCAGTTTATTCTCCACGTCTCAAAACTTCTTGTCTTTGATTTTGCACTGTGTACTGGGCTTTTGTGAGGGCAGCTGATGTCAGAAGCTCTGCTCAGCTTAGCCACCAAGACTGGCAGAGCCAGCAAACTTGGGCATAAAGGGGGAGGTAAGCCATATTTTTGTATTTTTTTTTTTTTTTTTCTTGAGATTGAAAGGAAGACCCTCTCAGCAGTAATTTTTTTTAGAAGCAATCACAGTTGCCAACTTAACATAAATCCACTTGTTCTACTTAGAATTGGTACATGAAGATAGTGCCAGCTGGCATTCTGAAATCTTTTTACTCGGTAACTGTGAACTCTCCAGCAGCCCTGCAAAAACTGCCATCAGGGCAGCTTGTAGGATTTTTCTGTGTCTGCTCAAGACTTGTTTTTATGTAAACTCTGTTGCTCCTTCTAACAGCTGTTAGTTTTTCTTTTATGTTCTATATGTTTGTTGTTTTTTTTCTTTCTGCCCTGCAACTGGTTGGTGGTGTAGGTTTGCTTTTAATCAGAGGAAGCAAGCAGTGAAGTCAGGATGACAAGAAAGTACATGCAGCAGTCTTGAAATGCAAGGCACTTTGTGAATGTATTCTACAAAGCAGGTTGATGGTGAGGTCAGATTCTGTATGTGTGGTATTTATGGGGATGCTCCAGAAAGACCCTGGCTACACCTCTCACTCTCCTGAACTCTTGCTCCCCTGGTTTCTTTGAGATTACAGATACCTGAAGCATGCTTGGAAACTGCTGCTTTCATGCACTAACAGTGCTCAACGGATTTCTTAAGTGCTGGTTTCTTGCAGCTATGAAGAAATTTAAGAAACCCATTATTTTTTCCTTTTGACTCCTGGGGAATTACTGAATAGCCTGAGTGCACCACTACATGCTCCACTGCAGGGTGGACATGAGGGAATGAGGGTATTTCACTGGTCACTGTGGAAGGCTGGCTGTTCACAAATCGCTTCCCTGTTGCTTATGGAAAAAACAGTGTGATAAATAGGTAGATCTGTGTCATCTGCTTCAGAGCTTGTTTGAGAACAGTGAATTGGAAGTATTTTTTAGTGAAATGATGTATTTCCATCAAAGAAAAGATGCTTAAGTCTTATTTCCTCTTACTCAGTACTCATTAAAAACACTTTGAGTGATAGTTGCACTTTCGGCCCCCCCCCCCCCCCAGTCTAGTGTCTCTCCCAGCATGCAACTTTCATAGCTCATGTAACATGATCAGAGGAGAGAGTGAAAAACAGAAGAATAGGAGAAAAACTGAAAAAGAGGAGATAGGCAAGAAAGGAGCATGACAACAGCCTCATACTAGAGGATAAGCCGAGAGAGGACAAATACTACTGCCCATTCTGTGGAAGCTACTGACCAAAACTACAAGATGCATGCTATGGTAGCAGTGCACCTGAGAGGAACACAGCCTCAGGGAACCTGACTGCAAAACCTAGGCTACAGAATGTAACTTCCTCATCTTAGAATTCAGCCCACTGCTAACTCTTTGCAATGTGAATAGACTTAACGTGCTGCTGACAGGGCATACTGATTGGATGTCCATTTATGCTAAAAGCTTTCCTATAGCGTGTCATTATTCTCCTAACACAGCAGAACAAGGACTAGTTCCACAGCCAAATTTATTCAGGAGAAACTTCCCTGTGGAATTTCGATCAAACTGTGGGACCCAGAACACTGATGCCTCCTCATGGTCACAAAAAGCCTGCATAGCCCAAGTTTGAAGACAGAAGTGGACATCAGTAGAGTCAGAAGAAAATAGCGACCTGGAAGAAACACTGCGAGACCAAACACAGATATCCCAAACGACAGACCAGGCTACATGTTTTAGTTTTTTGATACTTTTTCTTTGCATCTGTTTTGGAAAAAAATATACAAAAAAAGCCAAGAAGAGCCAACATGGAAATGTGAGGTAAACATTCCAGTAAAAGTACAGACAAAGGCTTCTTTTTTAAAAGGAGACACATAGCAGTTATCACCATGCTAGAAGAATGAGATGCATGAAAATCCTAGGAACAGTGAAAAGTCATGTAATGAAGCCTTGCCCCCAGTTTTAACTATTATAGAGGGGCTCTTTTTTGTTCTTCCCCCATTCCCCACCCAGATTTAATTGTCTTTTTATTCCTTAAAGTTGTTAAATTGTAAAATGGCAGTTTAGATATAAATTCTGTATAGCAGTATTTACAGATATGCAGACTGCTACTAAAGACTGTCAGTTTTTGGTTTTGTTTTTGGTGTATTTTTTTTTTTTTTTTTTTGCCAAAGCCCCTCAGTGAAAATTACACTGTGGGGGCAGAACTGCCTTCTTGATTCTGCCAATCTGAATGCCATGTCATGCCACTCCACTGAAGAAGTGGTGTCAGTTTCCTTTATACCAGTGTTACTAGTTACTCCACAAATTTATGATGAAGTTATGGAACATTTAAAGCACAGCCTCAGCTCCACAGCGGTGGCTGTATATCCCCATAGTCAATTCCTGAAGCCAGGTTTCACTGGGAGCTTTAGCTGGGCCTCAGGGAGGAACAGAGATCTAGGGAGGTGGTATAGTCAGCTCACATGCTATCAGCTTCTACTATAAATTTTCACATCCGGTCTGTATATTTGCAGACTGAATACATTGTTTTAGTTATTCTTCAATAACTAGTACGATCACCCACACCAGAACAATCAGGCTTTGATTCAGTAAGATACTTAAGGACATAGAATCATAGAATCGTTAGGGTTGGAAAGGACCTTAAGATCATCTAGTTCCAACCCCCCTGCCATGGGCAGGGACACCTTACGCTAAATCATATCACCAAAGGCCTCGTCCAACCTGGCCTTGAGCACTGCCAGGGATGGAGCATTCACAACCTCCCTGGGCAACCCATTCCAGTGCCTCACCACCCTAACAGGAAAGAATTTCCTCCTTATATCCAATCTAAACTTCCCCTGTTTCAGTTTGAACCCATTACCCCTTGTCCTGTCACTACAGTCCCTAATGAAGAGTCCCTCTCCAGCATCCCTATAGGCCTCCTTCAGATACTGGAAGGCTGCTATGAGGTCTCCACGCAGCCTTCTCTTCTCCAGGCTGAACAGCCCCAACTTTCTCAGCCTGTCTTCATATGGGAGGTGCTCCAGTCCCCTGATCATCCTCGTGGCCCTTCTCTGGACTTGTTCCAACAGTTCCATGTCCTTTTTATGTTGAGGACACCAGAGCTGCACACAATACTCCAAGTGAGGTCTCACAAGAGCAGAGTAGAGGGGCAGGATCACCTCCTTCGACCTGCTGGTCACGCTCCTTTTGATGCAGCCCAGGATACGCTTGGCTTTCTGGGCTGCAAGCACACACTGAAGCCAGCTCATGTTCATTTTCTCATCAACCAACACCCCCAAGTCCTTCTCTGCAGGGCTGCTCTGAATCTCTTCTCTGCCCAACCTGTAGCTGCGCCTGGGATTGCTCCGACCCAGGTGTAGGACCTTGCACTTGGCATGGTTAAACTTCATGAGGTTGGCATCAGCCCACCTCACAAGTGTGTCAGGGTCCCTCTGGATGCCATTCCTTCCCTCCAGCATATCAACCGAACCACACAGCTTGGTGTCATTGGCAAACTTGCTGAGGGCGCACTCAATCCCACTGTCCATGTCCGCGACAAAGGTGTTAAACAAGACTGGTCCCAACACCGATCTCTGAGGGACACCACTCATTACTGGTCTCCAGCCGGACATTGAGCCATTGATGACAACTCTTTGTGTGCGGCCATCCAGCCAGTTCTTTATCCACCGAGTGGTCCATCCATCAAATTGATGTCTCTCCAATTTAGAGACAAGGATGTCGTGTGGGACAGTGTCGAATGCTTTGCACAAGTCCAGGTAGATGACATCAACTGCTCTACCCCTGCCTGTCAGTTCCGTAGCCCCATCATAGAAGGCCACCAAATTGGTCAGGCAGGATTTCCCCTTAGTGAAGCCATGCTGGCTGCCACCAAGCACCTTGTTGTTTTCCATGTGCCTTAGCATGCCTTCCAGGAGAATCGCTCCAAGATTTTGCCAGGCACAGAGGTGAGACTGACTGGACATACTTCAAGTCTGCCAAATAGTCTGGAAACAGGATGGCTAGCTCAAGTCCATAATGCTAAGGAACGCTTAAGTAGCTCACTGAATCGAGGTTGGATGTTTATTATGTTTTGATAGTATCATTCAGGTTAGTTTCCCAATCACCACTATTTTAATCTGAATTAAATATATGCAACTACTTCAGATCTATGCTGAGCTTACTCAAATCTGACCCACTGGTAGAAACACTTCTTATGGTAAGAAAAGGTAAAAGTGATCCCCTCCCCCTGATGTATAAATTCAAAAATGAAAAAGAAAAAAATTGTGTACAAATATCACATAACAACATCAACAATTCAATAGATGTAGTTCCTTAGTGCACACTTTAAACAAGAAAAGTGTTTTTTCCTCTTTTTTGTTTTTGCTTTTAAATTCTGGCATAATAATATTAAAGCTGACAAAAAATCAGGGCAAGCTACATCACTTCTTCATACAAAAAAAGTACAAAACATTAGCCTCTAACTAGACATAACATAATACTGGTCATTGCAGTTAGACATTTAGTAACTGTGTCTTGGGAGTATTGTACTGGGGGGTAATAAAAAATAGCTTCAGTTGCCAGTCTTCCATCTCAGGTTACTTCAGTCATAGAGGCAGAGTGATTCTGCAAAGAGTAAAAAGCAAGCACATTAACATCTGGATACATTTTGGCATTTACATATCCTGGTGTGAAAAATGTATTAGAAAAACCTTCATTAAAATCTGTTGTCCAGCTAATTTAAGTCTTCAAAATGAAGAGATCACTGCAAATGTGACTGCCTTCTGTCCTGAGCTTGTGGTGGGGAAGGCTGAACTCAAGCCCTCCTTTTGAGCTATGAACATTTGCTAACAGGCTTGAAGAACAAGGTGTGATTTTTATAATTGAGACTTTCAAACAGGACTGCATTCTATGCAGATGAACATGTCAGTATGGGCTCAAGCACCTCATAGAGTCATGTAACTAATATAGTGCATCTGTCCTCAGCCACTGAAGAGCCTAGAAGACTGCAGATTGGCTTCACGTGATGTGATTCTACACAATTTGGTATTAGGGAACATACAGAGCTTAAAACCATACAGAGGTGGGGTCATTATGTCAACATACATGCAGCCACAGGTATATAGCAACACAGAAGTCCTCTTTAGGTGGAAACTGATGATTTAACCTTACAGCCAATGTCCAGGACTTCAGGGGTAGTACTGAGTCCTTGGATCATGCTGTGTATTGCAGGTTTTTTATGGGTGCAAAGCAAATCAGCTGGCAATGAATGCAGAATCTGCACTCAGAAGGATGATGCACCTTCTTTATCTGAAGAAACAGTAATGTGCAGGCACTCCCAAGGGTTTGCTTGTAAGAGGTTCAGAGTAGGATCACTTTTTCGTCAATCTACTCCTGCATGATAGGTGTATGGTCATTTAGAGAGAGATACCCCAAATCAGAGAAGACTCTTGGTCACGGTGGACATCAACAGCTAAGGCCTAGTCCCTACCTGCACTTCAGAGCCCAGAATTTAAAAATATGTGGCTAGACAAAATTTTTTTCACAGTCTATGAGTATTTTCACCTGTTCATCCCTTTTGTCATATGCAATACAATGTAAGTAGTACTTAGTTTCTGGACTGCAAGTCCACCAAGAGAACAGTTAATACACACAGTTCCGCAGATTTAGTTGAAAGGCTTCCCCAGCAAATGTTTTCCTAATCAAAATTGACTTTTCAATTAAGCAAAATATTTACAGACGTTAGAAACAGTGTCTATTTTTTTTTTTTTAATTCCTGATTTCACTTTATTTGTCAAAGGGTGGAACAGAATTCACTATTAATCTTGCCACACACCATGTACACAGGAATGACAGGCCACCTAATGAGGAGTACAATTTAAAGAACAAATAAATTACAACAGGGCATTTCAGACAACAGACAAACTACAGTTCCTCCTGTTGCCAGAAATTTTTCGTAGGTGGCATTTGCTTGTCTGTTTTGAAAGGGTCAGCTATGATTCAGTTTAAGCCAACACAAGCCTTTTGAAGCTAGTTTTAACAGAAACACCATCAATAATGGTGCTCTCACTAGCCTTTTTTTTTTTTTTCCAAACTTGAAAGAATGCTATTACCTTCTCTTCTGATGACTTAAGAGATAGGGTATATGATTTCTTCTTACAGAAGATACCAAACAGTAATAAGAATAAAAATCTATATCATATTTTTCTGAACAGCATAGTTTATCCCAAGGATTAAGAATGTGAGAGTAAATCCTTAAGATATGCCAAAAGCACCCTGAAGTGTAATTAGACAGAATTATCTTTACTTTTCTCTCAGTTTTATATTCTTCTAAGAAAAAGTTTCTTAACAGAAATGATATGCTGGGGCATGTGAAATCCTGCTGGTTTAGGTTTGGATGTGCCCAAGAGCAGATGATCTGCAGTATTTGGTAGTTTAAGGGATAAATGCCTTAAAACAAACTCTCCCCAGTGCAAATTCACTCTGCTCAATGGTCCTGATGTTAGGGATGTGTAGTTAGGAATACAACTAGCTTTTACTCTGCCATAACAGGAAGTGTGCTGCTTGCTGATCCAAGTAAGAGGATTTACACTACCTGGGCACTCAATGTCTCCAGAGGACTTTCCACTCTGGGAAAGGCCATTAGCGGCATTCCTCGTGGGTCTTCAGGCTTCGGTTTAGAAGGAGCTCCATGAGTGCCTTTAAAGTTATGGACAACACATACCCCCTGTGTAATTCAGGAAAAAAAAATAAATGGAAAAGAAATGAGATTAGTGTTATCTGTCCACAGGAAAACCCCTCAGGAATTACCACCAGGGGTCTCACAGCTGCCAGTTTTTGACAAGAACAACCTGTGTTTCTGTCGAAGGCGCTTGGGCTTCAATGTGTTTACTGACACAGTTGGGCACGGTGAACTACCTTGGTAAGGGGTTCACCTGGCTTCTAATCCGAGGCGATGAACCAGTCGCAGCCTTTTTATGCCTTATACGACAGGGACTTCCATGTCTGCATCACAGAACAGGGACTACCCTTATGATGCATGCTACTGGCCAAATACTCCCTTCAGACTCTTACAGTCATTTCCAAACACTGAAAACAGCTCACTGGATGGCTGAATCTACCTCACATGTGGATGATGTCAAGTTGATTGAGCACCATTCCTGCATACTTCCAGCACAACTGGTGGTGTTTATCCCACAAGCCCTTCCCTTGTGCATGACCAGACTTAACTGCACCCACATGGTAATGCTAATAAGAGCAAACTCACATTAGCAGTTTGGGGCTTCAGAACACACTGACTGGGAAAAAAGACAAACAGGAGCTGACACATCTGCTGTCAGAGCGATTCCAGCAGCCAGCTCCTTGTTGGCTCTTCCTCTTTGCTGCTCTTTAGACCTGAGCAGGAAGCAGGCTGCAGCCTGGGTGAGTCTGGTGTCAGCAGCAGGAATCTCCGCACCCATCTGCTCCAAGCTCCAGGGAGACCCCTTCCACCACTCTGAATTTGGGCTTGTGAAACTTCCAGGCTAACAGGAGGTCTGCAGGGCCAAAATGTGTCTGGAAGCAGACTATCATTGCTAGAAACAGGAGCTGGGAGCACATAGATTGTCCTGACCAGATATGGGGTGACTGCCTCTCACATCGTATGAGCTAGATTTAAACTGTCTTTCTCAATGGGAATCAGACAAATGACTTACATTAAAGCCAAAGAGATTCAGGTCAGATGTTGCAGATATGTTTTTATTTAAAGGGGCCATGGGAATAAATGGTATGTGAAGGGTTTTTTGTTTTGGTGGTTTGTTTTTTTTTTTTTTAATTTATATTTTAATAGAAAATAGAAAACAATCAGTGTAAGGAAAATCTAGATTTAAGTAATCTTTGAAACCTAATCCCCCCTGGTTACAGGGTTAAAATGTCTGCTTCTATGCAGTAGGTAGTTTTGAAGCATATTTTGATTAAAGGGAATCACACACATTTCTCAGTAATAGCGAAAATCACCTTGATTGTTTGCTGTGTGGGTAAATCCTCAGCAAGAGAACTCTCACCAACCAGAACACAAACCACACAGCCGATAGGGGAGCAAGTACCATTAGAAGTCCAGAGAGATGCAGTTCCTAGATTCTATGGGAAGGCCTTTGCCTTTGATAGAGCATTATTAAAAATGCATTTGGTTATCATATGAGATGGTGAACAATTTCATTGCAACTCCAAATGCCACAAAGGGAAGTAGTTTAGTCTCCCAGGGAGTTTGTTCTGACCTTCCTTTCTACTGCACTTCTTTTATGGTCTGAAACAAAGGAACCAGGACCACTGCTTAGAGCCCCAGATACACCCACTGTGTCCTACATTTTTGCCAGATACCAGGCAGGCAGTAGGGTTTTGCAATACAGGGGTGTCAGAGAAGAAGTCTCAAGCACAAGCCCCTTTTGACATTAGCTGAGACCTACACCACCTTTAAAACATTTTCCAGAACAGACCAAGGAAAAATGTACAGTAATTAAAAAACCTCTTCGAAATATATACAATGCACAAATATCAGATTTATTAATTAGTATAAACATGATTTCCTATTAAGATTTTCTCTGATATTTTAAACTACATGAGGCTAGAATTAGTTCTTAGCAACCGGATTAATCAGCTGCAACTTGAAACAAGAGAATAGTACTTTTATTTTTTAGAGTAAAGTATTTAAAAAGGAATGTGGAGGGACTGATGGGTTTACCAGGAACAAAGCTACAGCACTCCCCAGGATGAAGCCTGCAATCACATCCGAACAGTGGTTTCGATACTCAGAAACTCGATTTAGCCCAGTGAGGAACGCAGCACAGAGGGTACCCAGACACAGCACAGGTTTGGCTAGCCTGCTACTCTTTGTTTTAATTGTGCTTGTGATGTACATCTGCAAAAAAAAGAACAACCCAAAAATTAAAAAGGGCTCTGCCAGAAATTAATCTTTTTTCACCAAGACAAATCGTAAATCAGCAAGGATGTGCCAAAACCCGTGATTCATTTAAAAAACCATTGGGAAACGCTGAAAGAGGTTTAAAGTAATTCAGAGAATACTTTAAAGAGAATAAAGCAGATACTGTTAAATGATGTTTCATGATGTCAAATATGCCATCAATTTGATTTACGTACTGGACTTTTTTTGAGCTGGTATTGTACAGGTTGAGTTTACTGACTCCCTAACTTGTGCAAGTACTTGCTCACATGCTAGCAAACATGCACCCTGAATGTACACGACTAACTGTTTGCAAAAGGAGCCAAGAATTTATGTTTATACTCTTACTAAAACTGTAATGTGCACATGATGGAGTGCCTTGCATCCATGTGAACTAGCTGCTCCAGTTTTCTAAGTGGTGGTAAGTTTAAGAAACAGAGAACGTGAAGAGAAACCATTGCAGACATTTTCTCTGCAAGATTAAATGAAACACAGAATATGAGATTTCCTTCAAAATGAAGCTGATTCTGAAAATGTAATCTCAGAGCATGAGGTTTCACTGTGCTCTGAATAATTTTTAATGAATCCCACATGTTTTTGGCAGTTTGTACTTTATTTTATATGCGTTTTGACAGAGTGAATGAAATCATGTGGGTCTCAATTAGCAGCTGGTCATTAATTCCAGAGCTACAAAATAGCAAAAGTCAAGCGAACCAAGTCTGATGGCAAAACAAATCAAAAAAATTCTCTTCAACAAGGAAGCATGAATGCCTCCATGATTCCCAAAGCTTTGATAAGGAAAGACAGTATCTCGAACACGTTTACCAGAAATATCTCCAGATGATACATTACTGCCCCTACATGACACAGAGAGATACATTTGAAATATTGATTTGATTTTTATTACCAATCAGGTGATAAGTGAACCTGATTCACAAAGCATAGATCTGATCCAGTGGGAGTGCAAACATCTGTTCTGCTGGGGAGTGGAAAAATTACAGACCATGGAAGTTTCTCATCCAGTGTTTAATGTCAAAAGATGGCATTTTATTTGTAAAGAAAAAAAAAAAATTGTTCTCAGAATACGTTCTCAAAGCTGAAAACATTTCCTTGATCCTTTTTCAGATGTTAGAAATTGAAATATGGTTCCCTTTGTATTCTGGACAAAAGACTCTATAAGAAGATCCTTATTATTTTAATCACAATACCACCATGACTGGGATGTCTGATTGTGCTGTCTGCAGGTCACAGACCTCATCTTTTTCTTGGATTACTTAGTTTCTGGGGAAGGGCATTGTTGAGCACTTTGCCACAGGTGGCTCTGAAATCAGAGTGTGACTCTGAGGGCCTGTGGAGACTCCAGAGCTGTTCTCCTTTGTTACGGCTGCAGAGACTAAGGACTCGGTGCTGGCTGACACCAGTCTCTGGCCAAGACTACAGTGGCTTGGCCGGGATAAAGTGCCTTCTGATTTTCCTGTGCCTGTGCTGAAGGAAGTCTGCACAGGCTTGACTTGTTGTTTCCAATTGCAACTACCAGCACAATTTGCTTTGTGCTCCATTTGGCAACATGGGTAATTATTTGACTGTATTTTAATGCCCATCTGTTTCTTCTGCATCCCACATATACAGAGGTCACTGTGGTCTGGCGCATAGTTTTGGGATTGAGAAAAAGAAATTACATCCATTCTCAAGGTCACTCTGTTAATTGCTTTTAATATATTCCTTTATTGTGCTGTATTATGCATAACAAATAATAATGTATTATTTTTCCCTCTCCTTATTTCTTTTCCCTTCTCCCTGACCAAGAGAATCAAATGTCCCTACAGCTAGCTTCCTTTCACTCAAAAATAACCCTAAACCCATTACAACACAGCTCCAGAAGGGAAGGAATGCATCAACCACCTCTTGTAAGGGAAAGGCACAGGCCAGAGAAACGGACCAGGCAAAATTACACTTTCAACTGCCAAGAAACTTCAGAGCTAGACTTTTTTAACAGCTGAATTTGCCAGATCTCTGCCTGAGGAAGTGAAGTTTGCTGCTGCTGAGCACATCGTTTAAGGGTGAGTTCAGTTTATGAAAAGGAACATTCTGGTGTGTAATAGCACTGGGAATGCGACTAAGCTAGCTGAGAGGTTCCTGCTTGCTCTGTTTTTCAATCCTAATACCTAACTGTGCCAGAAGCCTTGAAATGACCACTAGCAACTGTGCACTAGGCGGCAATCTTGTCCCAGTCTTTGCTGGTAGGTTGAGCTGCACCTCACTGTTGCCAAAACTGAGTTAAGGTTCTTTGGGAACAATGGGAAAAAATAGCATTGCTGCTGTCTGAATAATTACCACCCACCCTCTCACCCTATGCTTTTCTTTTAGCAGAAACTAATTTAAACGAACAACATGGAGTTGGATTGCTCTCCTGCTCCCTACCATAGCACTACTGCGGTTTACAGCATCCAAAGGAAAAGCATCGCTTCTTTAAAGTAAGAACGTGGTCCTGCTGGGACAGCTGAAAACCCTAGCTACAGAGAATAGGCCACACATGTTTGTTTTCTTACAGATATGAGATGAAGCTGGATCTTTGGGTTGTCCAGTGGGAGAGTTCTCCTTATTACAGATGGGAAGTAGCTAATGTATTTGAAGCTTCATGCATCTTGTCAGGAAAATGTAAACTTGTAGTAAAGAGAACATTTTTAGCAACGAGGGTAATTAACCATGTGAACAGATTGCTAAGGGAAATCTGTTAAACCCTCATGGGGAGGGTTTAAAACAAGACAAACTCTTTTCCCAGAATGTGCTCCAATTCATCCATAAATCACACACTGAAATAACTAGGAGAGCTTCTCCATTCTGGCCAGGCTTCCTATCACTGTGGTTTGATCTTTATTGTTGCAGTCCCTAAAGACAAGGTCTTTTTTAGATTCCCACAGTGTGTTTACCCTTTCACTTACAGCATGTTTTCGAAGCTTTGTGTGTAACAGCCTAAAATCTCAGTGAAAGTCACATTTGATTTCTTACACATAGCAGGTGTTTTTGAAAATTTTCCAAGATGCTGTTCATAGGGTAAGTTTACAAAACTCTGAATGTCAAAACCAGTTATTTGATGGGTGGGAAAAGGAAGAAGGAATGAATATAAAAAATACGTGAAGAAAATAGAATAAATCATATTAAAAATAAGCTATATATTATTTAACTACATAAGTCATCTATTTGGCTTCTTTGCTGTGCTCTGATCACACTTGATACACTCAAGTAGTGTATTGTGCAATGTGCAATGTGTGATAGTAGCATTCATTTTGTGTGTAATTCCTCTCCCATTTTTTTCAGACAGGCAAAAGCATAGGCAGTCAAGGAGGCTTTTTTGTTTTCAAGTTTAAAATATACATACGTATACATATTTAGCTATATGCAAACATATGCATATATTTAGCATGTATGTTACATCTCTGATGAGAAAGGCAGAGTGGAAGAAGTCTGTCTTGTCCTTTCAGCAGGAAGTGAGGAGATTTGTGGTAGTTTATTTTCCTTAGAAAGATCACAGTTTCATACAAATACTGAAAAATTCTGTCCCTTACAAACTTTAATCTTTCCCTTTACCACAGAGATTTCTACAGTAGAAAAGCTGAACATTTGACAATGATTTGTACTGTAGAACATGATGCAGTCTCCTAGATGCTCAATGCAGATGCTTGAAGCGTGGAGGCCTTGAATTTCATTGGTCCGGTAGGTGTTAACACAAAAATGGAAGAAATTGTTGATGGGGTCACAGTGACCTGGGTTGCAGAAAGGATTTGCTCTAGTGTTCTCTACTATTCAGAATTTCCCAAATATTCAAAGTCTCATGCCCAGGTATGTATCACTCTAATCTAGTCAAGAAGCAATGTTCCCAGGTGTAAAAGACAGATGCCAGGTCATGATCCAGTGTGATGAGACAGAGTCTTCTACCAGCTGACTGTGATAGAAAAAATTACTTGTGGATGCTGCTAGGCAAGGGGTTAGCTGAAGAATCCTAAAAACTATTGAACAGTCAATAAGTGATTGGTTGTACCTTTCAATCCTAGAGACCCTTTTGTGATGGTAAAACAATTCTCCTTGCTTTCACTCCAGAGGGAAATGGGAGGATCAGCAAACATATTTACCTTCCCTCTACAATAAGAGATCCTCCAGTTGTGTGGGTGAAATACTTTCGTTTTGGGTGAACACTGCCATCTGTTAGATGTCCTTCCATGTCTTCCATGACTCCTCTCAGAAGAGCATGAAGTAACAGTTGTCTTAAGATGGTATGACTGGGACACTCATATGAAACATGATTTCCATCATCTGTTTTCTGTTTTGTTGTTGGGGTTATTTTGGATTGTTTGTTTGTTATTTTATTTGTGGTTGGTTTTGTTTGTTCTTTCCAGAAGTGTTAATGAATCAAGGCGTATTTCTAGCCTATAATTTCTTCTTGGGAAAGGTACTTGGAAGTATGTGTTTCTAACTGTACAGGAGCAGGTACTATATGCAGTGATTGCCATCTCTTCCTGCGATACTTCTGGGACACTAATAATACTTCATTAGGTGACATTCTAATTTTTGTGTAAGTATGGAAGCCAGGGCTTGCTGCCTTTTTTTCTCTTTCCCCTACTTCAGGCAAAGGAGATTTATCTCTGCCTGCAGAGATCACGAAAGTGATGCTTCTGGTTCTCCTCAACTTTTTCGGCAGGTGACAAGAAAAAGCCTATCTAATATAAAACCCAGATTATGGAAAAAAAAACGAAACCAAAACACAAAGCCAAAACAATGACAGTGGGAGTACTGTTAGTAGCAGACTAATCAACAAATCAGTACAGAGACATCTGCAGAGGATAGTAGAGCTGCAGTGATGGGAGGAGACTCTTAGATCTTGACAGACATCTATACACTGAAAGACAATGTCTGCGCTGATTTCATTTTCCTTTCTCATGTCCAACTTGTTTTATTTTCCTTGCTCCATGGCTCATCTCTCCAGCTTTATGCAAAATACAGCTATTACTAACCAAACGCTTTTGTTCAGCAGCCCACATTATCACGCATATTAGAATCAGCAAGACACTTGCAAAAAAATTGTGCACAGCACAATTATTAAGCAGAGCTAGATCTGAACATTGCATTTCTTGTGTAATGCTCATGTTACTCCCAACTGACAGGCAGAGAAAAGACAGGTGACAACACCTTTAGAGCTAGAGGGGTGTTTCAGTCAGAGAACTGGGCTAAAATTGGACTGCAGGCTGAAATGCCTTAAGGACAGACTTTTATGACCTTGCAGCTCAGAAGAAACTCTATGTCCTGGCTCCACCTGGTATCTTGCAATGTGGAGAGAAGTGCAGGCTGGTCTTGAAACACTGCGGCTCAGAAACACTGGGGATTTCCTTTTGTGGAAGACTTGCCTTCACAAGAAACATGGGAGGTTGGACAGGGAAAGTCCATGAAAGGATGTAACTAGCGTAGGGCAGAGCCAGGACCAAGCCTGACACTGCAGCTTCCATCTAAGAGTTTTAATGCTGAAAACAGCTTCTACAATAATATTGAGTTTATTGGGAACTCTATTTCATATGTGGTTGCTTATTGTTTGGAAGTAATGTGTGCAAAATGTTACAGGCTTTCCAAACACTTCCCAACAAGTCCTGATCAAAGGAGTTTCTAGTTTATACCTGTCATTATTCACACAATACTCAGTGCACACAGATGGACGCTGAAACAGCAGTGGGTGGCCTCTTGATTTTATAGTAATAATGTGGTGTTTTATTTACCTGCTAAGAAGATCAAGGTAAAATATTCAGCAAATACCCTGTCATCAATAAGCTTAAGAATTTTCTCAAAACCTGATGACCAACAGACAGACTCTGCCACTCATTTGAGTCACTCTGCTGAGGGAAAAAGGCTTAGATAAGCCATTTTGAAATCAGAATCAGGTTAAGTCCTTGGATTTTAATGGCAAAACCACCAAGGTTTTCTACTTTGTAAGTAAGCTTCTTGGATCAATTTTCAGACATTACAGAAATTTCATCCAGAGAACACAAAGAAGTGGTGGATCTCTCTCTCAATACTCTTAAAGACAATTTTCTTCCTGACAGTATAGCAGCATCACCTCGTCAAGATGTCAACTGGGGTCCATTTATCTGTGATAACAGCAAAATTATGGCACTGACTTTTATTACAACCTTCTGTGCACGGAGAATTCAGGTCCTAAACAAGAGGAGAAAGTCCAGCCTAGTTCAGCCTCCCATTGAAATGGCACAGTGTACATTTTTAATGTTCAACAACCTGTGTCATATGAACAAAAGAAACAGTAGTGATTCAGGAGCCTTTTAAGCATAAACTTCATCTTAATGCTAATGAGACAGGGTAGGGAGAAGAGGCCAAACGCATACTCAAGACCTCACCTCATGCCTCCACATCATACAGTGCCTCAAAAGCAACAAGCATTTGATTTGCTTATATTAGGGTTGGTAAAGCAGAGAGAGAGAGAGATATTTTCCCCTACAGATAAAGAAGAAAGCCCTCCCCAAAACAACCCTCTTTTCCTTCAAAAACCCATTTTAAGAAAAATGGATCCACCTATATGCAGCTACAGAGACCTCTTATACAAGCTAGAAATCATCACTGACACTCACCGTGGCATATAAAGCTGAGTAGATGCTCAAAGCAGCATGTTTGGATGGAAATGATCTCCTTGCCTTTTCAATCACTCCGACATCCCCAGTGCAGATGTTGCCATTGTTTATGAACTGGTGGTGGGCTCGACAGTCATTTCCAGTGTAGTTGGGTTTACATACTGTCAGGAAGTAGGGAGCCAAGTTCCCAGTCACAACCTGACCAGCATTTACAAATATGTCAGTGGCAAAAAGTCCAAATGCAAACACTCCTGTGAGAAAATGTTTAAAATAATGATTATTCAAACAGGTTTAAAAGCAAAATAATCTTGGCACCTGAAAGGAAGAGACAGAATGAAAGGTAAGCAACCAAAGCCTTGTTCTGCAGTCATTACCTAAAAGAAGTCCCTGCTGACTCCAGCAGAGTCCTGCATCAAAGGCATGATGCAGAGGACCACATGCTTAACTCTGACAGGTGATCAACTCAGTGACTCCAGGAGGACTCAGAAACAGGCTGATAATGGTAAGCAAGTACATAAGCGTTTTTGTGATTCAAGCTCTGAACAGGAAAGGCTGCACATATACTATGTCTGTAAAGTTTCCCCTATGACACAAACCCGAAGTCAGGTGTCATGTACATGAGTTGTTAAAAATGTTTTTGTATTTTTGCCACATCTGGGCCAAAACCAGGGAGTATAATGTCTCTGAACCTGAAAGAAAAGTGTAGTCCTGAGAAACTGCATTGCACTTGTTTTGATTATCTAGTGTTAAGTACCATTTGGATTTTGACTATTCACCATCCTGATGTTGAAAAATTAAGACCCTAATAGTAATGTTAATTAGTAATATTTGAAAAGTCCCTTTGGAAACATCCTAATGCTTTTCTCTGGAAGACATTTCCACACAGTTGCTGTTCAGCTCATGTCCCTGGGAGTGCATACCCACAAATGCTCCAGGCAGGAAATAGTCTCTTGACAGCAGAAACATTTCCAGGGTTCTGGAGCACCCCTGCTCAATACTGCATTTGTCACATCCTCCACTGACTTCTGTTAGTGTTACCAATACCTGCTACAGCTGTTGTAAACATATATGAAGATCCTTCACTGGCATATAGTGCCCACATAGCAAAGGAACAGAACAGCAGATTTGCAGAAATGCCGAACCCAAATGTTCTGAATGACTAAATCAGCTCCTCTTTCCCCCTACCCATCACTAAGGTGGATTAAACTATCACAAAAATTTAAAACAAATAAATATTTACTTATAGTGTGGGAATGTTGACAGTCATATATTTTTGCTTTCCACCTCCTGTATCTCTGTAAGCAAAAGTAATTTAAATTATCAATTAGATGAGATGGCTGTGTTTAAGTATAACCAAGAGCTGGAGCTCCACAAAAAACATCTTAGGAGAGCTGTGATATAAGAGCGGGCACCACCATGGTTATAACAACTTCACTGTAAAAAGAAAAAAACACTGCTATAGTCTGAGAAACAAAAACTATCAAGGAGTAATCAAAATAATGCAGCAGAAAATGCTTTACAACAAATTAACAAGAATCAAGGGTTGCTCTACAGATATTGTCACTGGTATAGAAAATGGAAGGGCTACATCTGACAGGTCCTTCAAAATGCTCAGGGCCTATCTAGGGGACACTTGTACAGACAGTAACATAAAATAAAACCTGTAACTGAAAATGGATTCATTGTATGAGCGCCAAGAGGGGCTTACCAGTCCCACTTCCTCACAGAGATGGTGCTCTGCTGTAACACAAATTCCTCTCTTGTAGGTTAGTGATGCAAAGAGCCCTATCCCTGAGTAGCAGTCTGGAGCAGCTGCAGGAGTGCAGAGCTGTCTGTCCTCACCATGAGTTTATTATTGTTCATTATTAATGAACTAATGTGTGATCATGGATTTAAAAAGCCAGTGGTGGTCAAAGAAGGAGATAGCCTTCCGCTTGCTCTAGACTGCAGGACTGCCTCATCTTTTTACTGGCATGAGTGCCTTTCTTCCATTTATCCTGCTAAGTGGCTGTGTTAAAAAGAGAAAGAAAGAGCACTGACACTACTCCTTTATTTGCTTTATCCCTCTGCTGATACTTTAAATCCATGGTTTTCCACAGCTGGCATGAACTCCTCATCTATGTTAGCAAGTGCACAAGCAAGTTCAAAGGAAAAAGGCAGTATTTTCTCAGCCTGCTAAAACAGCAGGTTATGCCAGAGATTAATCTTGTTTTGTATGTGGCTCTTTGGCCAAATTCTTCCTTTTTTTTTTGTTTTTTTTTTTTTTTGTTTGTTTGTTTGTTTTTGTTTGTTTGTTTGTTTGTTTTGTCTGTTTTTTTGAGCAAATCACATGGAATGAAGAGAGGATTATTACCCAGCCTTTTATAATACTTAGAAGAAATCTAAGAGCCAGGCAGTCTGGCCCACAGTCTTTATTGTGTAAGTAAGTATAAGCCAGGAACTGAGGAGTTTCAGAAAAAGCTCATAGGCTTCACGATGTTATATTGATTTCTAGGGAGTGCACAGGCACAAAGGTGGTCAGTGCTTTTCTCAAAAAAACCCTAAGAGTTTCAACATCTTCATTTTGTCAATACTGAGGCTGCAGTACTCTGCAGAACAGCAGAGCAAGCCATAGTTGAAACCTTTATCATGCTCTGACTGCTATGAATATTGATCACTGTAATTCCTTTCTTGCATTTCTGCCAAACTGCTCCTTATAAAAATCACAGCTATGCGCAGCAGTAAATTTGGCTAGCAGGAATTTAACCCTTGCAGATTGATTACACATCATTTCGTCTCTGGAGACTGAGATACGGCTGGCTGTAATTGATTTAAAGGCTGTAACACACCAGTGAGCCTGGATAGTGGTGGAGAGTCCCCTGATGGTTTTTGTACCTCATGAATCCATCTGTTCAATGGATTTGTTCAATGACCTAGAGAAGCCAGGCTACTGACCAGAGTGAGAGAATGCAGTGATGTGGTTGCCTGGTTTTAAGAGGCAGACAAATTGCTGCTGAAAGGCTTCACAGGAAAGTCAACTACCCCTAGCTCTTCAGGGTCATATAGCTGAAGTCTGTGATATAACACCACAGAAAGAGAATAGGAGAACATGTACCTCTGCTTAGGTGTAATGGGAGGTGATGTCATCCTGCTAAGGAGCAAGTGCTGTATCACACTGTGCTCCCTCTGACCCAGAAATCCTGGAAGACGTCTTTAGTCCAGAATTTAGCATATGCTGAGATAAGATGTAAACAGTGCAAGCCACATGAAGAGAAGACCTACAGCCTCTACAGTTGGTTGCTAGCAAAAAGGATGGACAGACGTTAATTTCATTTACATAGAGACAGAACTTTTCCTCATCCACACATCACACACACATTTGGCTGCACAGAGGGGCCTTAAAGAAGGAGCAGAAACTATTTCTGGAAAGGCTTCCTTTTTTTTTTTTTGTCACTATCCTGGCTCTCAGCTGTGTTAGTGTGTGTCAGGAGCAGCCAGAGGAAGAGGCTAGAAGGCAAACCTGTAAGTAGAATGTAACTGAGAGACAATTTAGGGGAGAGACAAAGGGTGGTCTAGACTCCCTGCTACTCTCTTTAGCTGCCCCAGAGTCCCAGAAGGAACTGAGGATCAGATTTTAACATATCTTTATCTCCAGCTGGAAAGACCTGAAACAGACTAAATGTGCAAACCAAAAAAGAACAAACAAGGAAAGTCCTGCTCAAAAATGCTGAGGATAGACAGCATAACCGTGAGTCTTTCCATTTCCATTTCAGCTAAACTAACACTTGCCTTGGCAGAAGAATCTAAATGTTAAGCAGCTTCAATTTTGAATAAGTTTTAATTTCTTTACTTACATTTCCCCCTAAACTGTTGTCAGAAAGTCCTCCGAGCATGAACCCATAATTTCTGGGGTGTCACTCACACACTACTCTAAAAGTCTTTCTCTTACTGAGCTTCCTATGTGGCTGTTGATCACTGTTGCCATCTACAAATATGTCTATTGCTTTTTCTAAAGAGACATCTGCCCTGAAGAAGAATCTATCTCTCCTCACTCACTGTAACCTCAGTACAATCCTGTCTTCTCCCTGCAATTTATGCTCAAACTCTTCTTCCACACTGAATCTGTGTAAATATCAGTGACTGCAGCTGCCTGTGACTCCATAGAAACTCCCACTATTATATTTAAAATGCCACTGATTTGAAACAAAACAAGAAAAAAAATCAACAAAAAAACCCTCAGAGATGTAGAACAGTTGAAAAGACATCAGGAAGAGAGAAGTGAGAAATGGGGTGGAAATGAGAATGAGGAGATAGAATTCTTTATTAGAGAAAAAATAAACATTAAACCCTTAAGTAAAATGGCAAAAGAAAAAACGTATTAAAGGGCTCCTGAGACATTGGAAGCTCTGCTCTTTAGTAACATATCCTCATGTCTTCTACTGAGTATGTTTATTTAGGTACTTGTCTCTCAGTGCCCAGTCAATTATCTGAATTTGTCACACTCAACTTAATTTGCTCAGAAAACATTCATGTTACACATGCACACCCACACTCCCCCAACCGTTTTCCATGCCTATGTTTTTTAAAAGGATTAGAGTTCCACTGTAAGGATGGGGTCTCTGGAAGGACTCATGGCTCTATGGCAATGCTGATCCTCAGCCCATCTCTGAAGGTTTTGCTCTAATGGTCCTGTGCATCCAGTACAGCTGTATATTTATAGTCCTGTGACTCAGACTGTACTAAAGCACCCTTCATCATGGTATCTGAAAGGGTGTTGTTAAAGGAGCTCTGTATCATTAATCCCTTTTGCAGCTGGAGAGATGGGGCTTGCAGGAAAATTTATTGTCTGTTGCCATGGCATCAGGAACAGACCCAACAGCAAGCTCCTTGCAAGCACTCATAATCTGGGACTGGCTTCAATCTCCCCAGTGGAGACCCCACAAAGCTCACTTCTCCAGGCATCTACTGCCTCTTGTATGTGCTTCACATGTGAGTGTCCTGCCTGGACACTGTTCTCCCAAGATATAAGAAGGAAGACGTGTGGTCTAGGCATGCAAGAAGAAATTCAGCTCCCAGTGTGAAAGTCCTCTGGAGTCTCAAGATTCCTCCCTACAGATACACATGATTTCTTTCTTCCTTGCTGCTTCACAACTATCTAGGCAACAGCCAGCTCAGACCCTGGCATAAAAGGGAAGAGTAAGGTTTGATTTGTCCCCAGCATGGTGACCTGTTTCTTACAGTGGAAGCTCTTCAGTGATAAAAAGAAGGACCTACAGAAATTTTAGCTGCAGTCTAGGTTAGTGGCAGCACAACTGAATACATCCTGAGCCCTTCTGAAAGGCAGCCAGTTAGTAACAGAACATGCATTGTTTCACAGTTAAATTCAGACCCAAGGCAGGCAGAAGGATAAGGTCAGGCAAACTATGTCCTGCAGCTGTCTACGGAATTGACATTAGAGCTCTGGTGTGTATCTAGCCTATTACAATAAACTCAGTGTGTGTATAAATCTTGTAAACCTTTATCTGCTGAACTGACACCTTAATTTGCTGAAATAAAGCCCTAATTTCATTATTTAGCTGCCCACTGTGAGGTGTCACTATGCTTTAAATTAAGTTGTCAGCAAAAGCTGATTTGTACCATTTGTTAACTGCAAATTATGCAGGTCCAAAGTAAAAGTTACTGGTAACAAATTCACAAAGCATGCTGCACTCCTAAATATCAGAATTGGAGAGAGGCTACTTGCATGTTATCAGGGCTTTGCAGGTATGCAACTTAATTACACGGATTAGAAACCTAATACAGCGAAATGCAACACAAAGCACAAAAAAGTACTTCATTATGTATATGAAGAAAAAGCAAGAGAGGAAAACGATCAAGTCTAGCAACCAAATCTGAAATATCCCTTGGAGATAGTATGCCAAGGATGATAATCTTTCACATCACCAAAAGATAGTCTGGAGTTTCCCTTTTTGCTTCTTTTCTTATAAAATCTAAGTGAATATGCAATGAAGTATCTGTAACTTTGTTTTATGGAAAGCTCATTTAGGCTACTATTCTTAAAACCCTATCTCTTCCCAGCAACTCCAGTTACAGAGTCAGGAATGGAGAAAAAGCTTCTTTGATTTTCTAAACTCTCAGAAGCTCTCCATGATGTGCCTTGCAGGGTCAGGAAGTAGTAAATTTTTCCTCACACATGCATACTCAGACACCTTGAAGGATTTTTCTCATCCTTTTGAGTAACACCAACTGTAATGACTTATAAGGCAGTATTCCAAGGAGTTAAATGACTACTTTTTACGGGTACTTATTTAAGACTCTTGCTCACACATCTGAGCCAAAGAAAACACCAGATATGGATATTAGAGTGAATTTGTACCAAGACTAAATAGGCAGCAAAATTCTTTGCAACAAGACGGACTGCTTGCTAAGGTATCTTGGAAGACAATTTACTTAATCAATTCGGTAATTTATGGTCCTCAAGTTTAGCAAGAGAAAACTCATAGAAGGAAATCTATGTTTGTCTTTCCAGAGCTAAGCATCCAGGTAGCCTCTTTTTGGAATAAGCAGCTGTATGGAGCTAACTTCCCTGAACATGCAGCACAGGCTACAGCTGCTCAGTCTGTGTCATGATTTCAAAATTCAGGTGGAATGTCAATGAAAAAATGCAGCTATTTTTAGTTCCTTTCATAAATTATTTCAGCCACTTTTCAACAGTCTCCGCTTCTCTTATTTTACTGAAGGGCAGGGAAAAGGTTGCAGAAGAAAACAAGCAAACAATCAGTGTATTTTAAGATGAGACAAACACTTTAAGCCATTTCTAATGATGTTAACTTCATCTTTCATAGGAAAACATGCATAGCTGCAAAGGCAATATTGATTTCTCTAGTAGGGTTCGTATCTATAGTCACTCTCTGAGAGTCCATTGTATCATCACTGCCTCCTTCTCTTCCACAATCTCACAAATGTTTGAGCATAAAGCTAACTACAAGAAAACACAGTGCTTAGAGCAAGTGCTTAGCTTCCATGGTCTAAGCTCTTTTAGTGCTGACCCAGCAGGCAAGAGTATTTGATTAGGACTCTGAATGTGCTGCAACATTCAAACAGCCCTGAGTGGCCCAGTGGACTCTAGCACCCTGCTTCTCTCCTAATGGCAGTTTACTATCCATCAATGTATCCTAGACCTTATGTGAAGTTCAAGGGTATTTTACTTTTAACTGCATTCCCATGTCTTTTGTTTTTATCAGCAGCACTCAGGCCAGGCCTTAGTAATGAACCACAGGTTGTTTGTCTCTACCCCCAGTACAGAAGAAGGTAAAAATCCATTTCCACTTCCTGACTGCCATGCATAAAGCAGGAGACACAGAGAGGGGAGAGGGAGAGAGAAAACCTTTGCAGCATATATTTGCTGCTGATGGAAATCCTAACACAGAATAAGACTCTCAGCTCCATGCATGCTCTGAGCAAGTATCTTTGCCTGCAGCCAGGGCTGTGCTCCATGGAAGCAATACAACCCTTGCCACAGTTACAGCAGACATTTTTCTTCCAGACAAAATTCAGAAATTAGGCAGTGATAGAGAAGAAGGGATCCAGAGATTTTTAGCTTTTTTCCCCAATGCTTTTGTTGACTCAGACTGAATTCAGACCCAGCCTTTCTGCCGGATGCAGTGTGTAAGTATGCTTTAACTTTATGAGTATACAGGGAGGGAGGTGCAGTGATGCTCTGTGGGCAAAGCCCCTCTTAGTCAGTGGGGAGCCATGTTTACACTGGCCCATGCCAGCAACAAGACAAACCATCCCATCCAATGGGTGAACTTGGGACTTCTCATGAATAAGGAGAGAAGTGAGAACAAGCCTCTTACACATGCAGTTCAGAGCTGCCCTCTTCCTATTCAGCTGGGAAGTAGGAAGTGAGCCCTCCTTATGTCTAAACAGCTTGGGTGTTGGGCAGCCTTAAAGGGCTGTGAATTGGGAAGCCTTCAGAAGAGAACTAGATTTTCTGTTAGTGCCACAGTGGAAACACAAGCTATAATGCTATTCCTCTTCCTGCTCCAAAAGAACCATGGGATCATCACCTCAGTAAGGTCTCACAGACATTTTTTGACTAATCAACAGTGTTAAAAAGGCTTTGTGGTTTGCATGCAGCATATAAAGAAACCCCCAATGGTTTAGTGACAGAACTTCTTCATTACTTTCTTAGCGATTAACTCAATGGAAGCTCTAACAAAAACAAAACAGAACCCCCACATTATTTTATGTGGACTCTGCGCTTTCTTAGATTTTGTGGCAGAGCTATGGATGTTAAAATTAGAGCTGAAAAGAAAATGCCAAAGAGATGGGCTGGTGAGGACCAATTTGTAAGTAAAATGGGTAGCTTACACAGGCTAGCAATGATGGAATTATTCATATAAGGATTTGATTGGCATAGCCTTCTTTAAGGGTCCATAAGAAGCATTAAGCTCAACAGAATAGGATATAAACTAGCTCCAGCCAGCATGATATGGCACATTTTGAACATTACCTTGCAAATCCGAGGGGGACTATCCCTCTAAGGTGGAAGATGCCTGTAAAGATTTCACAGCTTAATTAATTTTGTGGTGTAGATTATCAGGGTGTTTTCTTCTGTTTTGGTGCAAAAAAGGGACTAACTAAGCTTGCAGTGCTCAGGATGCTTACCTATAAAACGTATTATTCTTCGAAGCAGTGGGTTCAGGTAACAGCACTCTCCAGTCAAAATAGTTTTCTCTTGGATAATAAGGGTTTCTCGCGTTGACTTTATGAAATACATGGATATCTCACCAATAAAAATCTGTGGGAAAGGGAAAGAAACAAAGGGTTAAAAATTACATGAGCAAACATGAAAACATGGGTGACTGGTTCCAGCCCACAGGATACTACACAGCAGTGTGTGTTTGGAGCATTGCATTTCACAGTGTGTCTACACTTACTGACTTGAGCTGAACTGACACAGACCTGCTCTTAGCCGGGAAAAGGATCTGCCATTCTTGCACTCAGTGGCAAGACATATCAATTATTAGGCCTTCTTATACTAACTCCTGGAACACAGGGAGCAAAGAGACTTTAATGAATACCGTGGATCACAGAAACTCCCATTTTTACTGTGATTAGCACAGAATTTTCAGGTCCTGTTATTAGCATTTAAAATTTACTGACAGTATAGACTTCATGGACAGAAAGCTTCTAGACATCTGGGGAACTGGAAAGTGATGCTGCAGGAGTCTACTCCAAGGTTTTACCAGGAGGCCTCACTATTATTGGATGCTTCCAGTAGCCTCCACACATTCTCAAACTTATATATGCCTGTGTCTGAGATATAGGTTACAGAAATGCCAACTTTGAAAGGAAATTTAAATGAAGGACATCCCTGCAATGGAAATTGATCTGAAGTCACAAAACTTTTGGGGATGTCAGTGAACATTCTGCACAAACATACTGTATTTGTACTAATGAAGTAAAAGGTGCCAAGGTATGGGTACAGCACAGCCACTCACCCATAGTTTTACGTTGTTAGTATGGTCACTGCCACAGCCTGGCCTGGTGACAACAGTCTCAGCAAAAGCCTGGGACAAGTCCCCAAGGAAAGCTGCGTGCTACTGCTATGTAAATAGAAGGAGTTCAGCCATTTGGCCACAGATTGCACAGATCTGGCCACAGAGGGCCAGAGGATGACTTCTAGCCTGTTTCATTTACTAAATGCCCTAGTTTATTAAAACATCAAAAATGATGTCTCCAGGGATCCAGTGATCTTGATGTTAGCTGTGCTTACATATTACAAATTTTTATTGTGATCAGATCATTCATGCTTTCTATGAAAATGGTAACTGCTTCCCATGGGAGTAGGATTAGTATTTCCTGAGCACTCAGAAATAATTTAAGTCTGTCTTAAATTTAAGACAGAGGTGTATCTGCCCTATCTGAAGCTGGACAGAGTTTGAGCATGGGCTTTAGAGGCAGTGACAGTCCACTCATAGAGGGCACTTCTGAAAATCCCACATATCATGTTTTGTCATCAGGGTTTAGAAAGCAGAACTAGGTGCTTTTTAGAAAGATACAGTTTTAAATGAAAGACTTTAGGAAAAAAACCCAACAGCCTGAAGTGGAAGAAACTAGTTTTTAAAAAGGGTGCACTCAAAAGAATTACTTTAATACATTGCTATAAGACACAAAAAGAGTGCATGGTGCTAGGGAATGGTCAGAGAAATGCATAACAAAAAGTGTGTGTACATACACATGCACACAGACACCAAGAGTTAGTATTAATATCAAGGGACTAGTCTTAGTTCACTTTGACTGCTGGAACGGTATGTTATTTCAAGGGCAACAGTTTATCCTTATTAAGCCAGATGAGCATCCTTATCGATCACTGACATTCAAGCCAAGTATGCTCAACCTCTTTATAATTCTAACTGCTGATGGCAAGAGATGTGGAGTTGTAAAATGTATGTCAATAATGGCATTTGGGGGTGAGAGCCACACTGAAATATTGCCCTTATCCCATTTCACTCCATCTGCTTTTAACAGAATTGGCAAGCGGTTCAATAAGCTCAGCTCACTAACTATGGGGCTGGGAATTAAGAAAAAGACCATCTGCACTAAAGCAGTTTAAAAGTGACACTCTGCTTCACATTGTTTATTATTTGAATTATGATGATGTTCAGAAAGTTTGAATGAATACTTTGGCTCTCTGTCTTCTGTGGCTGTATGTACACATTGAGAGACAACCCACATCCTGAGGAAATTCTACTTTGTGAAGACATGGGTTAGTGGACTCTAAAAACCCCAAACTTTTCAAATTAGACAGACAGGTACAAAACATATTAATAGACCTGTAACAGTACATCCATTTTTGAAGTTCCTTTGCATCAGTGAATGTTTTCCTGCTTCAATTCCCTTCTTTATTTCTATACATTTAGCTGTCTGGCATCCTCCTAGAAAATCCCATGTGGATAAATTAGTTCCACTTAGATTCAGGAGTAAATTTTGCCAGGCTATAAATCTGTTCAATTCCATTCCACTGATTTAAGCAGAGTTGTCCCAATTTCCTATAGCATAACAGATCAAAATGTCATTATTTTTTTAGGTGAACAGTATTAAGCCTTTGGCTTAATACAGAATTTATATGTATAGTAATAATGCTGTATTTGTGAGGTGATGTAAAATGATTCAGTGTAACCGGACTATTCTTGTGGTGCCATCACTGGTACTGTATTTAATTGAATTTTGTTTCCCTGTATGTTTAATGTGGCTCTAAGAAAGTCAGCCTTGCTGTTCTCTGAAAATTCAATGGAGGCCTGGGCACCTAATTCTGATAGCTAATCTAGCTGTGGAGAATTGAATGTGGTCTGAACAGTTCCTCAAAGAACTGATTTTTTTTTTTTTCACCAGGCATTTCTGAAGTCAAGTAACTCCACTGATTCTCATGATTCTGCATGAGCAGGGTCCACATCCAGACAAGTTGTCCAGCTGTATCTGAATATAGATACACAAATACTAGTGGAAAAAGAAAAAAGCAAGGAAACTACTTATTTCTTCTTGGGAAAACAATGTAAGGTTAACGAACTGCTGTATCATCCTGGCTTAATTAGAGAGAATAAATGGCAAGAAAATGTCACTGGATGTTGGGGACTGAAAGCACAGGTCATCTGCTGTCTGAGGTGATGTAGGCCACAGGGAAGGAAAGGCAGTGCCACTGGATGTGATTTTGTCCTTGATTACCTGAATGGAATAGCAGCTCAACTACACTGAGATTATGTTGCTTGGACACTCTTGCTCACATTCATTTTCACATTATTATCAGGTAGAAATACTACAATGATGCCCCAAAGCCCCAGTATGAATTTGAAATAGCTACCCAGCAGTCATTTTTCCTCTGCTGATTTCAACCTATCCACTAGAAAACTTCTTCAATTTGACCTGCCTTTGCATTACTGGCAGTGTCACCAAATACTTGCTCCTCAACATTCAGCTCTCAAAACACTCGGCTGCACACGCTTTACGTATTTATTGGCTCCTCCTGAGCAAAGAAGCAGATAAAATGATCTGTCCCATTTTCTTCTTCAACAGCCTTTTGCCCGTAATCGTCCTTGAACTTGTGAACTGGCATTTTCAGACAGTGAAATATCACACCTTCCCCTTCCAAGTTCTCAGCAAAACATGAACACCCAATACTTCCTGCATTCCTGTACAGATTACCAATGGTCAATTTAATTATCAGCTTAACCAACAAACCAATGTAACTATCTTTACATTTCATTTTTTTTTCCTACAACACTTTCTGATAAGCTCACTGTGTCCTTGCCGAACAATTCTTTGCACAACTGCATTCTAAAAATATGTTGGGGTAAACATCAAGGAGACCTTTTTCCATATGTATAAAATAAGATAAACTATCTTGGAATGAATCTGGGGTACAACCAAGAGGAGGTTGCAGAAGAGAGGCACCCTGGTATGCCAGTCCTGCTGGAACTGTGCAGTGAGGTGGTTGTGGGGGTAGCCTTGGAGAGTTATTAGAAAAGTAATTATTGATAGTGATGACAGCCAAAGATGAGTCCGGCTTGAAGACTTTTCTCTTTCACTAGTTTCTCTCATCAGGACATTAACCTTATACCTCAATTCAAATCCTCTAGCAAAGCTGTCGACTATACTGTTGTTCACTCCCCTGCCACACTGTGGCTTACCTCTCCTCCAGCAGCCAAAATCTTCCTCCTCAGTCACGTTTCTCCAAACTCCTGTGCATGTAGAATGCCACAGCTGGCTCTTCCAATGCATAAACTGGCTCACCACCAGCCATGCTGCCCCGGTCTTGCCAACTTTTATCCCCACCTCCCTTTGAAAACTCACTACAGATTCATCATAACTTAGTCAAACTGCTTGCCATTCTTCTCCCGTGGTTTCTGGCCCAACTGCCTCCATACAGCCCCATGTCACTGCTGGCAGAGGCTTCATCTCAACAGCCCTCCTGCCACTCACTCACTCATGGCTGACAAATGGGAAAACACTGTTTTTCTATTTTTTTTCCCACTTTCAGCAAACACAGGGGTTGTGTGAAAGTTGCCACAAACAGTTTTCATGTCAGCTGCAATTCCACGCAAATTAAGGAGGAGCGTCAGCCAGGGCGCACAGAATAGATGCAGGAAGCACAACTGTGCCCACAGCCTGGGACCGTCTGAAGTCTCCCTGTGAAATAACATCCTTTTGCTGCTTTCCACAGAAAAGTACAACTGATGGCATTTCCAATCACAGAGAGACAATGGAATACCATATTAGGAAGAATTATGTGAAGTAGAGGCAGGGTCTGTCTTTTCTATGCATTGATTTTATGTCTTTCTGATTTCTGAGAGTTTTTAAATCTATCAACTTGTTTAACAGCATCCTTGTGACACAGTCAATACTTGTTAACACCACTTTCTACAGAGAAACTGCATCCAGAGACATTCTATTACACAGAAATATTTCCAGCAGAAAACAAAACTGAACTTCCATTTTGGGACATCATCACTCTCAGTTCTGGACAGGTTCCAGCAAGCTGTATGAGATTTCCTGAATCCTCTATAAGGATGTGTTTGGCTGCATATTAATATCAGAAATCTAAATTAATCAAGTCTTCAATATTCAAAGAGCAGTCTAGGGGAGGAGCAGATACATGGAAGGCACTGGCTTTGAGACAAACTATGTGTAGAGTGCTCAGAGAACATAAGCAGATGAGTGTTATGGGGCTCTCAACCCCAATAGGCCAGTTTCAGAATGACTCCACACAACTCTCCCTGGGAAAAGCAGGCCTGTTCACCAAAAGGTGACCTCTGCAAAATGCTCTAGCAGATGTTCCATCAGCACTGGCTTGCACTGGGCCAAAAGCAATTCTGCCCTTTTGCATCACAGTGCATCTGAGGACTGCATTAGCACAGCTGCCTGTCAGTAGAAACACTTGTCAGGCTCTACATAGGAGCTGATGGCTCCATTCATGTGTCATTAGTTAAATAGCAGAAAATTTTCCCTAGAACTACAGAATGAGGAGGCACAGAATCACACAATAACTTTGCTGGGAAGGGGCTCCAGGGGCCTCCAGTCCAACCCGTACTCAAAGCAGGACCACCACAAACCACAGCCTTGAGCAGTTGTATTAATGTATGTCCCCAAGAATGGGGGTCCCACGGCCTCCTGGGGGCACTGTTTCAGTGTTTTTTTACTGCCATTGTGAAAATATTTTTCTTAATAATTTTCTTTTCTTGCAGTTTGTGCCCATTGCAAGGTTGCCTCTTGGGCTTAGAACAGTCTGTCTCCATCTTCTCTACAGTTCCCACTAAGAACATGGCTCACATTGACTTTCACTTAGGGTTGTTAGTTACCCAGTTCCTTAGATTTCCCTCACAGTCAGCCTTAGGCCCTGAGGGTTATTGATCTGCCATCCTACCTGCTACCTACAGAGCCAAATATTGACACTGCAGAGCTGAGACTCCATAATCAAATCCAGGCAGCAAACACTAGTCAGCATTCATATAGAAAAAGGGCATTTTAGGAAGCAAGTGGTGACTGAGGTCTGTTGCAGCACCCTCTCCAGGACACTATTTCTGCTGTGATCTGCAGCCAGGAACCTGACCCAAGCCTGTCTAAGGAGGGCAGAGGATTTCTTTGATAACATCAGTACTTTCGCTGGTCATGAAGACTAGGGATCAGCTGAGAGTGGTCTCAGACACTTTCATCCTTGCCATCACCATGACGGGTCTTTTCCAGTCTGCAGGAATCAGTGCTGTATTTTGCATGGCTATAAGAGGAAATGACGCAACGCCTTCAGATGAAGGTTGCAGGGCCAGCTCACCCACAATCTGCTGAGGACAAAACCTTAATCTGTATTCAATTACTTATTATGTCATTCTGTGGTTTTATGTAATTTTGTTGTTGTTGTTGTTCTTCAATGAAAACAACAGCAAAGAACAGTTTAAAGTCCTTTTCCAAAAACAGAAAATTGGTTTCTTTTATACAAAGTCAAAAGGGCTGAAATCCACAATTTGGATTCTAGACTGCCCACCACTGCCCACCACAACCCACAGCTGTGCTCAAAAAAGCAATTTACTGTGGTAAAACCATCTAAGAGAATTTTACTGAAGTTTTAATTGAGAGGAGAAATTTCCCACAGCTCTGCACTGTTCCTGAGAAACTGGCATGTGACCAGAGCCATTAGTAAGTCCTGGAGACACTGGCCGTAGCAATGCCTGAAAGTGTTACACCAAACAAACAAGGTGTATTTACTATTTTCCAGAATGGTGTGCAAAATACAGAACCGCAGAATGGTTTGGGTTGGAAGGGACCTTAAAGATCACCCAGTTCCAAACCCCCTGCCATGTTTAGGGACATCTTCCATTAGACCAAGTTGCTCAAAGCCCCATCCAACCTGGCCTTGAACAGTGCCAGGGATGGGGCAGCCACAGCTTCCCTGGGTAACCTGTGCCAGTGCCTCACCACCCTCATAGTGAAGAATTTTTTCCTGATGTCTAATCTACCCTCTTTCAGTTTAAAGCTGCTCTCCCTTGTCCTGTCACATAATAAAACCACTGAAGGTTATAAGTACCAGAGTATACACATTAGCTATAAGTTATAAGGTTATAAGTACCAGAGTACATACACAGGGTAATGTGCACACCCTTGCCTCACTCCTACATATCCCAGTTTGTCATTCAGCATTTCACATTCTGGGCCTTAGCAGCCCCAGAAAAAGGGAGAGAAGCCACCACTCACAGAGGTTGCCTGGCAAGCCTCTACAGCCTCATCCTGTGGGGAACACTGGCTCCATTTCCTAACAATAAAAGGAAGGTGTAGCCAAATGCCCTTGGATGTTGATACTCCTCTCTGTGAGCAAGCTGAAATGGGAGGCCAGCCCTGAAAGCCAGGACCATGCAAGCTCCATGTGTGGTACATCTCCTTGGAAAAGGGACATAGCCTTCCTTAACCAGAAAAAAGGGACCCTCCAGGTATTGAAACTGACCTCTCCTCATTACCACCACCCAACTTGCCATGAAAGCACAGGGGTGAAGCATGGCAGGTAGGAGTCTGTAGCACCATGTGCTTTCCGGCAGCACGGTCACCAGCAGAGCCTAGGGATTTCTGCCTGAAAAAGCTGGGAAGAAGCTACTGTAACAAAGCTCGGAGCTACATTAGTTCCTCTTGGTTTTCCCATCATGTACTGAGGAGCTGCCACAGGGGAGTCAGCCAACACGGGCAGAAATTCCCTGCCTACCCTTCTAGAAATAAATCACTGTAATGACATGGCTGTACTAAGCCAAAGCCAAGGAAGCAATGTGGCATGGAGAATAGGAAAACCACCTGTAAGAACAGTATTTCTGAAGCTTGGAAGGTAAGTACAAATGAAAAGAGAAGTTTGAAGACTTTCTTCCTGCCTCAGATAAATTTGATCAATACTATAATTAATTTATTAATCAGGCCAGTTCAGTTTGACTGATTCCAACATTGTCCGAAAACAAATACTCCTTTGCACAGATTAATAGCACTGGCCAGTTAACAATTACATGTAGGCTGCCACTTCCAACCTTGAAACAGAAGGGAAGAAACTGAAGGTTGTGTGAAAACTGTAGTGCCACATTCTTTTCTACTTTACGGACACAAAGAGCAGTGCCCTTGACGCTGTCTGCTGTTGCTCAGTATTCATTTCAGTGAGCTGGCTCTGTTCCTAAGCCTCTCTGCTTCTTTTGGGCAGGCAGGCAAATCACAATGGATGGAGGAGTGCAGACAGCAGCTTTCAACTCTGGGAGGGTTGTTTAGTACCAGCTGGGGAACTGGCTGATTTGCAGTAACCTCATATCAGGGAAAGCTAATTCTGAGGGACACTAATGAACGTGGTGGAGTCATCCCAGAATATTTTTAAGGAAATGGCTTTAAAATTTTGTTTATACAAAGCAACTTGTTTTGATGAAGTTCTCATACTGGCAAAAATGAGAAGAATTACTACTTCTTACCACTTCCTGCCTCAACATTTTGGAATTGACAGTGCACTGACATAGTATGCATTCTCCCAGCCTCTACATAACTTGCTGCTGTGGGATAGGTCACTTTTAAATTCGCCAGACATAGGATCATGGAACTCAAGCTCTGGTGCTCAAACTCACAAGCTGCTCTGAATTTTTATGTTATTCCCTATCACCACAGAAACAGCTGAGTAAAATACCTACACCATGTTTGCCTCCAGGAAAAGGTCTGCATTCTAACACCTCCAACTCTGAAAAGGAAAAAAAAAAAGGCAATTATTCTCTGGCTAATTTCTCCCTTCCTGAAGGACCTATAGTCACCAAAATGAGAGACTGTCTCTGAATCTTTGTAATGCAAAGATCAGCTATCCAGATGTGCAGACATTTTGCTGTAGGCCACCTGAAGCCCAAGACAAAATCATCTTTTTTAAAGCTGGAAACTTTCGACCATTTGAAATGCAACGGATGCCAAGACCAAAGTTCTGTGCTATTCTTGCAAGCCACAGAGAGAAGTATCTTTCTTCTCATGCCCCTTCCCTAAGCCCCTGGAGACTCCAGGTAGCTACACTACCCAAGTGCTTGCCATGACTGTCAAGGATAGTATATTCTGTCTGCAAAATGATGTAACCATAGCTTCTACATTGCTGGGAGACAAACTGAAACCATTCCCATACCCATGTCAGCATGACATCAGGAATGCTGAAAATTCAGCAGTTGTTAATAACAAACCACCAACAATGTCAGTACAAATGAAATCAGCCTGCAAGGAGGGGAAAGTATCTGAGAAATACAAAGGGAGGGCATTACAGACAACTAGCATGAGATGAAGATGAAATCATACCTATCTCATGAATGAAATGAGTAAATTCGTGTTTGTTAATCAAATCTTGCTTGCTTAGGAGTTACTTGCTTAGAGTTACTTGCTTGCTTAAGAGTTACTGGAAAATTACGGTGCTTTGACATGTTGCTTATGGACCGTGGGTATTCGTTAAAGTAAACGATGTATGGGGGGAAGGCGATAAGGAGCCTTCCTTCCCACACCCACCGGGAGGCAGAATGAGACCCCTTATCTACAGGTCACACAGACACAGAGGATGCCAAGAGGTGCCACGTATATCGGATGAAGAAGACTATAAAACCAGTGCCTTTGGGGAAGTGGGGTGCGTGCCGTTGGTGGAGCGGAGACTCCCCGGCTGCCCAGCGCTGTTTTGCTTGCTGTTGCTTGCTCAATAAACCAATTTGATTCATTGGTCTGGCTCTTGTCAATTTATTTCAGCCACATTTATAACATGAAGCTCTTCATGATCCTATAGATAACTACAAGTTCAGTCCAAAACAGGCAGGATTTCAGGAATATTCCTTTTCCATCACTGTCAACAGCAAAATTTATTTATTGTGTCTGAGGATATATGTTTCGGGGGATAAATCACTAAATATGAAGTAAAATGGCCAGTTATTTCTTTACAATGAAAACGAGTTTTTTCCTTATGTTAAGTGCAATTTATCACTGAATTCACGGTATCCTACTGCTTTGCTGCAAAGATGCTAATACCACCACACTCAGAAAATTAAAAATGAATAAAGCAGATGAAAGCCTTTGACGTATCCTCAGTGGAACATTTTTGAGAAAAATGCACTTCACAGAACAGAGTTGGCCATACATGATTTTCATTTATTTAACAGTGTTGTCATGAGATTTGGGCATCTCCCCTTGCAAGAAATTCTCATTATTAGAGACTAAGGTTATCAGTAGAAGCATTAAAAGCCTTTTGTAATTCCGATGTATAATGGTTAACTACCCAGTGTAGCATTAAAAAAAGGTTAAAAAGAGTCAACAGCATCATATATTTCAAGAACAACAAATAAAACTTCAGAAAACCAGGCTGGTCTTATTTATTTTGCCACTAAAAATGCAGGGAAATGCACATACAGTGGCACCAACCTACAACAGCACTTCAGAGAAGTGTTATCAGGGAAGAAATAAAGTACATGTATTAGTTTTCCCCATGGCCACTGTCATAGCCAAATGACTGTGACACAAAGATATTCCATTAAATTCACAAAGATGCTCCCTCTTGGCCTGCAAGCATTGTTAACGCCTCACAGTTATGCTGAAATCAGGGCTTTGAGTCTTCTCCAGGCCTGTGCACACAAGACTGCACTTAAATACTGCTTGTGTCTCAGATGAGGGAGCTTGTACTTCTAGATTATTTCCTATAGCTCCAGAGACACTCCTAACTGTGTACCATGACTGCTCCCACATTGCTGCAGGCTTCCACCCCTTCTAATAACCACACCTCTCATGCCGTGAGATGTCAGGCAGTGGAAATATGCTGGCAGCACAGAGGCATCAGACTTGCTACTGTAAATCCTCTTAGCCAAACCAACCATTTGCTGCCAGAAAGTGAAACACCAAGTGTCTTGCAGAGGAGAAACTAGTAATTGTAAGGGCGGATTGGTATTACCTTTCACTTAAGTCATCTCTTCACATCCTGGAGCTGCAGGATGTCATTATTCTTGAGAGCAAAGTGTAGATAGCAAAACTACAACTTAACCCACAATGGATGCATGCAAAGCACCCTCCCATGAAGCACAGCTGTGTGGGTTCTTTTTCTTTTTGGTCTGTTTGCTTTTTTGTTGTTCTAGTTTTTGGTTGGGGTTTGGTTTTTTTGTTTTTTGTTTTTTGTTTTGAGAGAGAGTGCAATCATCACTGTATAAATAGAAAGGGCTGCAGGAGCTCCTTTCACTGAAATCCCTGGGAGATTCAGCTGGATCAAACATCTCTTCCCAGATTGTGACAGTCAAAATGACAGGCAGCACCCATACAGTTACCAGATGACAGCTGAGGATGCTAATGGTGGTCTGATCAACAGTGCAATGCAAGGACAGAAGTTTAGGAAGACTCTGAACAAGCCGTCTCATTTACTAGCTTTGTATTACCGGTCATTGCCAAAACTCAGTCTGCAGAGTCAGCTACCAGCTGAAGCAGAGTTTGAAATCAGTGTGCAAGGAGAGGGAAGTTTCTCAAAAAAAGATGGGAATGGGAAATAATGTGAAATTACTCATATAAAAACACTGTGCTGACTGCCAGTCAGGAGGACAGAAAAAGATCCCTCAGACTTATGCTCTGGTTGAGGACTAGTCCAATACTAAGTAATACTACATCAAATAATTAATAATACAACAATAATACAAATAATGCAAATAATGCATTAAATAATGTAGTAAAACATACTACATTGAAAATGGAGAGAAAAATGTTTTCCCAGGAAAGTTTGATCTATTGTCTCCTTGAAACTGTACCCAAATATCACAAAAAAAGCATGGTGCAAAGAGCCCTGTGCTGTTCCTGACCACACTTTTTTTTAGCTGATGCTGAAGTGTCCTGTACCAAAAAATACAGCCTCTTCTGCAAATGGTTTTCACATTTCTTACCACATTCTCTGTTATACTGTTTCATGCATTAAAGTTATGGCAGACCAAAACTTTAAATGGACTATGGTGCAACATTCACCTTTCACAATTAAATACATCATATACAGCTTTAATCAACTTTTGAAAGGGATGCAAACCAAAGTTTAATACAAGAAAGAAATACTGAAGACAAAGGAATAAAGAGAAATAAAATGAAGTACATAAAGACACAGTCTGATAGGAATTTATAGATGTAATTACAAATGCAGCAAAGCTGACTATATGTGAAATTTGCAGCTTTCCACAGAAAATGGAAAAGGGCCAAAGTTTTGCTAATCAGTGACAGCAATGACCTGTTTGGAATTGTATGTACTTAGCTAATTGAATACTTTCAGCTGTTCTGCTCAGAACAGCTACATTACAACTTACTGGTTGGATAGTAAAGAAAATCAGGTAAAAAATATTAAGAGGATGTGACTGCCAGAAATAAAGAGATTATAAATAAAAAGGAAATATATTCTTATTTTTATTTGTATTGAGCGTTTTTCTGCTTATCTAAGACCTTCATCTAAGCCATTTCATTTAAAGCCCTTCAACAGTACTTTTAAAATAGCAGCAAATAATCCTGGATATACTGCATGTCCAACCCAGGTTTTGCTTCAGCTTTATCCTATTTTCTTATTTCCAGTAATAGGTAACCATTGCATTAGAGCCTCTCTGGAGCCCAAGCAATTCACAACTAATCACTGAAGTGAGCACCTTATTGTAAAAGGCTTAACAAGCTCTATCCCTCAATCTTGCACTGTGATTACCTCAGAATAATTACTTCTGGAGATAACTGATGAAGACCACATTAGGCTAAGGCAAAACAGAGACCTGGCTAAGTGTAAATCAATTACATAGTTGAAAAGAGAGGAAAGGGAACAGAGATATTATAGGACTATGTTTACTGTTTATGGAGCAGTCGTGAAGAATTCAAATAATTTCTTATACTTACAATAGCTGTTGGAGTTGAAGCCAGCACACAGTAGAGCACAAGAGGTGAAATGAAGCTCTCATCCTCTGTCCCAGGGTATGGTTTCATCAAATTGCCATCCTGACAGAAGAAACCTTGAATATGCACCTGAAAAGTATCGGTGCACTCAAAGTAGTAGGCGAGCAGAACAGTCCCAGCCATGATGACAAGCTGAAAGTAAAGCATGGTCACACAGAGACATTAGTTGCTTTTTTAACAGATGCAGCTATGCCTTCAAGCTACTCTAGTCCTTCAGACCATCCTCCCTTTACTGTCACCCCAACAGCCCTTGCAATACTGGTGTGTGAGTGTGTGTGTCTCTGTGTGCCTGCTTTGCAACATCTGTTACATAAACCTTTTGGCAAGCGACACTAATGAATGTCTCGGAGAGGACTGGGTCCATCACGCGGCTTGTAGATGGACAGAGCTTTGACAGATACTTTCTTGAAGGACATGTGAGTGACAACAGCAACAACGATCAGTGAAAGCTATCAGGACAAGGGGCAGCACTGCAGGAGCCAACAGCAGTGGGAAGCTAAAACCCGCGTGTAATAGTAGGTTGCTGGAAAGGATTATTACAAAGGATAAAGGAAGCTAAAGACAAAATGCTTCTCTGCTGCAGCTGTAAGACAGTGCTGGGGAATGTGCATCCTGTGCTAATCCAGAAGAGTCCCAGATGAAGACTCATCCAGAGGGAAATCTGCTTCTTGCCACTCACTTTGCACTGGAGCCACTGCTTATGAGTAAAGCTGTAGAAGTCTACCCAGAAACCCTCTCTGAACAACCAGCTGGGGGCTACTGTGCACTGCCTGGCTTCCCCTCTCCATCAAAACAGCATTTGAAATTAACAGGCTTTATCTTCATCTTTATACCTATAAACTGCAGGGAGCCTTTCTTGTCTATTTTTTGGTAGTTTCTTGTTGGCTAAATGGGTTCACTGGAAAAACTCAGCTATCAGCTTTTTGTACATATCCAGTTACTGAGCGTGTGCCATTGTTGGTGTTTGTGTCAGCTTCCCACACTGCTTCAACACATCTCAAATGTTCTCACAAAGGTTGTCACTAATCTCACTTCATAAAATTAAGCAGATATACTAATTCATCATTCTTGTTCACTGTCTAACAGACTGCGAAGGAAATCTCATACCACAATCCTCATGCCATGGGCACGGACACCACATGCTAAACCATGTCCCCTAAGACTTTGTCCAGCCTGGCCTTGAATGCTGCAATCATGTCCCATGCTGACATGGATGGTCAGTGGAACTCTATATAAACAAACACAGTCCTATAATTAAGGACTTAGAAAACCTGAATTTAACTCCTTGAGCAGCTACATATTTCCTGATCAACCTTGAGCAACTCAGTTTCATAAAATAACATCAGAGGAAGGCAATGACATTATCACTACTCTACCTGACATGCCCAGATAAACATATTAGAGATTACAAGATACCTGGATGCTGAAGTATTTAAACTCAGTTCCAGCACTTCATATACTCAGGGCTGTCAGAAGCAATCTGACCCACCCTTTCTACCCCAAACATACCCTCAGACATACTTAAGGTTGCGAGGCCCAGCCAGCATACATAGGGGATGGTACAAGAGACACAGATGATTTTTGCCCTGTTACTGGGAACAGAGGAAAGCAGATCTTTCTCTCATATGACACCCTCTTTGGGTGTCATATGAGAGAAAAATGCTTTCAAAAAATATGGGGTTTTGGTACAAATTATCACAAATGTGCTCTCTAGCCAGTGATTCCACAACTAAGTTTTACCTTCTCAGTGCCAAGTGCTGCCTTAGTGTTTCATGAAAATCCCTCCTGCATATGAAATACAGGTTTAGTCTGAGTTACATCAGTACTGACCTACAACACCAGATACCTCAATAATAAACCCATCCTGGTCATATCCCAGTTCTTGTGTTTTGTTCTTTTGAGAAAGAAAAAATGTACTGTCTGCAGAAAGATTTTAATTGTGAAAACATCAGATCCCCTAGGTGATGCCCACCACCTCATGGAAACAGCAACAGCAGACATCAGAAATCAGGTCTCCAGTTCAACAGACTCTACCACAGTCCCATGATGACAAGGGATGATGTGAGGTACAGAAAGGACAGTCCAGCTATTACCATGAACATGGAACATGAGCAAAATTTTTGCTGCTTATACAGTCAGCAAAGACCTGATCTCATCTGTGTGCAAGGATGCCAGAGACAGAAGGACCCCTTGCAACAGAGTGACATTTCCCTTGGTGATAAGAAACAGCACTGTTTTGCAGCCATCCTGAAATGGGAGGGCTCAGGGACACAGGTTCAGGAGCCCCTTCTTTGCAGTAGAGCTGGGTGAGGGGATGGACCCACATGGGCTGAGGTGACCCATGCAGCCACTCTGAGGTGCAGGGCTGGTGCAAGTGTAGGTACGGAATCAGCTCCTGATGTATCTTTTCAGACTCCATCTAGAACTGCTTATGGTGGTAGGACTCTGTCCAATGCATTGCTCATTATTTTTTTCTTTATATTTAAGCAAAAATATGTGTTTAATTTCCCTAGATATGTGACATAAAAATTGCCCAACTGGTCACAGATACCTTAATCAACTTCAGTCCCCTAATTCTTTTTGACTTCTGAAGCTAGGACCTAAAATGACAAATGCAAAAATCCCTGATTTTTGTAACCATAGTCTGCTTCTCACAGATAACAAATTTGCCTTTTCTCCCTATTTTCAGCTTTACAGTCATTGAAGGGACCACTGAAGAAGAAGAGCAGGTAAGCTGACTTAAGATAAAGATACAAAACATCCAGTTACATAATAGAGAAAACACAAAGCAGTTTGACACTGACATTTTGCAGTGTTTATTAATTAATCAACTAATTTCCTTAAGTATACTTAAATATTGGGAAAATTAAAAATGCTCAATAACTCACTTTAGAAACACAGCCAATGAATAGAAGTGTCTAAAGTGTTTAATAGCCTCCATTACCACAATATTTAACCATGTCATAATCCTTAATATTAATCATCATTACTCCATTGTAAGATAAGAAAATGCTCTTATCACTATTTGACAGAGTGGGGACAAAAGCAGAGAAGATAAAATGACTGCCCTCAGGTCGCAGTAGAGCCTGCAGCAAAGCCAAGATATACTTTTCTTCTGGATGAGATTTTTCTGGATTAGTCAGTAATCTGCACATGAAAAACTCACTGTTATATGCTTAGGTCCTGATTCTGCAGATGTTCATTCATGCTAGTGTACAAGAAACAGCCCCATTTAAAAACTCCTGCTTGATTTTTGGAACAAGCTTGACAAATTGGACTCAAACAACTGGCACGTTTCTTTTTCCTCAAAGTCAGCTATTTAAATGGATTAATTCTGTAGCACGTAACACCTGTCCCTCACCGCACCATTAAATTCTGCACTGCTCTGCAGCCCACACTGATCTGGTCCTTGCAGACCTTCCTATGACTGCACACTGCTCCTATTCAAGTTGTGCAAGTTCTCTGCAATCAAAAAATCACTTCCTTAAATGTCCAAGAAACATGAAGCAAGTCTGGCAATCTTCTACAGGCAATTGGTAATCACTTGCTGCAAGGGCTAATCAGGTGTCAGTGTCAGATTGTGTCCTGGGTATAAAGAAAGAGAATTTTCAAAGTAAGCAGTACAGCTCAGATGTACTAATCCTGCGGCTACTGAGATACATTCAGAAATCCTCCCCTTCACCTTAATACTCAGCATAACTCAAGCGACCACTGCATATCCAAAACAAAATGATTATGATAGCAGATAGTTGGACTGAAGTCCCAGTGTGCATACACTCTTCATTCACTGTGAAACTCTTCCCAGTTCCCTTAATGACAATTGGAGGATTTTACCTTTTTTCCCTGTTACCCCCAGAAGAGAGGCCCCTGTTTTTCAAACAAGAAAGCAAGAGGCCAGCTCCACTTGGGAAAGGAACGTAAAGCTGCAAACGATAGATCAATGTTAAAAGAAAGTACACACAATAGGAGGCAGAGCTTTTTGATCAACCTACATTGAAGAGTCCCCAGAATTCTTAATACAGGAGCAAGAAACTGAGAGAGAAGGAAGAGGCTGTAAAAATTTCTCATGTAGTGTCTAGCCATACAGTTTCTGTGTCCTGTCAAACCAGCATATGGCCACTGCAGAAATCTCCTTAGCTGTGTGTATTGTCACTTATATAAATCATAATGCAAATTTATATGAGCAAATTTGAAAACCCTCAAGTACTGCTGGTATTTATACATAAATAGGTACAGTCTTTCAGCTTACCATCCTTCCCACACACTGCTGATAATATATCTTACAGTGCCTTTAATGTGATAATTGGAAAATTGTTCTTGCACACAAATGACAACATAAAGGACTTCATTGTTATTCCTCCTGGGAAAAAAAAAACAACCCAGACCAGTATTTTGCATGAGGTGTTCCTTAGTGGATTGTCAATGAAATACCTATTGATACCCTTGCTCAGTTTATTTGTTCCCAGCAAGCTTCACTGGGTTTCAGTTAATGAAATGAAACTGTCACAATTGAGCACCATAAACCTGCATGAGTGTTTTCAACTTGCAACACACCTGCTGTGGCTCACAGTTTCACCCATTTTAATCAGACTTACACCTTCCCCTCTGAATAAACTCTAGCGACCAATCATTATGCAAACCCTGAAAAAAAAATTGCGTGTGTTTGTGTGTTTTTTGTAGGTAGGTGATGAAAGCATAACTCATGGAAGAGACACATTGGAGCATGCAACAGTCATAGCATATGTGTGTCATGAAGACTGGAAAGAATTGTTAAGAGTGTCTCTTTGCTCTCTACTGGGTAACATCAGAAATATTTAATTGTGTGTCTGGGCAGCTTTGCCCTGGAATGGATCTGGGTCTTTTTCTGTGAAAGAAGCCAGGCCGTTTTTCCTTGGAGATGGGAACTTTATTCTTGCTGTTGAAGCAGAAGGGATTTCAGAAGAACAGCAAATTGGAATAAATCACATGGATTGTTAAATCTAATGACCTGCTTTTACCTTTCTAAAAGCAAACCAAGTTTCTATCAAAGAGTTACTGAGATGTGTTTCTTGAGGCATTCTAACTAGGGTGGGGTCTCAGAAATTCATTCTGGTTCAGGGATCAAGTTTTCTTGTGTTGTTTGTATTTATTTGTGACCAACTGGTATCCACTTATGAAATCATCCTTCACCTGATACAGATTTCTGACCTCTTATATTTGTACCTGACATAAATAAAGAAAGAAAACGTCTCATTAGTCGCATTTTGTTTTCTTAAATAATCAAGCTTCCTTCAAATACCGGCAGGAGAATTACAGACTCGTGAAAAATACTGGAAAATTTACTTAAAACAACTATTTTGGTAACCTTTTTCACAGTATGTTTCTGGGATTTTTTTCAGGCCTCCTGGAACTGCCTATGCCAAAACACCAACGATAACTTAAGAAGGTTCTACATTTTCACATCGTAGAGTGGTCAGGTGGTTGAGAAAAATGTTATACGCCTCATCAGATAAGCCTATCCTTACAAGTAGCAAAGAAAATGGAGACAACTACTGATTAGAAGTCCATCCATCTGATGCAAATGTGTTATCAGCTAAAAGGCCTATTTTCACCGTGAGAAGTAAAGGTAGTAGGTACATGTTTCCCGTTAGCTTTAAGTTAGCAGTATGAATTCCTCAGGGATCAACAAAAAACTTGGTTTCTACAGCAGTTTGTTAAGCATCTGGTCTGTACCATTTTAGCACAAATGAATGCCTTAAAAGGTTTCACCTTTACACTTCTGTAGTGTTTCCAGGTTTGTAGAAACATATCAGCCAGTAAAGGCATTTACAATCTCTAACCACAGCGAATGAATGTTTTTAATGGATAAGGATCTGGCCAACTACATAATCTTTTAGGTTGCCAAGGGACTGAACGCAGCAAATAATCTTCTTGTGAAATTATTACCAAAAAGAACCTCAACAAAAAAACCAAAACAAAGCAGGTAGAGGAATGTGTAATGAACAAAAATACTTCACCTGGAGAGAGTAAGAAAAACAACCTGTATTGAACTCCCACTTAATGATAAAATGATTCCAAGCAAATGGTGTTTTTTTTTAATGCTGAATAACCATGTATTTTACACTGTCAGAATTAATAAACCCCCCAACAATCTTTCTAAGCTGCCACTCTTCAAAGTGTTTTTCTCTCCCTCACCTGACAGAAATGATTTTGCAATCTGATTCTGAAATCAGCTTTCTTATTCGGCTGTGGTGCATAAAAGTCATGGTCTGTTCTGGGAGTAGCCAATTACAGGACATGGCTTTGTTACAGGAGTTTTTAACTCCAGTCAGCATGGTGGCACAAGCTGGAAAGCACCTCGGAGGCAGAAATGGTTTATTAGCACACAGTCTTTTGGAGCTGGAGCTGTATAGGAATCAGAGCTGTCTCTGCAAGGTTTCTCACATGTCCCTTTCAAGAAGTAACTGCAGTATTTTACCATTTTTTTGTAATTAAGTTGGGTCTAGGTATAGCTTGTAAGGCTGATGAAGACACTCTCAGACAAAAGAGGACTTCACATCTTCCTAAGTCACTTGTTTCAGGAAGTTTTGTGAGAGTAGCATGGCCTCTAAAAATACTGACACCTGGTTAAAAAGCTGTTTCAGCTTCTTTTTTATGTAGCAATCCTTGAAGAATTTCTATGTACACCACAGAAACTTACCATTACCTAAGAGCTCATCCATATAAAGAAGATAGATTTCTCCAGCTCTAACTGTGCTGTTAAAGCAGTAGAGTTCCCTTATTGGCAACAGAGGCATAAAGGCATAAAAATGCTGCAACCGGTACAATTTTTTATATGTAGGAAATCAAATACATAACAGTATGAGGCACCTTAATTACTAGGTGTAACTCAATCCACTCCACAGGCTGCTCCAACTCTCTCAGTTTTCAACCTTTTAATCTGTAGACCTTTACGTTTTACCAGTGATTCTTACATAATAAATTGAAACCTATTTTCTTTGACAGGTAACTGTGATCCATGGATCAACCACAGACTGCAACTGTGAGTTTGAAGGGACGAGGGACGCCTCCCCATACACTGTGATGTGCATTACAGCAGTGTAATAGTCTTTATGCAGCCAAGGTCTGAGTATAGAAATGAACCAATTCCAAAGCACCAGAGACAAACATCTTTGCATCAGCTCAGGTACCTAATTATGGTAGGAATAATCAGAAATTCTCCATATCAACAAAAATATCTAAACTGCACATGACCTTCAGTATTATTTTGAGGTTTCATTACAGATGGATTTGCTTGTAATGGCTTTTGTTTCTACCTCCTCCATTGATTCTTCTGGGACCCATAAGAAGATATAAGGAAGACCACCTTCATATTTACAGTACTCCTGGGCAGGCACCTGGCAAGGGCAACTCCTACAGGCATTGCAGCAGATGGAAACATGTACCATTCCAAGAGTGAGAAGAGCTTGGAAAACATCCCCCGCTATTCAAAGTGAGCAATAACAGCATGCCACAAACAAGCTTGGTAACTTCTTGACTACCTTCCCTCTCAGACTGCTGATGAGGAAGCTAAAGCATGTTCTAACCTTTTGGGTGATTCCTCAGTACAGAAAGCTGTGTAAGCTTGAGGGAAGACCAGAATGCCATATCAGATTGATGTAGCACATGATACTGCCCTGCCAAAGAAACCTCAGAGAATTGCCAAATTTCCCTAGATTCACTGAAATCTGACACTGACTTTATCGACTAAGAAAGATAACTGACATCAATAACAGCTTGCCACCTTTGTCTATCTTACATACTCTACTTGCTCAGCACATTTTGCTTTGAGATGTAGAAAATTCAAGAGATGAACATACCTTGTTTTAAACCATGGGCAAGCATTAGCCATCGCATGTCAAAGAACCACATATTTGCTGAACCACATCCACCAAACAGTGGATTAACAATTCTGTCCTGCTGCTTTTATTTCGTTTTCCTTTTCTGATTCCTCAGGATACTGGTAATGGTGATGCTAACTTGCCTGTTTAGCAACTACCAAAGGAAACATGTATGTTGCAGATCTGACCAACTAACCTCTTTGCACATATGTCAAGCTAAGTGTAAAGTGGGTACTTCCCAACTGGTCCTGCCTTCCTTTTAATTGTTGATGTTAGCGACTTGACTACAAGGAGGTGTACACATCTATGTAACTGCAGGTCTGCATTTCCAGTGATTTTGTAGCTGTTTAAACCACGGGCTAATGCATCAGATCCTGGATTAGATGCACAGAAGTTAGAGGTCTGACATCATTCCTAGTTCTGTTTCCATGCTAAGTCTGACACCATTCAACAATGCTCTGTAGTCTCCTCTCACTGATAAAAATCAGTGCTTTAATGCTACAAAATTTGCTGGCCTTTCCCCACACACACTTCTCTATCTTTCAAATACTGTAACACACATGCAGAAGTATACCATATGCATGCCAGTGCTGTATGAATTACCCACATGGCTGTGAGCTGCAACAGTCCTTCTCCCTTCACAGTCTCTCTGAATTCCTGATGAAATGTTAAAATGCACAATTCTGTGCATTCATAAGGCAGTATCTGCACGAGCTGGTGATGACTGGGAGCAGAGCTGGCTTGGGCAGGTATCAGTTTCCCTGCAGAATGCCTGGTTTTTTTGCCTGAAATTCTGCATGCAGAGAGGACAAGAGGGCACCAGACCTGCCTTTTTCCCAGCCCTACCCAGCTTTCATCCAGAGTGCAATACTCTGTCCTTTAACAACCTGACCCTGCTCTCAGTGCATTCATCGCACTCCTGATGAGCTGCACTGCCTCTTTACATGAGTTCTGCCTGTGAAAGAATAAACTCACTCTTTGGTGATTGAAAGGGACAAGTCAGATCTTCTCATTCTCTTCAGAGAGCATGACACATGGGTTTATGTCCCTACAAGCTTTAGGTGGTCAGCCAAGGCTGCAGATATTTGCACAAGATTTTATGCACCTCAGAGAAGCAGAGATATGAATGGATAAAGAGGAAAGACTCAGTAGCACAGGCGCTGGAAACTGGAAAAAAACAGTGTCTTTTTAATCACTAACAGCAAAAGAAAAGCATTTTCCCCATGGCCTGAAGAGAAAAAAAATGAATCCTCAGCTCAGTAATACCTGTTGCTGTATGTAAGAGAGTGTCTGTAAAAATCAGTACTAATGGTACCTTTTCCTTAGGTAAAAAAGAGATACTAAATGCTGTGAAACTGTCTGCCATTTAGCTTCTCCTAGTATAACCCTGAATAGCAATACACCTGTTCAACCTCTTGCAAATTCTCTATTTTGGCAATCTATATTTCATTATAATAATCTGCTTTCTTTATAAAATTCTAAGATGCTTTCTCTCCTTTAAGATTTAGTTCCTATACAGACATGCTACATCACTTTGTCCCCTTTACTAAGCAAACAGTAGAAAGGGTTCATATGTGACAATTGTAAGGATGTTTTTGTTACTGCTTTTGTGACAGGCCTTGTGATGAAGCAGACTTAAAAGAAATGTGATTTATTTAAGATGAATCCAGTCATGATGAGAAATATACTGGACTTTTTTTTTTTTTTAACTTAAGGATGGTATTGATGCACAATACTATTAAATACTGAGCTTGATCTGATGTACAGCTTTGAAGGATTATCAGCAGGGGGCATTAATGCAGCATTAAATTCCAAATGCCAAACTACCAAACAACCATGCAGAGTCTGTAGTGTTTTATGGTTTTAATATGTTTGGTTTTTCCCCTGTATTTTTCACAACATCATCTCATTTTTTAAAGTAGAGCTGGAATTCCAGGCCATTTGCTGACAGCACAATTTGTTTAATAGCCTATTGCAGGCTTCATCATGATTTTTAAAGCAAGTCTTTGTCCCAGTTTTATGCAGTTTAAAACAGGAGAGGCTGATTTTATGACCAGAAAAATGGATTATGCCTAGCAGGAAGAATAGGTGGACTCATCACATGTGGAGGACATTTGGTCACAAGCATCAGTTGCTCCCTGACATCAGGTCGTGCACACTGGAGGAAATGACTAATGAGATCCAATTTTCCTATGCTTGCACTTTGACAGTAGCTACTGACCTGGGGAAGAGAGGTATTTCCAGGAGGAAATTTTTAAATAGCACCACCTTTCCCTCAGAGTGCCCACTGCACTCTCCAATGACTCTGAGGGAAAAGTAATTATGCTGATAATTTAAATTATCAGCAATGAAGAATGAATCTAGGTATTCATGTCAGTAGGATATTTTATCTTGTGTTAGTTTTCCTACATTAACAAACAACAGAAAGAATACACTTTATTTTCCTAAACCTTATGGAAAGCATTTCACAAAGCTTCTCTGTCAGAAAGACGATCTAGCAGTGAGTTGGTGGCTGAAGGAATCAAAAGTTAGAGAGGAAGAGATCAGCTCTGCTCGTTGGTCTTTTACTCATGGTTGATCCTTATTCGTGGCATACCGTGATCTCATTCTTATCTTGTTCACTGAGATTTATACAAGCAAAGAGAGAAGAGAATTAAAGTTCCATTTGTCAAGAGGGAGAATGCATCAGACTTTTTTTTTTTTTTTTTGCATTTATTTTGATTTTGTACAGGGTGAATGTATTAATAACACTATTATCAAGTGTTATTAAAAGCTCCAAACCCCAAGTATATTGTATGTTTTCCCTTGATCAGATCTCATGAGGCTTTTCAGCAGGTGGTATTAATGCTCTATCAAATTCTAAATGGCACACAGCCAGGGAACTGCTGCTTCCAGCCCTTAATACCTTAAAATGATCAACAAACTATAGCAGTAAGTACTTTTCTCAGGAGAAAATGGCTGCATTGAAATGGCATCTGTTCTGAATGGGGTTTTTTGAGCAATAGAAGCGAAGCATAGATATATTTTGACTATTGTGACATTAAATTAGAAGAAAGCAATGGCACCTTTTCTTTTCTTTTCTTTTGATATGCCCATCCAGATATCTGCAGAATCATCATTTTCAAATGAAGCCTTCCTATCCTTCAGCAGATCAACACTCCTGCCCAACTTGGTGTCATCTGCAAATTTACTGAGGGTGCACTTGAACCCCTCATCCAGATCATCAATGAAGGTGCTAACACTGGCCTTAATACTGAGCCCTGAGGGATACCACTACTGACAAGCTCCCAGCTAAATGCGGTATCATTTACCACCACTCTTTTGGCTCTGACATTCAGCCAGTTTCCAACCCAGCAAAGAATACACCAATCCAGGCAATGAGGAGCCAGTTTGTTCAGGAGAATGCTATAGGAGACAACGCCAAATGTTTTACTAAAGTCCAAATACGCAATGTCTACAGCTCTTCACTTATCAACCAGGAAGGTCACCTTACCACCTGTGGAAGGACCATTATTTTTGGACCTGATGAAATCCATCTGCAGGTCCTGAAGGAGCTGGCAAATGAAGTTGCTAAGCCACTGTCCATCATATTTGAGAAATCACGGCAGTCAGGTGAAGCTCCTGATGACTGGAAAAAGGGAAATATAACCCCCATTTTCAAGAAGAGGAAAATGGATGACCCAGGGAATTACAGACCAGTCAGTCTCACCTCTGTGCCTGGCAAAATCTTGGAGCAGATTCTCCTGGAAGGCATGCTAAGGCACATAGGAAAACAACAAGGAGGTTGGTAACAGCCAGCACGGCTTCAATAGGAGGAAATCCTGCCTCACCAATTTGGTGGCCTTCCATGATGGGGCTACAGAACTGACAGGCAGGGGTAGAGCAGCTGACATCATCTACCTGGAGTTGTGTAAAGTGTTGGACACTGTCCTGGATGACATCCTTGTCTCTAAATTGGAGACATCAATTTGATGGATGGACCACTCGGTGGATAAAGAACTGGCTGGATGGCCGCACACAAAGAGTTGTGGTCAATGGCTCAATGTCCAGCTGGAGACCAGTAACGAGTGGTGTCCCTCAGGGATCAGTGTTGGGACCGGTCTTGTTCAACATCTTTGTCGCTGACATGGACAGTGGGATTGAGTGCACCCTCAGCAAGTTTGCCGATGACACCAAGCTGTGTGGCTCGGTTGATATGCTGGAGGGAAGGAATGGCATCCAGAGGGACCCTGACACGCTTGTGAGGTGGGCTGATGCCAACCTCATGAAGTTTAACCATGCCAAGTGCAAGGTCCTACACCTGGGTCGGAGCAATCCCAGGCACAGCTACAGGTTGGGCAGAGAAGAGATTCAGAGCAGCCCTGCAGAGAAGGACTTGGGGGTGTTGGCTGATGAGAAAATGAACATGAGCTGGCTTCAGTGGGCTCTTGCAGCCCAGAAAGCCAACTGTATCCTGGGCTGCATCAAAAGGAGTATGACCAGCAGGTTGAAGGAGGTGATCCTGCCCCTCTACTCTGCTCTTGTGAGACCTCACCTGGAGTATTGTGTGCAGTTCTGGTGTCCTCATCATAAAAAGCACATGGAACTGTTGGAACAAGTCCAGAGAAGGGCCACGAGGATGATCAGGGGACGGGAGCACCTCCCATATGAAGATAGGCTGAGAAAGTTGGGGCTGTTCAGCCTGGAGAAGAGAAGGCTGTGTGGAGACCTCATAGCAGCCTTCCAGTATCTGAAGGGGGCCTGTAGGGATGCTGGGAAGGGACTGTTCATTAGGGACTGTAGTGATAGGACAAAGAGGTAATGGGGTAAAACTTAAACAAGGGAAGTTAAGATTGGATATAAGGAAGAAGTTCTTCACTGTGAGGGTGGTGAGGCACTGGAATGGGTTGCCCAGGGAAGCTGTGAATGCTCCATCCCTGGCAGTATTCAAGGCCAGGTTGGACAGAGTCTTGGGCGATGGGGTTTAGTGTGAGGTGTCCCTGCCCATGGCAGAGATGTTGGAACTTGATGACCTTAAGGTCTTTTCCAACCCTAACTATTCTATGATTCTATGATCATATGATCTATGATCATCTAGGTTGGTCAATCAGGGCCTACCCTTCATGAACCCATTCTGACTGGGCCTTACCTCTGTTTTCCCGAATGTGCTGTGTGATAGCATGCAGGATGATCTGCTCCATGACCTTCTCTGGCACTGAGGTCAGGCTGACAGGCCTGTAGTTTCTGGGGTCTTCTTTCCTGCCCTGTTTGTAGGGAGGCATCACATTGACCAACCTCCTATCCTATGGAAACTGCCCACTAGACCAGGACTGCTGATAGATGATGGAGAGTGGCTTAGTAATGTTTCCCAAAGAATTCTGACAACCAACATCCTAAACAGGCCCCAGTCAGCCCTCCAGAAGGCTAAGGTTTTGCTGACCTTCTTCCTGACTTCTAAAAGAATTGAAAATTCAATCATTTTGTGATCTCTTTGTCCAAGACAGCCTCCAACCATCACATCATCCACCAGTCCTTCTCTGTGAACATCAAATCTAGACAGGCTTCTCCCCTAGCTGGCTCACTAACCAGATGGGCTAGGAAGTCATCTCCCACACCCTCCAAGGACGTCCTGGATTGTTTCTCCTCTCCTGTACTTTACTTCCAGCAGACATTTGGTAGGTTGAAGTCCCCCATGAGACTTGATTTTTTTCTCCAAATTATGCTTCAAAGGATTCAGGATTTGCTCCTTTAAAAAATGAGATTCTATTCTACAATACATCAACCACTAGCACTGAGTCAGCCAAGGCTTTTCCCTCCTAATCTGTGCTCTATCCTGGCCTCCCAATGAAGGGCGTGTTTCACAAGGCTTCAGCAGGTCCAGTATCTCAGCACTTACTACACCAAACTGCTCCCTGGGGAGTGAGTCCAGGCACTGGATATGTATGTACCTGGAGAGCAGATCTTCCCCCAGTTATCTGCCTCATAATGTATTATTTCAATCTGTCTCCCATGAGCTTAGGTCAGATTTGACAATGACTGTAATGAAAAGACCATTCTGCAGTGCAATAAAGGTTAAGACTCCTGTGACCACAGGGATCAGCTACAGCATCATGAGGACTCAGGTAATGCACAGCCGCCCAAATGAGGTATGAACTGGGGGGGGGGGGGGGGGGTAGATGGGACATGGCTGACAGACAGTTGTCTTCTCATGACATCTTTTATGAAACAGGTGCTTTAGTCATGCACAAAATATTGCATTCAAGAAAATGTTTGTTTAGATAAAGTTCTGCAACTTGCTTTTTGCTTGAGATCACTCTGTATATACCTAACAGTCTGTTCCAGGCCCAGAAATATCTGAATTCATGAAACTTGTTGGAATAGTTAAATATTGCAATGTAGCAAAATAATGCAAGTCTTGTAAAACTCAGAGCAAGCCTGAAAAGTACAATGAGAGTCTGGTGTTGAATTTGTCCTTCTAACTTGAAACAAGATGTGTTCTATGAAAGGGCTGAGTTGAGTGTGATTCTTTTTGAGTCCAGTTCTTAACCTGGACAATATAGTGACATGAGTCATCCAGTATACTAGAAATACTGCAAAATGTTGTCATAATTCATTATCCGCTTCATTTTAGTAATCAAAACAAAATAACAGCTTATTTAGCTCTGAATTACTGAAGTCATCCCCTGCTGGATTTGACTGGCACACACATGTTTTATTTGCATTAGGCTGTATGCTCCAAAAGTGCCCAATACAAGGACTTCCCTGGAAAGCTGAAACACTGCCTTTAGCTAAAACAATTTCCAAGTTGCTCTACAACCCTGAGAATGGTTCACTGACTGATGGTATTTCACTGTACAAATGGCTCATAAAAGCTGTTAAATCTATCATGCACTCTAAAGGCATTTTAATCTAATGACTATTTTCACTTATATAGAAGCTGTCAGGAAAATCTAGTCCTCAAATGACAAGAAGCAACAGATCCTGACAAGACACAGGATTCTGGCACAATTTTCAGTATGCTTTGTGGTATCTTCATGTCTTGTCTTTAAGCAAAGGTGTTCCCTGAGAGATGCAGAGGTATATTTCGATTTCTGATGTCCTTGTAGGTAGAAAAGCAAGCATCTTTACGAAGACTGAAGGGACTAACAGTGGGAGAATTAGATGAAAACAAGAACTATCATAAAGCAAAATACAAAAGGAACAAAGATTAGAGGAAGGTGAAAAGCAAATCACACAAAAGCACAATCCTTATTTTCCTGTGCTTCTTTTAACCTGTAAACTTAAATGGTCATGACGCTTTGGGTAACATTTCTACCAACACATCTGAGCAAAGTTTGAAGAAAAATGTAGTCTAGAGGGAATTTTTGCCTACCCTGACTGCCAAAAAATGCCAAGGTGCACTACAGCAGAACAGCCTTCTATATAGTAGTACATACTCTCCCCTCAATGAATTGTTGTTTATTCTTGTACCCTGTGCATTATTTCCTTTCCCAGCCTGTTAATTGGAAGAAAGGAACTACCTTCTTTGAGACAGCTGCCATGGGGTCCACAGGCCATTGCCTCATCCACAGATTACTCTTCCAGGAAGACCAAAGAATGCTGCCATCAGTTGCCATCAGCTGCCATTAGCCTGACAGATTGAAAAAATTGTGGGATCATATCTGGCCAAAAGAAGGGGAAGCTGTTCTCCACTCCCCAGCATCTCTGCCTTGCAGGCTCAGGGAAGCACCTCTTCAGGGAGGGAAACCTTACAGTAAAGTCACAGAGTAACTGTGCATGGTTAGGAAAAGCAGTTTGTCAGAGAGCCTTTCCTCTCACCTGTCTGAGAATACTTTACAAATCTACTCTCTCTTCAGACATTTTTGCCTATACTTTCATGTCTTTTATTCTGGTCATCCACTTGCCTGTTAGGAGAGAATCAATCAGAGACCAATCCTGTCAGGTTCTTAAAAGATGTCAGTGTGGTCAATGCAAATGTAGGAGAAAGGAAGCCTAACTCAAACACAAATCAGTACGTGTATTCACATTTGTATCTAGTGAACATTACAGATAGACTGGCAAGTTGGAGAGCTGTGAGGTTCTGAAGAATAGCAATAATGTCTATTTTGTTACTAGACAGAACTATTGTTCTACGGTATTTCTCAACCCAGAAAATCTGATGGTAAATATAAAGCCTCAGAGAATCCAAAGAAGTAGACACTACATTCTTGGGCCCCTTTCTGATGCCTTTGAAACAAATGGTCATGTTGCCTTTGGTTTTGAAAGGTGTTAACATCCAGCCATTTCTCTGAAAGCTTCATTTATTATGAAAGCGCTCTGGGTAGGTGTTTTGGGTTAGAAATAGGCAAATACTTTCCCAGCAGTAAACATGTATGCAGAGCAAAGAGGATGCAGCCAGACCCTTTGCCACAGCTGTCTTTTTGCAGCAGAGGCTCTCCCTCCACCAGACTGGTGGTAACTCCACAGGCCACCAAGGCACATCCCAGAAAGCAGCACAGCTCTTCTGCTGTGCTCAAGCTACTGTTCTGCTAGGAAGATTTTGACAGATGGTGAGATCTCTACTCTCCCTGCAGTCAGAGTGCTTACTCCTGTGTGCCTGGACTGTTCCTTTCCTTCATAACTGACACTGATTCATCAATTACAACAAATAAGAATTTTCAATTCTTTGCCCTGCTGCCAAGTTTTTATTTTAGTAGTATTAATTATTTCTTGCAGCAGTCTCCCTAATATTCCCTCTCTCTTTGCTATAGTGGCATGGCACTCAGATATGTTTTAAGCATTTGTTTAATCCCCCTCCTTTTCCTATATGCATGAAAACACTTTATCACATTTTTAGATGACTAATGCTTCAATATTCCTATACTGCTACCCACTGAGGGAAAGAAGAAAGAGAAAGGCTGAGTAATTGAGTTTCAGAGACAGTGGCTTTACAGATGACTGCATTTATTTATTACCAAAATATATTTTAAAATGTTGTGCCAGTGCAATGGAGCTACAACTTGATAAATGTTTGGTTCAAAGAGAAAACTGTTTTCTTTAGCTATAAAAAAATCTGTTGATAGTTCAAGGCCATTAAAGAAAGACTTACAAAGAAGGGAAGAGGTGAGTATTCAACTACCAGCTACTGAAATGCATCCACATTTTCTCTGACAAATCTGAAAGAGTTAGGTCTCAGACTGAAGCAGAAGTCAAGATAACAGACTTCATATACAAATACTGAGATCCTGACCCTAGCCAAAGAAATAACTGTAGACAAGTCACTCTGTGCCTCAGTTTCCACATCTGTAAAACTGAAATGCAGCTCCCCTTATAACCCATGTGTTACAGTAGTTGCCTCAAGCATAAAGGAGACCTGATGAACAAGAGAAGTTATATGGACCCACCAGCTACAAACATGTGTGAGCAAGATGTTAAGCTGTCATCAGTAGTTCACCTATTCCAACCCCCTAGCTCAAAGGAGGGTCATCTGGAGCAGGTTGTCCAAGTCCACATCCAGCTGGGTCTCAAATATCTTCAAGGACAGAGATGCACAACTTTTCTGCACCACCTATCTTAGTGCTCGGTCACCCTTAATGGAAGAAAGCTTTTTATTCAGTTAAATGCCATGTCCTGTTTCAGTTTGTGCCCCCTGGCTTGCATGCTTTAACTGGGTAATACAGAGAAGAGTCTCTCATACTGAGGAGCCCAACACAGCTCCCCAAGTGTTATCAGTACAGAGCAGAGGGGAAGGATGATCTCAAGTGACCTGCTCCTCCCGATAAAATACAGGAGGCTGTTGGCCTTCTTTGCCACAATGGCAGATTTCTGTATCATGTTCAGCTTGGCCCTCCTTCTGCAGCTTCATGTGCCAGCCAAGACCTCCACTGGTTGTTACAGGGAAAATTGCTGCAGCGGCTGATGGGGACCAGGCCCTGTGATACACCACTGTCAAACTGAGAAACGGATACTGGTGTGAGCAGTTACTTATTCCCTTCTATGCAAACTGCTGTACAGCCGCCTCCAAGAGCTATGCCCTGGGCCAGAACTTAACAGTGGCCTCTGCCTAGTAACTGCTGAGAGAGTACTTGACCCTCCTTGATCAACAGTGAACAGTGACTTCGCAAGCTCAGAGCCTGCTTTGATCAGGAGCAGCTGGAAGAGCTTGCTAGAAGCTGCTGAAGCTCACTAGAAGCCATGGGCTCATCTAGCTGTTTTCACTAGCACCATAATGTTACTCCAAAGGTTCCCAGGACTCCCCTGACCATCCCAGAGGATCAAGAAAGTCTTAAAGCACAAGCAAGAAACTGCTTTGCAAATGGCTGCTTTTGGCATAGAGGCACAAGTTGCAGTCTTTTGAAATGTTAGATGTAGTAAACTTTAAAAGAAATGACTGGGGACATAAACAAAAGCATAAATGGCGTAGGTCAGCTGTAAAACTCCCTGACATAAGAATTATGGGTGCTAGCAATTTACAAGGGCTCAAAAAGCAAGGGTAATCAACCTGGAAGAAAAATCTTAGACAAGCTATTAAAAACAGTGACATTCCCTCTGACCAGAAAAAGTACCAACAGCATGTCAGAGGTCGACACCATGTAACAGCCCTATTTTTTATGCCTTTTGCAAGCTATGTCCTGCTTACCACAGATGTTCATAGCCCTAATGCCAAGACAGGCTTTTGGTCTGGCTCACATCTGACTTGTATTCTGTGTGCGAAACCTGTCATCCTATTGGGTCTAAGGGTTGTTTGGGCTGGGGACAACATAGCCCTTTTCATCTCCTAAATCAACTCAGAATTCTCTTAATAACTGTGGAGTACTTTGATATCTTTAGTCAGAAAGATCTCCAGTGGCCCTACACAAACAACTCACAGTGTAATTAGCATTTACAGAGAAGTCCAGGGAAGGTTACAAGATGATGGTCAGCATGGATATATGATCAGCCTTGCTGTCTATTTGATTTTCATATAACGACAGCAGAGAAGGGAAAATAACACAGGCAACAGTGAAAGACCTCTGTGTTGCAGGTTTTGCAGGTACCTCATCCCCTCAGCACACATACAAAGAGCAGAGTGGCTCCTTGTTGTCCTGCCTTTCCTTTACAGTGCCCAAGTGGAAATGCAGCATATGATTTTGTGCTACTGGTGTCTCACAGTTCAAATAGATCTTCTTGCTGATGCTACTCTGCATCCTAACGTAGTCCTGTTGGAGCAGAGCATGCTGAAAAGCAAAATCTGGAAACTTGATTTCAAACAAAAAATATTTCACTGAGAGATATTTTTCAACTTCAAAACCTCCAGGCTACATGCTGCTTCTGAAATGTTTCCTTCTGGATCTTTCTCTGACTTAAGGGCCTTAAAGACTCTTTGTTGGTATCTTCAAGCAGCTGATCTCAAACCAAAAAATCTCTCAAAGCCACAGACCCTGCAAGCCTGAATGCTCAGTTTGATTTCCCTGTTAATGTCAAGAAATCAATCCTCCAGACTTGCAAAGGGGCTCTCTTCTAGAAACAGGAGCAGAAATCCAAACTGCAGTTCCCTATCTTTCCTGTTAGTCTTCAGTATCCTGGAGAAGTCTTAAAGGTGACAATGCCTTGGCAGGCACAGACTTAGGTAAATTTGTGGTAAATTGTATCAATCTGTGCCACAACAGTGCATCTCAAAAATCAAAGATCTTTAGCTGCCTCCTAAGTGCGCTAGTGGGGCAACAAGGTCTACTTACCTGAGTTTCAGTAAATACAAATTAAAAACTGCATTAAAAAACTCAGTGCCAAACAATGTTTTCTGATGCAAATTTCATGACATGCTCTGTATTTATGTATTTTGTGTTCCAATACCCTTGTGCTGGACTGCTGATTCTAGTAAAAGTCACCAAACCCCTTGGTATCAAGGCACTCCAGAATTCATTACTCCAAAACCATCTGTAAAAGATGGAAAATCAAATCTAGTCTTACTCTAATAACACTAACCTTATCACCTTCTTAGATGCGTGTTCTGATGCCTATTTCTTCCAGGTATAAAGGCTTTCCCTCTAAGCTGACACCCTTCAAGACAGTTGGAGCGCTGAATCTTTGTCATTAATAGAACTGCATTCATTAAAATTCATAAAACTCTCCTGTGCTTCCAGACCAATGTTATTTAACAGAGAAGGGCAGTTTACAGCTGTTTAGACATCGATGAATGCAGCAGTTACTGCCAAAATAAACTATCTGCCGATATCAAGATTGCAGGACTCTTAGACCAATCATAAGAATCAAATAGAGATGTTCTAAATTAAAAGGAAAACTATCAAAGACATTTTACTTTACCTAAATGGACACAGTCTTATTAATATGTATAAAGCCTTATGAAGTCCATTTTATTTGCCTCCAGCATTTTCCCAACTGAACAGGAAGCTTTTAAAAGAAACAATTATCACTTTGAATCTTATCTGCTGCTTGCAAGTCATCTTGTATCTGAGCCAATCCTTTCACATGACTCTTTACCACTAGCAGGCAGTCATCGGGAAAAAAAAATAATGACCACTTCATTTTTCAGAATCTTGCTAAGTAATTGTGAATGCAGCGTAGCGAAGAAAGAAAAACTTCAGTTTTGAAAGCTTTCACAGAATCCCTAGGTCCTGGTGCTCACTTTTGTCCCTTTCATTGAAATTTACTATTCTCTTTTCAATGTTAGCCTGTCAAAACAAGTAGGAATACTCACTGCTATTTGCTATGGCAGTTTGTCATGATAGGGTTTTGTTTTAATTCAAGAATAGTTTGTCTGAACCTGCATTTAACATCACAAATGTTCCTCAAGATTCTTTTCTAACAGGTCTCCAGATACAAAAAGGCAGTTTTTAGCTCCTTTAGTGTTACTAAACTCAGGTGCACTAGGCAGAGACAGTGAGATGAATGTGGTTTTTGTAAGAAGCTAAATAGTGGATAGCATGGAGAAGAGTCCAATAGAAATTACTTCAGGATGCAGATGTTAGGAAAAGGCAGCACAGTAAGTATTTATTTAGAAAGATGTAGCTCGCTGACTTACAAAACAGACTGAGGTGGCAAGGCTTGGAATAGGAAGTCTTGTCTAACTTGCTGGTATTTGCAACAAGGAATGTACACAAGGAAATCAGCATACTGTCTATGGGTAATCAATAGACATTTTCATACTGGATATGAAAACACCTAGGTGAAACTATTGCAAGAAAAAGGGCTTGGCAGACAAAACTGGTCTTAAGGTTCCAACTGTACACAGCTCTAAATTCAGAAGGAATTTTTATATGATTCACTCCTTTACTGTTCCCCAACCTTTTTTTTTTTGTTGTTGTTGTTGTTGCATCCTACCTTCTCTTCTCACTGTCATTTGGTCTAGATTCTCTCTCCTTCACATCATGTTACATCATTTTATTAGAAAGAATATTAAGACAGGTGTTTTTCCTACGAGGATACTCAAAAACTAAGCAAGTATCCTACTATGTCAATAAGAAAATGCAACTGGACAAGGCCCAGAGGAACTTTATCCAGAGATCATTACCCACCTATGGGGGGGCAGTCTATGACCTTTCTTTTAACTCAAAACAGCATATAGTCTTAGGTCTCTTACTCAACTTATTGATCCCAGCTTCCTTCCTTGCTTAAACCAAATCTGCTCTAAGTTTTTCAAAATCCCAAATTGTTTTCTTCCTTTTTCTCTACAGAAAGAAATTTCAGTAAGAATGAAAAGCCTGAAACTCGTCATGATAAACCAATCCTGCCATGTATTCATATGAAACCAGTGCTGTATAAAGCACTCCGTTCCCATAATTTCTTCAATTTCAGTATGCTTTCTACCATTTTAACAGAGCTGCACTGATCTTTGCTTTGGATGGTTTAAATAAGACCATAAAGATCCTGGAAAACTACTTATTTTACTAGCTCCTAGTAAAGCTTAGAACAGTTATAAAGCTAATAAAAGTATAATCTGGTATCCAATCTATTTGAAAAGTTAATTCACTCCATTATAACTGGAAGTTTATATTAGTAAGGTATTAATAGGAAACTAGATTACATTACTGAGGTACATTTACATATTTTTTGCTATAATTTAACAAAAAATGCAATATTGATTATAGATTACAATAAATCAAATGGAAATCCGATTAATAGCTCCACTATGAATGACATCACTAACTGTTCAATAATGTACATCTACATAAAATAATCACACAGTAAATTCCTGTGTTTTAATAAAGTATATAAGAAGTATTGATGTATAATAATAATAATAATAATAATTATTAGAGCTCCTACCAGGTATGCAAAGTCTACACTCCAGAAATAAGCCATTAATTCACAAGGAACAATAGATTAGATTATTGCTTTTTAGGACAGACATGCAGCATTTAATACCTGGGAGAGGAAATATAGGGATAATTCAGCCATCTGTCATTACATGACCAAATGCAGATATCCTATAAATAACAGAATTTGCTCTACTGAAGTTGTGACAAAACAGTAACTTCAGTAATAACTCCATCATTATTTACAAGCTGCTTTAATCTTATTGCAGCATACGTTAGACCCCATCAATAATTACAGTAGAATCTTACAAAGAACAGTGTAGAATTATGAAAAATAAATGAATGATCCAAACCTATTTTAAACCCCTAAGAGTCTATCCCCCACATGTCCTATTACATAGATTCTGCTCATGTGACCAAGTTGTAAAGGAAATGACATGAGAAATGTATAGCAGAGTTTGGGAGTACGTTTAAAACTTTTGGACAAACCAGCTTGGCTCTTTGCACTCTGCAAACATGAAGAGGCTTTGCTGCAAGGCTACTAGACAGCACAGGAAGCCATGGGACTTTAGGTATGTCTAGTCTGATGCCGCTCTTCATCACAGTGGGCACTATAAACACATCACCCAAAAGTAAGAGTTACAGACCATTATGAACAACCATTTGGTTTCTTGAACCGTGTAACAACTATTTAAAAATTGACTATGTACTTTGTAAAATATTGATTAATCATTCATCTAACAGCCATTTCAAAAAATCTATCTGCAATAAAAACCTTGACCATTAAATTACTCTGCTTCAAGATGAAGATGCACCTTTATTTTTGACTCTTTAACTTAAAACTGGAGTGCTCCAAGAGGAGTTAATACAATTTACCATTGTGTATTAATGCAGATATCCTAAATCTTACAAAACTCAAACTTTTTTCTTTTTCTGTTTTCTTTAATTACACAGCAGTTTTAAATGAATTTAAAAAAAAAGAAAAGAAGAAAAAGCATGGCACCAAGCTGAAAGATAATCTGTGAAGATTCATGAACTCTAAAACTGAGGGTCAATCTCTAATCACTGCTATAAGCAATTACCATTACAAGTAATGATTTCATGTGTGTTAAGACTTCAGTGCGCATTTAACAGCATGTGCACAGGATGCAACAACTTTCAAAACATCAATTCCCAACAAATCCACTCACTCATGTAATTCCTGCAAACAAATCTGCAGATGATTAATTTTCATATAGTCTCCTCAATAGCCCCACCAAATTCACACCTGTGTGAGAGAGTCTATGATCTGACTTTAGAATTCAACACCTCATAGAAATTCCTGGTGAAATACACCACTGAAGGGCAACATGATTATAAGGAAATCATATACCAGAGAAGAAATGTTTACTGCCAAAATGCTGGGATATGGGGATAGATTGAAGGTGTCTTGGGTTCAGCAGCAGCAGTCATTCTTCTCCTTCTTAGTAGCTGGGGCAGTGCTGTGTTTGGCTCTCAGCCTGAGAACAATGCTGATAACACCGATGTTTTTAGTTGTTGCTCAGTAATGTTTACTCTGACAAATGACTTTCTGAGTCTCATGCTCTGCCAGAGAGGAAGGGCACGGGAAGCCAGAGGGAAGCAGAGACAGGACACCTGACCCAAACTAGCCAAAGAGGTATTCCATACCACAGCACGTCATGCCCAGTATATAAACTGGGGGCAGTTACCCAGAAGGGCTAGATCACTGCTCGGGTCAGGCTGGGTATTGGTCGGTGGGTGGTGAGCAGTTGTATTCTCTTCCCTTGTTATTTCCCTTATCATTATTATTATTGTTGGTAGCAGTAGTGGTTTGTGTTATATCTTAGTTACTGGGCTGTTCTCACCTCAATCTGTGGGAGTTACATTCTTTCGATTCTCCTCCCCATCTCTCCAGGAGCCAGGGGATGAAGGGATGGGAGTGAGCGAGCAGCTGCGTGGTTCTGGGTTGCCCCCTGGGCTTAAACCACGACAAGGGGAAGTACCAGGCCTCTCTTAAGACTGCCCCAGGAGTCGCAAAATAAATAATGAAGCTTGAGGTATACCAGCCAAGTGAGTTAGAAATATGGAAACATACATTATGATTTCTTCAGAAAGCTGTATTTTGTTTTATTTGTTGCCATGTTCTGCTGCATTCATAATGGCTTTATGAATTTATGTGTCACTCAGGTGCTAGCAACTGGATTATTGATTTGCATTTTGGAGGGAGAAGATAACGGCAATTTAGAAGCTATGTGCTTCCCATATAAACACATCAAAATGTTCTGTCAGCAGCCTGGGGAAGTTCCAGGTTGGTGCAATACCTTAGGTTTGTAAAGGAAGTACAAGACATGGCAGATTCCAAAAGCTGTTCTTTAAACTTGGTTGGGGTTTCTAGACAGCAGAAAATGCCAATATTCTTTCACATCACTTGTACAAATCTATTTATTGTAAGACTGATCTTGATGACTTTATCCTTTTAACACTGCTAAAACAACCCCCTTCTTTCAATGTCTGGAATGGCTGGTCACCAGCTAGAATTCATGCCCTCTCATTGCAAACCTGATAAAATTGGACATGATGCTTAAAGAGACCTATTCCACTTCTGAAAATTCTCCTGATGTGAAAAGCATTGTCAAAATTTTGAATGGGTTTGATATTGTAAAATAAGCTTTAAGCATCTTGCCTTCTTCTGATGTTTCTCAGATCTTTAATGATCAGTTCTGGGAAGGCTTGATTGTTGTATTTAGAGTTACTTAGTATGGATTTTTGATTCCCTATTAATTCCTTACCATCCTTTTTAAAACTTCGTGTAAGTTATTCAAATCAAATATAATGCTAAATAAATGTAGGGATATTCCTGCAGACCAAACAAAAATATGTATGCTCACAGATACACAGCAGAGGAAATGGTGCAATTGCGTTACAAAGGAATCAGTAATATGATAATACACTAAACCTGAAATGAACTCCAAATTTTCATACATCTGAGCAAATAAACAGGTCAGCATTGTGTGCTTGGGAGAGAAAATAAGACAAATGCTCAGTTCTTTGAAGCATACAAATAAAAAACAAAAAGTAACACATCAATGCTCACAGCAATCTCCAAGAAACATTAAAATCTAAGAATACTTATGAAAAAAAAACAGGGAAGAAGCAAAGAGTAATGTTCACTGACAATCCCACTCTATTCCCATTGGGAGATCAATGCCTATGTTGCATATTGTGTCATATGTATTTTCACGTTGCTATCTATTTTAAGTCTAAGCTGCTCAGTCATTCATGGCCCAGGTGGAGATACCTTCCACCTTTGAAGGCTTCAAACACGGCTTGTAGTGTTCTGCATGTATAATACATAAAACCTGCATGAATGGCATCTAGTTTTATTAATCAATTTTCTTAAAACCTCTGTGCAATCAATTCTGATTAGTATTTTTTCTAACAGTAATCTACTAAAGCTATGGGCATTTTAAACTTACAAACCAGCAAAATGCATTTCAAACAAAGGAAATTCAATCTCCTTAACTGCTATGTTATTAAAAAAAACCACAATTCCTTCTCTTACAAACCCAGTTATACAGACTAACATATTATATAAATTGCAGTAGTGCTCAGCAGTGTTGAATAGTTTCAGGGCACAGTGAAGCAGACAAAGCAGTATGTTCATGACATTCTTCCCTACTACGAAATGCATTTTTTTTATTAGTCATAAAGACAATACCTTCACTATCTTCCTTGAAAACTGCACCAAGTTCATTGGTGCAAACTCTAAGATGTTATCCAGGCTGTCAAAAGGATTATTTGTGTACGGAAATTTTCAGGATAAAAAGGGAGTAAATAAAACAGGCTTCACATATCTGCAAGCAGCAATACAACGCTTCTTTCATTTATGTTTTAAAGAAATATGCAGTAAAGCAGCTAATCCCTCCTGGGCAGTCCCTTGATACTAACTTTAAGCTGTCCTGAAGATGCTAAGGAGTGCCCATTTTGGCCATGAGTTTTCAGTGCTCTTCGTTCAATTGTGAGGCACCTAGAAGGATTATACTTTTAAAAAAATAAGTTTTAGTTTATAGTTAGGTAATACTAAAGCTGCCTAGCAATTCAACAAAACTAATCCTACAGTCAGAAGTTACCTATTCACTGAGATTAAGCCAATTTTACAATATGTAGTTATACAGTCATCTCGAACAAAGTAGGTACCACGGTAGAGAGGCAAAGAAAACAATAAGGAATGTCTGGCAAATGGTGAACATGAGATGTTTAGAAAGAGCAACAAACAGATACATATGCTGTGTGAATAAAATAAGAAACAATGAATCCCAAGAAACAGAAGTGACTGAAGCATGGGGATTATGCAGAAGCATCACCCTGCTACAAGACAAGCTCCTCCGAATTTGCACAGCATCTGCCACCATCAATTCACACAGTCGGTCTAACTAGAGGATCTAATGACAGGCAGTTTATACAACACCAGCACATAACATGTCCCTTAGGGCATTTTGTCCTCATGGCATCCCAGTTGAGCAGCACAGCACTACTGCTTGCATGGCACAGATGGTGAAACAAGGCACAGAGCTTTAAATGGCTGTGTACAAGATGCCTATAGCAAGGGAAACGATTGAGCTGGCACACACAAGCCACTGGAAAAACCTTCTTTTCTGCCTCTTCAGGAAACAGCCAGAAAGCCTTACATGGTGGGTACTGGGTACTGCTGCAGAAAAGAGTCACTGACAGCTGCAACTATTTACATGTTAGCTCAACTTGGGATGCCTCTTTAGTTTGTGTTTATATTAAAACCTCCCTGGATATTTTTTGTTTTTTCCTAGGAGCACCAGACATTACCTTGTCTTGAATATCCAAAATTGTGATCCCATATTTTAATCATAACCTTAAAGCTCAAATGCAATCATTAAGTTTTTCTTATGAGATAAATGTCTTCTTATTTTTTATTTTTTTTTAAACACAAATAGAAAGTCACTTCCAATGTATTCAATGCTTACAAATGTTGCTTTGAGGACAACAGCATGCAGAAAATAGACATTTTACAGTCCCCAATCAAAATTAGGTCAAAATTAGAGGGCACCAGCCAATACAACCAAATGTGCAAAATCTTTTTTGTTTTCAGAACACCTAAACAAAAAATTAAATGTAAGAAGTGACACATACATCATGACTGTTTTAAACTCACTTACTTTTCATAATCCCTAAACCCTGCTGTGGTGCTGATGACAAACAGGAGTTTAAGAAGCATTTGTCTCACTTAGACAAGTATTTCAGCATTGCAGAAATTCTCCTGCTAAAGAATAGTTCAGCTGTTGGCTTGACTACATGAAATACTGGCAGGAAAATGCAAGCAGGTAGAAAAAGAAGAAAGCTTCCCTTCTGTGCTTATGTAAGTTGAAACTAATTTTTTTTAAACTATGTTTGAATGGATATTTGAGTACGATTCAATCTGTCCAAAACTAAAATTACAAAAATGAAGGAAAATTTACCCGAGTGTTAAAACAGAGATCCTATGAGGCTGTAACATACCTACAGTTCAAACCAAAGTTTGCATCGGAATAGATGTAAGACCAGAGCTTTCTATTTTGCAGCATTTTTCATTTTATTCAGGAGCAAGGGGGATATTTCTCTTACAAAATGTTCGTTCCTTTGCAATGCACTATATATCGAGTCATCACAAAGACACAGTTTCCACTCTGCCTACAAAAACTTTCCTGGGGGCAGAATAATGAATTTAGTGTGAGAAAATAGGATCTTCAGATTACAGAAGCTGAAAGATGTCTAATGTTTTAAGTTTTAATGGTGTTGTTTATTTGAGTCTGCATCTACTATCTTGTCAGTGTCAGGATTACAATACTCCACAATAAAGCATGATGTGGCACATACATCAACCATATTAAAGTCGCTTGGTATTCTGTAACTCTTTGATCAGTTTAAGACAATTTAATTAAATCTGGTACCAGAAAATTGCAGTATTTTCATGTGCAAAGACACACCTCAGATATACTTGACTCCTTTAAAAGTAACTATACTTGAAAATAAATCCTCAGACAACTCACACCCTGAAACAACTCAAGCCAGGTAGTTGCAGAAGGAGGAGGAGGTAAAAGGAAGTAGAAACCACACATCAGCAGAAATTCCAGAATAATTTTATCTTTCTATTATCTACGGACCCACCATAATCATAAAAGCTGTAGATTCAGAAGATATGAGAGGGTTGCCTTTGCAGGAAAAAGAGGAAGTGTCGCTTGCTTGCTGCTTCTTTAAAAACCACCATTCAATCAGACACCAAAGCTTAAAAGCTGTTCACATGCCTTCCCCCTGAAGTTGCATAAGTTGTGGGGATGCTGTTCATTCATACTATGCAACTATCCTTCCAACACCTACTAGAAAATGCAATTACCACATTGCATTACACTTTCTGTCACTAATGATAAGCATCAAATACATTGAAAAAGCAAGTATAATCACTCTGACCCAATAAAGTCAAAGCCAGGCTGTACTCAGCTCTCCTACCTCCCCCACCCCCCTCAGCAAGAGTTTTGTCCTAGAATGCTAGATCAAGCCCTCAGGGTAGCTCACCAGTCCCCTAGGAAGAAAACTGAGATTTGCCAAGCATTGCACTTCTCCCACTTCTACATCTGACATTGCCTAAATCTTAGTTGTTCTGACAATTTTTTCCCTTCCTGCAGAAAACCGGGCCACAGTATACAAAATAGACTTCTACCAGTTATGATTTTACTTTCCCCAGCTTCAAGCAGTATGTTACCTGGAAGGACGTAACATAATACTCCGTGAAAAAAACCTTGTGAGGTGGGGTTGCAAAATAGTGAGACAGCTGTGTTGAAGCACCATTAAAGTAGTTTCTGACATCACTCTGCCAGGTATGTCCCTGCAGGTGGAGGGAGGAGATGCTCAAAAAAGATTTTGGGCAACAAATGACAGCACAAGTCAAAAGTACATCAAAAAGGAAGAATATATGCAAGCATGTTTAATGAAACAGAAGTCAGATGCAGACCCACCAGCATAGGTCCTCCAAATTCAGGGACGCCATAAGAAATAAGGGGAGACCTTATAGCAGCCTTCCATTACATAAAGGGGGCCCATAAGAAATCTGGAGAGGGACTTTTTACAAGGGCATGTAGTCATGGGACAACAGGGAACGGTTTTAAACTGACAGAGGAGAGATTTAGTTTAGATATTAGGGAGAAGTTCTTCCTTGTGAGGGAGATGATGTGCTGGCAGAGGCTGCCCAGAAAATCTGTGGCTTCCCCATCCCTGGCAGTGTTCGAGGCGAGGCTGGATGGGGCTTGGAGCAACCTGGTCTAGTGGAAGGTGTCCCTGACCATGTCAGGGGGGCTGGAACTGGATGAGCTTTAAAGTCTCTTACAACCCAAACCGTTCTATGATATGATAATATGTGAGAATTTTTTTCCTGTCATCCCAGATGCTGCTTCTCCTACTTTCTCTCATGCTTACCTACAATCCATAAGACCACTTTAGTGATCAGTCCTGGCCATCAACAAATCCTTAAACAGGCTGGTGTGCACTATTTGAATTTGCTGGGATAGATCCAGGGCATACCAACAGGTAGGGGCTCCATAGCCTTCACCGCATGCCCTTGCTCTATCACACTGACTCAAAACGACTCTGGAAGCTACTGGAGGGAGTAGGGCATCCTCTCTTTGCTCTTCTATTTAACAACTGTCAGCACCTAACAGCATCAGTACTGAGATCAGGTACTCAGTGATCGGTACACTGCTCAAAGCAGTGGAATGTGTTAGCTGAGTGAGGAACAAAAGTGGTCTCATCTTGCAGCAACCTTTTACGTGTAAACCAAGGCTGGGCAAGAGCCTCTTGAAGGTTCTTTTCACTGACACTGGCTCCCCCCAGTGCTGCTAAGGGGGGCAAAGAAAAGAAAAATATTAGTGTTCTGTACATTCTAATTAATTGCTTATGTGTTTAACAAAATGTAATATACCAAATCTTCACAGACACTTGGTGACAAATGCCTGACTGTAAGAATGCCTCTTGCAATTGAATAAAGGACCATTTAGAAAGCAGCGTACATTATTTGGGAGAGGGACTCAGATTTGATAAGCGGCTAAAAATTAGTTTAATGATTCCCTATTTAGCCTTTAGATCTATTCATAATATGACATTGTGTTTCCAATTAGGGACAGAAATTGGTGATTTAACATTTCTGTCACTACAGATTAGACATCACAAGGTATCTCTGTATTATTACAAAGTTCATATTTTGAACATAAAAAGGAATTTGTATAGTCAAGCATAAGATTTCAGTTTTTATAATGAGCCATTCATCTTCAGGTCAGTTTTCAAAACTGTCTACTACAAGTTAGTTCAGTGCGAGGAATATGAAATGGAAAAAAAACCCAGAACTGCGACTAACTGCTGAAATTATAAACGTCACGTTTTTACAAACTGAAACCTAATGGTATTTAAAATGTCCAACCTGTTTGTGACACCTCATCTCCATGACTGCAATCACAACTTGCTTGAATGCATACTGCATACTGGGCAGCTAGAAAGTATGTATCGGCAGTGCAGCTAACAGGGCAATAAGTGCTCAGCAGTTTTTTCCTTAAGAGCAAATACCTCAGAATTTTTAATCTCAGGATCACATTCCATGTAAGACAGTGGGGGAGGAAGAACATTCTGGGGAATCCATGACGAAGGCCCATGATAATATTTACTGACCATCTCTTTTCCTACTCATGATCAGCTAACATATCTGCTACTATATTGTTTTCACATGGAAAAATATTGTCAGTAAAGCAGGCAACATTATTTTTAGCTGTTCCGCATGCATCTTTAGCAACTGCAGCAAAGTGTCACACAGATAATCAATTCTCAAGGTTGCCTCACAGCTACAAAAATAGGACCATTCCAACCAAAGCATTTCAGCACAGGGCTTGGTGTCTGGAGTAGCTCATAAAAAAAAGCACTTCCTTTAGTCTTAGAAGCATGTCAATATGAAAAGAAAAACACCTTCAGCATGCCTTAAGATTTACAGGGACTTTTTGGACTGAATAGCTACTATCAATTATCTCTTCATTCACAGCAGGAAATGAGATTTCCTGTTTAATGTTTAATGCTACAATGCTTGACATAAACCTATGAATTTGTAGTATTTCAGTAAAAACCTGTATTGTGGAGAAAGAGAGGAAGAAATAGACGTTTTATCAAATGTAGCAGAGAGAACATCTCTTCAGACACTATCTCTCTGGTTTTGACTGATTTTTAATTTAAAATTGTGTCTTAATCAACAAAGAAAGGAAAGTACACTTAGAAGTAAAAGTTTTATTTTCCACCTGTAAAAAGATTCATTCTTTTATTCATGTCAGTCTTGTCTACAGGAAGGACAATTTATAACTCTGTCACAGGCTGCCAACCTATTCATTATTCATACATTTAGAAGACTAAAAATCTTGTTTTAGTTCTTTGCTTGCACTAAATTTGAGCCATCTCATTCTTGATAGTGTTTAGTTCCTTCTGAGCTTATTGTGGGCTTTTCCCCATTTTTAACATTCCTTTCTCTACCTAATGGGATAAAGTAGTGACCTATTGTCTCAGTCAGAACAGCCTCTCAGTTTCCCCAGGGAGCAGAGACAGATTGCCCAGGAAGGTGGACATTATACCAGTGACAAATCCGTGTGAAGCACTACAAGGGTCAGACATCTTCCCACACTGGTTTCTGCCATAGCTGCTGCTGGGAAGGCCCTATGCCAGGCTATACTTGTGGTTTTATTATGCTTTTCCTCCGTCCTTATCTTCCAAGCAATCTGATCCCTCCTTCGAGGAAGGCCCACCCAAGACAAAAGGAAAACTACTACTAAGTAGTTTAGACTAAGTGCCCAGGGATCATCTGATTGTGTTTTGAGGGCTAAGCTGGTGGTACAGAAAGTAGGGAGTACACATAAGGGAACTGTACCTCGTGGCTGAAGAAGATGCTATCAGGAGGGGATTCCAGATGAGTAAGGGCTAGAGAGGTCCTGGGTACCACTGCATACTTTTCCCGGTTTCTGAGGAAAAGTCAGTACTCAGAAGCTCTTGAAAGCAAGCATTCAGAGTGCCCATTACACCTGGGGCTGCAGCACACTCAAACCTTTCCAAGATTTTGGTGGAAATGGGTAAGCTTTACATAATCCACTGTTTTGACTGTTCTTAGTGTTCCTCTTGTGGAAGAGTACAATTCACGTCGTAATTTTGAGAATTGGACCCAAGTTGCATCAGGCAGGTGACTCTAAAGACAGTCAGTCACAGCCAGTGATTTCCTTTTCACCTTGTAAATCTGATGGAAACTTGCATCCTTCTTGGAAACCCAGAGCTATCCCCTTGCCTGGGAAACTTTCTCAGTCTTCAAAGCAGCAGTTGAACAATCACTGATTTGGATAACGTTTTATTTCAATAAACATTTACTCAGTATAGCAGTGTTAGGCTAAGTAAAAGAAGCACCATAAAAAAGCAACTTGTATGGAGTAAAATAGTAAGCCAGTTAAAAAAAAACCAAACAACTACCCTTAACAAAGATGTGAAGCCATAATCCATTGTCAGAACCACTCCTGTAACTCACTGCTACTCAATTCACAGCCCTTATGCTAGCCAAGCTCCTTCGCCACATTAGGTATGCCTCATGTTAAATTTTATGTTCCATCTGAACTGAAATCAGAGCCAGGTTGTGCTTCCTCAGCCTACAAATCATTAGACTGTGAGATCAGACATTTCCTTAAACAAGGTCCAGCCCTTGTGCAGCAACAAGATAGAAATAAGTCTGAGGAAAAATGAGAAGATGAGCAATCAGCTGCTACTGACCTACACCTGCAAGTACTGCTGGTTCTCTACCAAGTACACCAAGGCTAGCTAGCAAATTGAGTACAGTCAAGTCTTGAAAACACAGCATCCAAGTGTTCTTGCATGCTTGTACCTAAGATCTGGCTAACTCATGCAGTGCGACTTGATAGCACTAAGCATGAAGATGGATATTCATGTTATCAAGCAAGAAAGTATACTTCCTTATAAACAAAATGGCCAACAAATGCCTTATTTCCTTCAGGGCAGAGCTGCCTTCTATGTAGGCTTAGCAACTGAACGCTGTACTCACCTCAACAAAGATGAAGCAGGGGATGATGGAATAGCTTCTCTGGGTATTGTTTCCTAAAGCCATTTCTCATCACACTTCTTGGCGATGCACCATTCAAAACTTTATTATCCTGACAAAGAAAAGACAAAGGTGTTTCAGTCTGTTTCACTTTTGGCAAACTCTGCATTTAACACACAAGGTTCGTAACATGGTGCAATGACATACTGGACTAGACTAAAAAGAACTTCAAAATCTAATTTGTGGTCATACAAAATAACATGAGAAGGCACGGCTTCTGCAGCACAAAGGCAAGAGACAGACATAAGTGACAAGATACATCATCTACATAGAAAATATTGACAAGGAATACAACTGTTTTCCTTAATTACAACCCACTCCCAAGCAAAGGCTTCCTCCCCAGGATTGTAAAATCACATTTTCAGCCCATTGTCCTGCCTACAGTGTGTTTCAAATCAAAAGGTTTTGGTAACTGTCTTGTGAACTTGTACTTTAAAGGACACATTTACAGGTCTACATTAATCGTACACATCATCAAAGTATTTATCTGCATAAAGCATGACATGCTTAAGATGACAACATATGCACAAAAAAACACCTAACAAGTAAATACAAGAAGAAGTCACTGAATTAGTGGGCCCTTGTTGTAGAGCCTTTTTAGTCTGCAATAAATTCATATATTAACCCACAAAGCCCTACCTACCTACTTAGCATTGCTTCGGGTTAGTGGCTATTCTAATTAACATAACCTTAAAATGCTCTGTGTGTTAATCTCTTCACAGCACAGACAGTAGGAAAGAACAGAAGACTAACATGGAGAATTTTTACTGAGTGCGTGTGCTTTTCTGCATGCATGAGGTAACACATCAAAAAAGAGAAGTCTGACTTAAAAGATTTTAAAGAGAGGAATAGGCTAGCAGGGAGCGTGGGGGGCTGGAAAAGTAGCATGTAGTTCAGAACTGCCAGATGCATGCTTGCACAGAGCAGGAGACACAGAAGAGAATGGAAATCCTTTGCTATCAATTTTAAAGTGAGCACATCAAGTGGGAGCACATCAACAGAGATTTAGCTGGGCCCAGTCTCACTTCCAGTGCTCACACAGAATCCCTGCCCTGATCATAAGCATCTCTACAGGTCAGGACTAAAGTGACAGAAGGTGGTGAAAGCTGGTGTATTTTCCAGAGGACACTCTGCACAACATCCTGGCCCAGCTCTCTGACCTCACTGGCATCTGAATGGCAATTCAGGCCTTGGAATATGAAGCCTTTGAGGTTCACGAAGGGGTCAGTGCTTTCCCACCAGCTCTCAGCAGGGTTACTGGAAGAAATACTATTATTAGAGCACTGGGTTCAGCAGTGGTTATGAAGCCTGACTGAGGAGCTGCATCAGCTGCATCAGCTGCCAGTGATGCACCATGATGAAGTTTCTTATGTTGCCACCTATGATCTACTTACTGCGTTTCTTATCTCAGCTCTTCCCATCTTGAGCCAGAGCTGTAAAATGCACAATGTATATAATAGTTTTTGTAATACAGTTCTAGACACAGCAAAGCTATAGTGACTCCAGTGAAGCCACATCCTATTGTCAGAATGACTTCTGAACTGTTAGCCATTGAAAAATGTAGTTCTAGGGCAAACAAAATACGCAAGAAATGCTACCAGTGACATGCTTCAGACATTCCCATCCTACACTGTGTCCCAGTTCTGAAATAGAAATATTCTGTATTTTCAAAATGCCTGTTTTTCCAAACATACTTCAGCTTCATTTAGCAGATAAAATGGGGTTTAATCTCAGAGGTTATTGTCATTGTTTCTAAAAAAGACAAGGCAATCCAACCCCATTTGGGTTGTGGAAAAGATTTCCAATCATCCAGTTTTTAACAATACTTTTCATACCGTCATCTCTTGTGCTACGTGGCTCTCCTTTTAACTTGGCAAATACATGGCCTGGTAGAATAGTAGGTTAATGATGTGGTTTAAGCACAGCAGGTAACTCAGAACCATGCAGCCGCTCACTCACTCCCCCCCCACCTTCCTCCCCCTGCTCCTGGGGTGATGGGGAAAAGAATGGTAAGAATGTAACTCCCACAGGTTGACATAAGAAGAGGCCAGTAACTAAGGTATAACACAAAACAACTGTTGCTACCACCAATGATAGTAATGATAAGGGAAGTAACAAGAGAAGAGAATACAACTGCTCACCACCTGCTGACCGATACCCACCCCAACCTGGGCAGTGGTCTAGCCCTTCTGGGTAACTGCCCCCAGTTCTACATCCCAGGCATGAAGTGCTGTGGTATGGAATACCTCTTTGGCTAGTTTGGGTCAGGTGTCCTGTCTCTGCTTCCTCCCAGCTTCCTGCACCCCTCCTCAACAGCACAGCATGAGACTGAAAAAGTCCTTGATTGCAGTAAAGATCATTCAGTAACAACTAAAACACTGGTGTGTTATCAGCACTGTTCCAGACTAAAGTCGAAAATACAGCAATGCACCAGCCACTAAGAAGGAGAAAAATGACTGCTACTGCTGAAACCAGGGCAGTTAAAGAGCTAGAGCAGCTTACAGAACGTTATTCCACAAAACTCTTTTAGCATCCTGGGGGTAAACTGTCAGCACCTTTTTTGCAACTCCTGTTTTTCAAATGGCTTAGTGCAAAGATATTAATATCTCAGCACCTTCATGAATGCTTTGCCAAAACAAGCTTAGAAATAACCAAGACTTCCACAACACTGTTCTGTAATTCTAAGCTGTGCCTTCAGTTCTGACTGCTGTGACTGCTACATGTCCCTAACCAAAGCAGGGGGCTGCAGGGCAACCAAAGTATTTAAGAAACTTCCTCAACGGATGACTGAATGCAACTGCATAGACTAGCAAAGAAGCTGAAGATTCTTAGCAGGCATACAAAATTGCCTAATTTAACGCTAGGGAACTCCTGATACCATAAATATGTATCACTGTGTCTGTGCTTTTAAGCTTACTGTGCACCACTGGTTTAAAAAAATGCATTGCCTATGGGAAAGCATTTTACCTGGCAGATTCTCTCCTATGTGGTGACACATTTGTGTCAGACATAAGTAGCAAGAGACCAAATAGTTGCCTGATCAGGCCAGCTAATTCCCGGATTATGGGAAAACTCACAGCTAGCCTGTGCCTGTGCCTTTTCACCAGCTCACTAGACAGAAGAGGAAAGGGGAGGAACAGTGTGATCTTTGTGGGAGCACCATCATTTGTCTCTCTCCAGCTGGCAACGAGTGCTCTAGGGACACAGACAGCAAAACAACAGATTACAGCAATCCCTAGATGCTTCAGTCTGCAGAGCAGTCAGAGATAACCCACTTCTGCCCAAAGAATCAGGGAATAGTAATAAGATGTAATCAAGTGTTTAGTGACAGTCCTGTTTTATAATCCATGAAGATGTTTTCAGATTGAACAAATTTTTGGAGCGCAAAACCTCCAACCAAAGCAACAGTAAATAACAGCTATAATACCAGTATATGGTACTGCCTTCTCAATTTTTTATTTTTTTATAAATTTGAATCACTTGTTAAGGAACTCACATTAGCAAAACCACAAGTGGCTTTTTAGATCCACTAGATGTGACCTTTTAAAGCCCTGGTATGCGAGCACAGCATGACAGTAGAACTGGTCAAACCTATTCTAACTAATTAGGGACCGCTGTTGAGGGAGTATTAATAATCTAGAGCTCTGTTATTATGAGGTCCTTCTACTTTTTAAACAATATATATAATTGTATGTCCTGGGTTCAGCAGTAGCAGTCATTTTTCTCCTTCTTGGTAGCTGGTGCAGTGCTGTGTTTTGACTTTCAGCTCGGGAACAGAGCTGATAACAAGGATGTTTTGGTTTGGCCGAGGACTTCGTGAGCCTCATGCTCTGCCAGGGAGGAGGGGAAGCCAGGAGGAAGCAGAGACAGGACACCTGACCCAAACTGACCAAAGAGGTATTCCATACCACAGCACGTCATGCCCAGGATGTAACTGGGAGTTAGCTGGAAGGGCTGGGAGACTGCAGGGTTGGAGGAGGTATGGGTTGGTGCTTGGTCGGGCTGGGGGGGGGGGCGAGTTATCGGTTGGCTGGTGGTGAGGTGTTGTATTCTCTTCCCTTGTTATTTCCTTTATCATTATTATTATTGGTGGTAGCAGTAGTGATTTGTGTTATACCTTAGTTACTAAACTGTTCTTATCTCAACCCGTGGGAGTTGCATTCTTTTTGATTCTCTTCTCCGTCCCTTCAGGAGTAGGGGGAGGGCAAGAAGAGGGGGGGACAGTGAGTGAATGCTCTGCCCAGTTTTAAACCATGACATTGTATAATACAACAATTGTGAATTAATTAGCATTAGTCAGTTCTCATCTCGGTCAATCTACTCCACGTGCACTTTCAGAAAACCTCTGATCTACAGTATAGGAGTTTATTGTCTGACATCTCCTGGGAGAACAAGCAGAGACCCAGAATATACAAAAATGAGTTGAAAATTAAGTGGAAATGACAGCAAAGGAAAAAGAATTCGAGCTGAAGAGATTTTCTTGCCACAGGGATCCATCCAGAGGAAAAGAAAAAGAATGACAGCCAGAGAGAGGCAGAAATAAGAATGTTCTAAAAAAAAAATAATGTATTTTCCTGCAACAGAAGAGTTTCTAAAAGCCCTACTCAGGTATTTTCTAAAGCTTTTTATGTGAGCATGTGGCAGAGAGCAAAAAAGGACCTATCTAGGACAAACCAGCGTTTGCTGAGCCTTTATAGTATAAGCTCTTCCAGTAGACAGAGTAAGGCTGATTGATTGTTGTTCTGTGTAATCAGTGCTCAGATCAACTAGTTTCTGGCCTGTTCCTCAGGAGACACTGGTGAGCCTTACGTTTTTTAAGCTATGTCCTGCATAAGTGAGAAGATGAACATTATGGCTTATATATTGCTGTAGTGGATCTCTGGGCACATGTGGAAAATAGTAAAACCAACAATACTGAAAAGCTAGCAGGCACCACTTACCACAGTTTTCAACCTCTGTTTTGTTTAATCAATACCAATGCATGTTTCTTTTGCCATTAGCTCAGGGACTGCCAGCCTGAAACACAGTAGCTGCAGCGCAGGCAAGATAGCAGCAAAGCCACTGGCGCACAGGCAACATCACTATAGAATCCCAAATCTGCTCAGACCAGAGATGAGGAGGGCAACCACTGATCATTTGGTACCAGGATGTGATGCAAGCACAAAAAAGTTGATAGGATTTCCTACCCCTCTTCATCTAGACAGTTTCATGATCTTTTCAGCATCAGCTAACATCCTGTTTCAAAATAGCATGTACATGTTATATTAGGAAGCGCACAACTCTGGTATTTCTGTAACAATGTAAAAGATTCTTAAATGCAAGCTCTTCCTCATTTGTAAATTAGTTTAACCCTGCATTAACAATTTGCAGCTCTCTGCTGGCAACTGGCTTCAAATTATAAAGATCGTTATTCTCATTAAAATAAGAATTCTGTTTACAAGCAAAGAAATTGCTAAAACTTCTGCACCAGTCCAACAAGCATCAATCTGCCCAGCTGAAACACAAATTGCGTATGTCAAACCTCTGCTCAATTAAAAAAACAAATTCAAGCTAATGCCACTGCTGAAGGTGATTAACCAAGGTTTTGCAGAGAGCTGTATCATTGTAACCATTATTTATTACACCAGTTCTTACAGATCTCATTCTTAAGCAGAGTCCTCTACTTCCTGTGGGGTAAACAGCCAGAAAGAGATGAAGCAATTTGCCAGACATCATACAATGACTCAATGTCTAGGCTGAAGAAAGACGTATTATTCTTAGACTCCTGTCAAGTGCTCCATCCACTTGACTATACAATCGCTACACTTCAAATATACTTGCTAATTCCTGACAAGAGCTATGCAGTTCTCATTGTACAGTTAAGTAACACAGGTTTCCTTTAGCTTGCTACTGAAACCAAACTGAGTTTTTCTGCTGAAAACACAACAGAATGCACATCACAACTCTGCACAAGCACTGATCAAACATATACCAAGACTTCAGCCCTGGCATGTCCAAAGGCACCTAATTATCTGAGTACAACCCTGGCATGAACGTGTATGCAATTTTGAATAGGTTGTCACAGCATAAGAGAGGGTTAAAATGCCTTTCCAAAGCTCTTTTCAATGCACAACTAACCAAAGCATACAAAAAGGCCTATGGGATCAAAAAGATTTTCTTGCAAAAGGAGTCACAGCTATTTCATGTTTTCCTGGCTACACTACGGACATTTTTTTGGTTTTCAAAGTAATCAGAAACATTGAGCTATGGCATGAATCATTCCAGAAGCAAACTGTGTAAGCAGAAGTTTCGCGGGTCCTGAAGGAGCTGGTGAATGAAGCTGCTAAGCCACTGGCCATCATATTTGAAAAGTCATGGCAGTCAGGTGAAGTTCCCAATGACTGGAAAAAGGGAAATATAACCCCCATTTTCAAGAAGGGGAAAATGGATGACCCGGGGAACTACAGACCAGTCAGTCTCACCTCTGTGCCTGACAAAATCTTGGAGCAGATTCTCCTGGAAGGCATGCTAAGGCACATGGAAAACAACAAGGTGCTTGGTGGCAGCCAGCATGGCTTCACTAAGGGGAAATCCTGCCTGACCAATTTGGTGGCCTTCTATGATGGGGCTACAGAATGATGGACAAGGGTAGAGAAGTTGATGTCATCTACCTGGACTTGTGCAAAGAGTTTGACACTGTCCTGCATGACATCCTTGTCTCTAAATTGGAGAGACATCAATTTGATGGATGGACCACTCGGTGGATAAAGAACTGGCTGGATGGCCGCACACAAAGAGTTGTGGTCAATGGCTCAATGTCCAGCTGGAGACCAGTAATGAGTGGCGTCCCTCAGGGATCGGTGTTGGGATCGGTCTTGTTTAACATCCTCGTCGCTGACATGGACGGTGGATTGAGCGCGCCCTCAGCAAGTTTGCCGATGACACCAAGCTGTGTGGTTCGGTTGATATGCTGGAGGGAAGGAATGCCATCCAGAGGGACCTTGACACGCTTGTGAGGTGGGCTGATGCCAACCTCATGAAGTTTAACCATGCCAAGTGCAAGGTCCTACACCTGGGTCGGAGCAACCCCAGGCACAGCTACAGGTTGGGCAGAGAAGAGATTCAGAGCAGCTCTACGAAGAAGGACTTGGGGGTGTTGGTCGATGAGAAAATGAACATGAGCCGGCTTCAGTGTGTGCTTGCAGCCCAGAAAGCCAAGCGTATCCTGGGCTGCATCAAAAGAAGCGTGACCAGCAGGTTGAAGGAGGTGATCCTGCCCCTCTACTCTGCTCTCGTGAGAGCTCACTTGGAACACTGTGTACAGTTCTGGCGTTCTCAACATAAAAAGGACATGGAACTGTTGGAACAAGTCCAGAGAAGGGCCACGAAGATGATCAGGGGACTGGAGCACCTCCCGTATGAAGATAGGCTGAGAAAGTTGGGGCTGTTCAGCCTGGAGAAGAGAAGGCTGTGTGGAGATTTCATAGCAGCCTTCCAGTATCTGAAGGGAGCCTATAGGGATGCTGGAGAGGGACTGTTCATTAGGGACTGTAGTGACAGGACAAGAGGTAATGGGTTAAAACTTAAACAAGAGAAGTTAAGATTGGATATAAGGAAGAAGTTCTTTACTGTGAGGGTGGTGAGGCACTGGAATGGGTTGCCCAGGGAAGCTGTGAATGCTCCATCCCTGGCAGTATTCAAGGCCAGGTTGGACAGAGTCTTGGGTGATGGGGTTTAGTGTGAGGTGTCCCTGCTCATGGCAGGGGAGTTGGAACTTGATGATCTTAAGGTCCTTTCCAACTCTAACTATTCTATGATTCTATGAAATGACGTTGTCATAAAGACCTGTTTGTGATTTGGTTCGCCTGCCTTGCATCCAAATAGACTGTTTGCTATACGTTATTGCATAAAAATAGCAAAACTAAGAAAACAGTGCCATGTCTGCAACAAGTAGAATGTACAAGACAACTGGCACTCAGTTTGCTGCCTCATAAGCCAGAACATGCCGGGTTTGACCTACAAATGAGAAAGTTGTCTTTTGGATGAGGTTGCCCTTGATCTGTGAAGAAGTGCAAACACACAATGAATCTTGGGCAAGAAGGAAGACACTTACTTAGCTCTGGCTTCCCATCATCAAAGAACCCTTTAGCCCATTGTCCTGGGTTCAGCAGTAGCAGTCATTTTAGCTCCTGTGCATGGCACCCTTCACTCTTGTGCCATGAATGACACCCCTGCCATCCCTCTCTCTTTTTCCTGAGCTGGCAGGGCCCTCTGGCCATTCTACTCACATGCTTGCCAGGGAGGCTAAAGGGCCGGGAGCCCTGGAATGGGTTCAAAATCTGCATGGGAGACCGCCTGGGAATCCCAGGTGCTGTAGGCTTTTTCCAAGCCTGCCCCTGCTTAGCTTCCGATATCAGACGAGATCGGGTGTTTTCAGGGTGAAAAGAGAACTCTCCCTGGGGCTCCCCCCTCTCTCTTTTCACCCTGAAAACGCCTGATCTCGTCTGATCTCGGAAGCTAAGCAGGGTCAGGCTCGGAAACTGACAGGCAAAGACCCATCAACACCACGGCCACTGGACCAGTAACATGGTTTCAGACAGATGACTTTGTATGCCCAAAGCTTGACTAACATGTTTGAGTCTTACTTGGTTTTTAGTTATTAACTGAGAAATTGCCTTCTAAACTGATCATAAAAACATGTGTGTTCTAAGTTTCAAGATTTGGCTGGTGGCTGTCTCCCTGGGCACCCTGCATCAGCAGCATGACTTCCAAATCTGCAAAAACAGTGAAAATAGGGTTTGGGGTCAGTTGGATTTTTTGGTTGGTTGGTTGGGATTTTTTTTACTTTGCAAGAACAGATGAATCAGGAGATCAGTTTATTGCATCTAGATCTCACCATGGAATAAAATCTATTAGAAACTTTCCCAACAGCATAAATGCCTCATTTCTGCTTAAGCTATTGCCATTCAAAGAAATTGGCCTGTCAGTGAAAGTGCTTTTCACATGTAACTCCACAGACTCAATTACAGGAAACTAATTACATATGACTAATGACAGTAAGTAGAAGAACAAAAAACCTGCCACCAGTACACAAAAGAAGCCCACACATGTTCATCATTACAATAAACAATTCTGCAGCATTTGAATATTAAGCCAGAAAAAATACTTTCTCTTATGAGAGCTCTGACCTTTTTATGTAACCAGAGGTTACATTTTAGCATTTCTACTAGCAAACCATTTTATGGCAAACAATGATACCTAAGAAGGTATCACAGTTCACAGTATATCTGAAATTATGATTCTTGGTACAAAACCCACCTTCCTATGGATTCCTAAACTACCAATCTCTTAAAAACTCGTTGCTGAATCCTGGTGGCAAAGCAGAGTTTGATCCACGAAAGCAAATGATGCCAGAGGGTTTTAGAATAGTATTACAGATATTTTCCCTTGCTGCTAGCTTCATGTGGAAAGTTATCCCATGTCTGAGTGATAAGCAGCAGTATAAAACCCATAAACAGGAAGACTGATAAGCGGTCTGCACCACTTATATCTTCAAGAGAGTTCAAGTGTTATGTCAGCACAGCAGAGGCCTCATAACAACTTCTCACTCCAGGGAAGCAAGTAAAATCCCATTCATTGGGATTTCACTTGTCACACCTGCTAGAGACAAAATTTACATTGATGCCACTTGGCCAGAATTTCACAGACATTGTCGAAGTAGAACGCAAACATAAATGTGTAGATAGATTTCAGATGATAACAAAAAAAATGGCCATAGGCTTTATTTTGAACTGTCTCACACGTGCAAGTCTTTCCTTGTGCTGCAGGTCTGATTTCACGAGGCATTGAATTCCTTGTGAAAATGTTCAGTATATCACTTACTCGGTGCTGCTTTGAATGACACCCACTGAAATGTGGTGTCACATCAGCAAAACCACATGAATAAAAAGCTTAACTTGCTGATGATCCTTTTTTCTTTCTTGCAAAAGGATTAGGAGTTCATGATAAATGAAGGAATCTGACAATGAGATTCACGAGGAAATTCTTAAAAAAAGTAACAAGCAATCTGAAAAAAATCACAACAAACCACTGAATTTATCCATGCAATTAACAAGACTGTTCCTACTCCTGTCATTTGATTTGAGAAAGCTAATTGTTCTAGCTCTTATTTCACCCCTTCAAACTTAACAGTGAATCTAAATGAAATAGTTGTGCATTTTCTTGGGCAAACGACAATTTTCTGGCCTTTACCGATCCACCTGAAGGAATGTTATCATGATTTAAATTAACTAATTTTCCTTGTGAGCGTCTCTGAACAAATGCAAAAGCAATTGCTCATTTCTTTTACATCTAACTGGTTAAAAATCCATGTATCTTTGAAGACATTTGTAGCAATAAACTGGCAGGTGCGGTGAGCAATAATGTAACAGTTCATAGACATCAAGGACTCTGCATTCCAGAATTAGTAATATAATTAATTTAAAGAAGACATAGCAGTCTATTGTTCCCAAAGTAAAACATTCAAGATCCAGAACTGCAACTGATTGAATTAATTAGTTATGGGCTTGAGATATGGGTACTTGGTTTAGCTCTATGCTAAATCACCAGTCTTAAAATATTGTACAGAATTCAATTTCACTGTCTCATTTGCACAATCTAAAAAGAAAATAGCCAAGACCCTTTTTATTTGCAGCTGTCAGTCTTGCAAGGATCAGGCTGGAAACCAAATACTACAGTACAACCTCCCTGATGCTTGGGATACTGTCGCAGAACCATAGTATCATAGAATAGTTTAGGTTGAAATGGACCTTCAAAGGTCATATAGTCCAACCCTCCTGCAATAAGCAGTGACATCTTCAACTAGGTCAGGTTGCTCAGAACCACATCCAGCCTGGCCTTGAATGTCCCCATGGATGGCGCCTCTATCATGACTTGTGACTGAATTTCACCAGTTGAAATCAATTCCACTGCATTTGGTGCCTCGCCATGCAAGACACTGACAGGCACCGAGGAAACTAGACAGTTTCAATATGAAAAAAGCACAGCAGCCTTCTCCTCAGGCTCTTATCACAGTTGACTGGTGGAAAGGGAAGAAGACAGTGAAGAGAAAGAAGAAAACAAGAGAACCTCAAGTTTTGTAGCACCAGTTTGTGAAATACAGAGGGTAACACTATAACAATGCAGAGGAGGGGGAAACTGGATGAGCTACGGAAAGAATGTTTTGGGATGAAGGGCAGATGAAGAAAACAGAAGTTTGGCCTGTGATGGGAAACCACAAGACTGAAAATTTTATCTACTCTAATATCAATACAATAGACACTAGAATACACTTTTCCTTTCCCCTCCCAAATTCCTCAGGGTTTTGCATAATAGATTTTAATATAGATTAAAATATTTTTATTTCAAAGTTATTAAAATAATTAATTATTAAAAAAATTGTTGGGAGCAATTTTCCTAATTCTGATGAAAATTCATACTTTAATCTAGAAAACTGTTAGTGTTGTTTTGTTTTTTTTTCTTTTCTAACTCAATGGTCCTACTGAAATCTACTGAGCTACTAAAAAAATCAATTGGTTTCTTATGTGTCAGCAACAGTACAAAGTAATGGCTCTTAATCTGTGATTGAGTTTCACAGCTTTGCACAGGAAGAATTTTGGGAATCCCAATATTAAAAACATATTTCAAAAACACATTTCAAAAATACATGCTGCACAGTCTTTTTGTATGCCACCCCTGCTGAGCCTAAGTGCAAGTAAACTGCTGATTCACACACTTGAGTGCAGTCGCTGAGTTATACCATTTTCACTTGCAGGATGAACAGGGCAGTTACGGTCTTACCCAGCAGGAATTTCCTCAATGCCATGAGCAGCTTTCACTGGAACAGATGCAGCAAGCCCACTCCCGGCATGGACCTGCCCCTCTCCCTGCTACCTGGCATTGCCACACATCTGATCCCTGTTCACAAAGGGGTACAACCAATCCAGCTGACAGGAATTTAAAAAAAGGCTACTGAGTGCTCTGACTGACAGCTGAACTGAGAAAAGGTGAATGGCCCTTTCACACCTTGCTGAGCAAGCAGTGGCTTATCCTTCTTCATCTGAAACAAAAGGCTTGTGCGAAGTGCCAGCTACTATCAGGCTTCAGATGGAGATCTCCAATGAAATTTCCATACCCTTCCTACCGCTTTCCTGCTATGGCAACTTAGGAAGCCAACACTTCTGGAGAGTGTTTATGCAGGTCACAGTGTGAGCATAAAATGGCAGTAAGCAGGGGAATTCACAGACTGAATAGCTATGTTAGACAGGGTGAGGGGAGGAAAAACAGGGGAGTAGTAAGTTCCTAGTTGTCTCCAATTATTTTTTTTTTTTAAGGGGATGAATATTTCATTGAAAATTTCAATTCAAAATCATGGTGAGCTAACAGTAAACACTAGGCATGTAATAGCCACAAGCCAGGGGACTGCACCACAAAACCCCTCAACAGTCATTTCATTCCCTCAGGGCTAAGCAAGCGAAACTATGCAAGTATTGGTTGCAAGCTGTAAAGTAAACAGCTACTGTTTCACCACACTGCAGCCTTTGGTGATGAGAGCCAGCAGCTTAACCTCTTGCTTCTCTGATATTCTGGTATTCATATTGGCAGTGGAGCTGTCAGAGACAGGGACTGCATGGACTCCTGCTCCTGAAAACCTGACAGCAAGTTCAATCTTACATGGACCTTTAATCTGTTCACCTTGTTTATAAACACCACCTTCCCCTCAATCCCTTGCAAGGACAGAGTACAAAGTATTTCTGATATACCTGCTCTCTTCCTTTACACAAAATACTATGGTAGAAAAGAAAAAAGAAGTAGGAGAAGAGAAATAGCCCTTATTTTTTGCTTTCCTTTTTTTATTTCTGTGTCCATTATGTGGCCAAGGGAAGCAAGTATAACCCCTATAGGTTGAATACTGTAATTTGTCCACTTCTAAGGACCGTATTGTACTACAGCTCATGCAGTTAATGTGGGCCTCAGAAACATAACCTGGATGCAAAGTCAAGAACTTAAGAATTTACTGTTAGACTAGCTGATACCTTAACAGTCTAATAAAAGAAATGTTATCAATCCAGATCCAAAAAAAAAAAAAAAAATGAAAATTCAGCAAACTATTACAAAAACATTTCAAAACAGCTAAAAGTCTTTTTCAAGACTTAGTAATACCTCTCCTTTCTCTGTGGTATTATGGTCTCCACAGATCCCTCTCTGAGTCTTATGGGGGATGGCTTTAGTCTGGGGTGGGTGAGAGGCTTATGGCAAACTGTCAATGTCCTGAGCTTTTCTCTGAGAGGAGGGCAATAATGTCGACGGTGGGAGATTATTCCTCTTCTCTCTAGGATTCAATCTGGCTTATTTTTATGCATTTTCTAACATACATTACACCTTACCTGTTCTACACTTTCCTAGAATTTCATTATGCTATATGGATTCTCTCTTTCCCCTCTTTGTGACTCCTAAAACCAGCCCAACCCATGCCATGGCTGCATTCCTTTAAAGACCAGTGACTGACCATTGGCAGGTTGGTTGGTTGCAGCTCCATGGGCTCTGGTACCACCTTATGCCCACAGTTTTAAGGCCTCTTCTACTATCCCATGTCTGTTCTCCACCATGCTACACTTTTATCCCAGGTTCAGACAGTTAATTTTACACAGAACAGTGACTTTTTAGTTCTACCCCTTAGGTAGAGAAATACATGAAAATTACTATAAAAATAGGCACTGCATTATGTAATCACATAAAAGCAAGCTAAAGCTAAAACTGACTAAGTAACAGCTACCACTTTATTTGACAATTGCTGTTACAGTTAAAAGGACCAGAACAAACCTCCAGGGTGGCCAGCACAAGCCCCAACAATGAAGATCTGACAAACCTTGCCCTTGCAGTGTTAGTTCAGAGCTTGTGTTCTGTTAGTAGGAAAGGAATATAGTGTTTGTCTGGCTACAAGGCCACAACCCTATTCCCCAGCTTTTGGAAGACTGTAAAACATAGGCTTTCAGCTATGAATCCAGCAAGGCTGTTGCAACCTTCTATGGAGTAAAGTTCCTCATCAGGAGCAAGATTTTCTTGAGGCCTTTGTTCTTCCCTGCGTGATTTTGTCTCATCATACCTATACAGGTCTTAGAGAAGCTCACATGGCCATTGACTGAGCTGTTAAGCATTTGATTTTTAAAGTCAATACAGTCTCACAAACAACAAAACCGTTATGATTATAATTACAGCTATGGCATATAAAGCCAAATTCTGAAATTCCTATAGCTGAGAGCATAACATTACTTTTAAGAGTGTGATGTGATTGAAATTAATAAAGTTTTCAAGAGATATACACATGTTATCAGATAAATTGTATATCAAAAGTTAGCTTATAATACTTTGTGGAGTCTTATATATGTGCATACAAACTCATATACACTCAAATACAGCTGGATCCTACAAAATTCATGACAGATCATGACTGAAAAGAAATGGAAAGATTACATAATCGAACTTGGTCAAAACATGATTAAGCATGTTAAAAGCTGACAGAGTTGTTTAAACATCCTCATCTAGCCCTGTGTTATCTACTGTCATCCTTTTAAGGAGACCACTGGGAACATTGTGTCCTGTTTAATAGCCCTTCATTACTGATGCACAGTTATCAACTCTTAAAATATCATTATTCTATTTTCAAAAATTACCCGATCAGCTCTGTAAAAATGAAAAAATCCTTTCCAGCAAATTGGAAACTCAGATACTCTTTGTAAATGTTTCTGCCTTGTCTTCCAAAGTGTTCTGGAAAGCATGCTAGACATGCTATAGAGCCACAAAAGCCACACTCTTTCCTTCCCTACATGTGGGGCTTACACCATGATGGAGAATCCTGCTTACACTGTCCATCATACTTTGCCCTCTCTGCAGCAGCCCACACTCCTGCAAGCCCTGGGTTAGTTCATGGGTGCAGACTAAACTGGTTTCAGTGTATTTCCTGCTTTGTAATTGAGTTTCCTTGCTCCTCCCCACAATCAGCGTCACCCACAGTTGCACCTTCACAGTCACAGCACTCTGGCTTCTTCTATGTACTTCCAAGTTCTTCCTTCTTTCTTTGCTTCTGCTACCACCAAGTCCTTAGCCCCCCATTCTTTTTCACTATTTGTTTCCTTAGAATAGCTGTCCTAACTGCAGATATCACTGACTGCACCTGATATCCAGTATTTTCTGTTGTAATAGACATAATACACAACAGCTTCTAGTAATTCCTGATCAACTCCCAGTTCTACCAGAACCACCAGGCCTTTCCCAGTCTCCACATTTTAACTTTGCATAAGCCCCAGAAACACAAGGAAGGGCTGCAGGCAGAGAGGTTGGGGGCACTGGGTTTAATTTATTATCTTGTACGGATCTCCACCCAAAAGCCCAGTATGACACTTCTTGAAGCACTGCCCCACTGCTTCAAACCCCCCTGCAACCTTCAAGCTAAGCAAAGGTACCTACCACAACCTTCTTCCCCCACCCTTTCTGACACCACCTTTCCTAAGAGTAGTGAGAAGTCACAGTCTGCAAAGGTAGCAGTTTGTACTGCCTGTCTTTGCTAGCCATAGGATTTTTCTTCAGTTTACAATCCTCTTTTTTTTCAACACAAACACACCTATTTCTTCTACCACCTTCTGATTCAGGATATGTAGTTCACATATTTATAGGCCATAAAATTAGATGCCCTCCTGGGCAAGACCATTCACCACAGCTGTTCTATATGCAACCTGGTGGATAAGCAGACCTTGGCTGCACCTATGGTTTAGAACAGCACTTTCAAAACTTTTGTTACCACGAACCTGTATCAGTAAAAAATGTTCAGAGCACAAACTCCCAATGTATGTAATTGATAAATTATATACATGTAATACTGTACTAGCTTATTATGTAAATTACAAAACATACAGAAAAACAGAAATTGAAAAGGATGAGCTAAAGATGAAATAAACATTGTTCTAAAAATATCTTAATGGCAAAATATTTCTTTCCACACCTCAATGGACTGTCTTATGCACCCCATGAAGTACATGAACCTTGCTTTGGAGACCACTGCTTTAGAAGACCACAGACAGAGCCTGACAATCTCTTTTTATTTGGCACATACTCTTTCCTTCAATGTAACTATTCTCCTTTTGATATTCCTTTTAAAGCTTTCAGAAGTCAATGCATCTCCTCAGAATGATTTGTGGCTTCAGGGGATACTTCTAACCCAGTTGTTGCAGCCACCCACTGAGCAGCAGTAGTGGAAGGTTCCACAGTATTTTCTCATTCAGTCGTGGTAAGTAATGACTTCTTATTTAAGAAGCCAGTCAGTATACATATTTTTATTTAAAAAGCTTAATTTTGCAGCCAAATGTATTTAAAGTCCTGGGTATATCTCTGATCACACATTTCACTTTCTTCCTTATTCCTCAACCTTCTCATTTTACTGCAGTAAAGGGTGCTCCAAAATTCACTTTGAAGACTGCTAGTATCTCCTTAACAGGAACACTGGGACTTGTGACTACTATCTGAGTGAAGGATGGGGTTGAACTAGATCAAACCGTCGGTCTCTCTGCATTCCATCACCCCTTTTGGAAGGTGCTGTAGTAACACCTGTGATCAGGCATACATTGTCCCGGTGTTACACTTAAACTTTTCACCTCAGCTTCACAGTCTTGTAAGCCTGCACTCTTCTTTTTAAGGATTTGTATCTCATGTCTCCTATAAGGAAGCTTTTACTGCCTCATTCTCTTCCAGTATTTACTTCCTCAGAGTAGTTGCCTACAGGATTTTTGGTGCTGTGTAGCATAACTTATCATTTCACTGCAAACTCATTCTTAAATTTTGCTCTCTCCCAGTTTACATGCCCCATCTAATTTTCCCTCTCTTGTTTTTTTTTGTGCTTCAGTTTGTGAATTACTCATTCTGTTTCCTCACCGCTATCCCCCTGCACATCTGATTTTTTTCACAGGATGGTTTCAGTTGTGATTTTTCTTCCAGTTTTGCAAACTCCTGGTCAGCAGCCAGGACAGTCCTGCAAGAATCTGGATTCCAAGAGTCAGTACACCACTGTAACACCCACATTCCCCAGTGGGTGATCTTTTCCTGTGAAAACCAAGGAAGCATTTAAGGAGCTGCATGAGCAAGCTATCACATATACTCTTGAATAATCATAACAGTAAAAAGATATAAACCTGTTTTCTTGCCTTTCTCTTATAGGTATTCCTGTCTTCTGTGTTCTTTACCTAACTTTGCAGAAAAGCCTGCTCAAAGTATATGTAAAATTAAAATTTGTGACCAAACTATACTGAGGCAGAGATGCAGGGACAAAGACTTCTGTTCACCTACGACTATAACAAGAGCATTTTAAGCTTGTATCAGCAAAGGCTGGGCTTCTGTCTATCTTCGTCTTGATCAGACTCTCACTTATTTTTAACAGACTCTGTCACCTCATGCTCTGTAGGGTGACACCTAATTAAATCCAAATTTGCCTAGGCTGAGTTAGAGACAGATTAAGATGATGAGGCAGACATCTTTTCCCTCCTCTGTGTTTTTACTGTGATCCTTCACAAATGCAGTTAATGGATTTTAAGTGACATACTTGTTAGGTCCACAGGCACACATTACCATCCAGTCTATAAAACTAGGCATTAATTATACAATATGGCCATAGTTAAGCTTAAAACCATCATTGTGTATCTACTTACCTTTGCACCTAGAGAAAGAAGCAAGCAATATCCACGTGATGGCTGACATCTTTTCCAACAGACCAGGGTCTGACCCTGACTCCTCCAAAACAAAAAGCTGCTTTAGCCTACATCCATTTCTCCACATAAGTGTTCCAAAAGACATCCAGGCTCTGTAGATCAGGCACACAAGGGGTCTGTGAGATATTTTTTCCCAGTTGGTGTCAACTGCTCATCATTTAAAGTGGCAAGCACACACCAAACTGTTGCCCTCCACTGCCAGTGACATCCACTGAAGCAGAAGCATCCCCAGGGAGATGCTTCTGCTCCTCTCACGTTTGGATGCATTAATGACCTCTGCAGAGAACACAGCTGCCATCAAAATGGCCCAGGCTGAATTTTCCCAAGCACAGTTGAGCTAACTCTCAGTCACTGAAGGCAAGTCACTGAAGGCAAGGATATAAATTCCATAAATAACAGAGTTCAGCAACAGCTAAGGCTGTATCTCAGTTTAACTAAAGATTCAGCTTTCAGTCTTCCAATACGTGGATGAAGGGTACCAGAGCTGTGTGTCTCCATGCATTGTTCAGGTACTAAGCATACTGTAACTGAGAATTATTAAAATGAATATCACTGGTTAACTACATTTGCAGGCTGCATTCTGAATCTGTGCTCTGAGTCAAGTATTGCCTATCCTCTTACAGCTGCCAAAAAGCCATAGGAAAGCCGTAATGCACATTCAGTGAATTCATCATGATCACAGTCCCAGACCCAACAACATACCCAGATGAATTTACTACTGCTTGACAAGCCACAGTGTGCTGATCTGGTATTAATGAGTGTGCAACCACTCTCTCAGTGCTGATGAACATGAATTGGACCCAGAGGATGTCTCCTTGTACACAGTGGCTGAACATTTTTACCTGCTTCTACAAACAAAACTGGAACGTCTCCAAACTCCACCTCCCTGCACATCCTGCCACAAAAGAAAAAAACTGCAGGAAATTGACAGAGAGATGGATGACAGTGGGGAGGAAGAGATCCACTGTAATGAGTCTGGTCCCATGGAGCAAAGCTCACAATAATAATGATTGGCATAAAAGAGTCCCAAGATAAGCAGTACACCAATTATCACAACAGGAGGTATTTGCTCATAAGAGAATGGCTGTGACAGCTATACATAGTAGGATTCCCCAAGCAATGAGGAACATATGATAGCACTTTTCAAGTATTTTTATATATGTATAAATTACTTTACAGCTCTGTTTTTTTGAGAGTTACTTTCAAAAGGATCTTTTCACTTAAGGACCTGTTTGCAAAGAGGTATCTGAGCCCCAAGATGCAAAACAATGTGTCAACACAACAAAGGAGTGGAAATATTTAGTATGCTGGGTATAATGACAAGTAGCAGGATGGAATCTCAGAAAGAAAAGTTGTGAGAGGTATCAGATTTAATACAAGTATTTATAGCATGGATTTATTTGTAAAGATTTCAGCATACTACAACTGCTACATCTAGCCAATCATAACAAACACACAGCACCAGAGCGATAGCTGCTAATATGCACGAGCTAATAGCCTCTTCCTATCTCTCAACTTGAGGATCAGGGATGTAGTATGACACCCCTTCAACTCTCAGTGGATATACAAATAAATAAACAACTGAAAAGTAACTGTGTTCTCATCTTTTCTAGAAAGTTGAAAGCTGCACAGTTTTCACTGTGGTAGTATCCACATAAATTACAATGTGAAATAAGCCCCAAAGTCATTATAAGCCATTTGTAGATTCACTGTCCGAACCTAAGAATTGACAATGCTTTTTCCACTTATCTCTGTCCCTCTCAGCGCTGCTTTGTGGACATAGCAGGACTTACAGAAAGCCAGAAAACTGCAAGATGTGGTATGAAGAAGTTTCATGACCTTTGCATCAATAGTGGGATACTCTCGCCACTGCCAGTGGTTGCCAGTGACTTCAACTGCGTGAGATTTCACATTTGCTTTTTACCAAGACATTTCTGTCAGCAGAATAATTCCACTGTTAAACTAGCATGTTCCCTATCATAAGGCAAGGTTTTATAAAAGACAGGAAAAGGCAACTTGATTTACATACCTCTCCGTCCAAGACTCTTCTGGAGGTTGTCTTACCCTGTACAGTCTAAAAGCAAGAGGTACCAAAGGTATGCACAACTCTTAGGCCATGTCTCAATTGCCCTTTGTGGTACCATTTATATTGTCACAGCAATGAAAGTGAACTCCTTGTGAATGATATGAATGTGCCAGAAAGGTCACACAATATAAAAATAAGGCTATCGCTATAGCTGTGCTTTCACCAGCAGAGTTGAATTCGCTTCTCAACGATAAGTATGAACAAATGTGATTATAATTACAATCAAGAGAAGTTTGGGTTTCTCTGAATACTTTTGTTTTCCCTGGAATAATCTAGCAGACTGTTGCCAGTCCAGGTAATCCCCAAAATAATTTGAAAACAAATTAAGTTACAGAATCTTCTTCCAACTACATGATCTTAAGGTCATTTCCAACCCTAACCATTCTATGATTCTACAATTTATGTGACTGCTGACAGACAATCAGTCCTATTCACTATCACAAATCAAATGAAGGACGCTCTGGGGAGCACAGGAACCAACTGCACATTGTTACTGAAGACAAAGTGAGTCTTGTAGCTCAATCATGAGTGATCTCTGGGTTAACATACAAAATGATTTTACAAAGTTATTTTGAGCACTTGGGTCAGTTTTATTCTTCTGTTTCTAACACAGTGTCTGCAATGGATCAAGTGAAAATAGAGGCTATTGCCTGTCAGCAGACAACATTTTCAGAAAAGTTAATGATGCAACAGAACTATTAGGATTTGTAGGAGGAAAGTATGAATGTAAGTAAGTGGAGAGAAAAGGAAGACAGACGAAGTGCTAGAAGAAACAACAGAAGGGTTAAAAAGAAAGGCATGTATTAACCATAAGCAGTTTCACTGAAACTGAAAAGATAAGCTGCCAGAAGGATATATATTACACAAAATACCCAGGTAAGGAAAACATGAGAACTGTGTAATGCAAGACCTTTGCCAAAGATTTATGAGATGGTTGAAAACATATAAATCAGTAAACAACTAGATAGATAGCTAAATAGGTGAATTATCTATACTGGTACCTACTCCTAAAGATTACAGAAGTAGGTCTAAACTCCAATCACCATTGCCAGCCAAGCAGAGCCCCAGAGACACAAGAGGACCCAGCAGCCACCATGATCGTTGGGTCCCCTGTCCGATTCCCATGAGACTGATGATGTTTAATATACTCACTAACATGACACAAACTGAGACACTACAAAGGGCTCTCCCATTAAACTGAGTGAAAACATACATGGTACTAATAAAGTCCCAACATGTACATAACTCATTCACACATTTTTAATATACACAAACTAAGGTATAACACAAACCACTAATGCTACCACCAATAATAATGATAAGGGAAATAACAAGGGAAGAGAATACAACCGCTCACCACCTGTCAACCGATACCCAGCCCAACCCAAGCAGCAACCTAGTCCTTCTGGGTAACTGCTCACAGTTTATATACTGGGCATGATGTGCTGTGGTACGGAACACCCCTTTGGTTAGTTTGGGTCAGGTGTCCTGTCTCTGCTTCCTCCTGGCTTCCCCTTCTCCCTGACAGAGCATGAGGCTCACAAAGTCCTTGATCAGAGTAAACATTACTTAGCAACAACTAAAAACATTGGTGTTATCAGTGTTGTTCTCAGACTAAAGTCAAAAACACAGAACTGCACCAGCTACTAAGAAGGAGAGAAATGACTGCTACTGCCGAAACCAGGTCATCAATAAATCCACAAGCTTCAGAGGAATTCACTGAATACAGAACTATAAAGGTAACAGGCAGCTTGAAGAATAAATTCAAAGAGGAGAATTACAGAACTGAAGGCAAAAGTGTAGACTAATAGATGTGATATTGCCATAACTAGTGACAGGCCACAGGATTTGTATGAATTCTGCAAAGCCTCCAGTCTTGTCCGGCTTTGTCTTGGCCAGACTGAAGCTTAATCTTGCATAGCTCTCTCAGCAAGTAACAACCAGATAACTGTTCCCCTGATCCACTTTACCTCAGCTTTCAATGTGTGTGGTGCAATGACAATTACTGCAATACTTTTGGTATGATTCTGTAACTAAGAGCCTTAACATAACACTATTTTGTGTAGAGCGAAGTGACTATGGACCTAGAATAAAATCACAGCATGGATGAGCAGAGACTTTGAAAACACAGGCACAGTGATATGGAGGTGCCAGGGTTGTAAACAACTCAGCAACAGTTCTGAGCCATTAAGGCAATGCAGCCCATTTTCTCAGCTTTTAGAAAGGAAAAAAGCAGAAACATGACAGGCAGAATAAAATCAGAAGTAATATGAAACTGTGGACCAATAAAGACAAGGCAAGAATTTGTCTGTGTTTGAAGAGGTTATGAAAATAACACCAAGCAAGGCCAAGATGAAACCATCATCAGTGTTCTCCTTTCAGCCAAGACCTCAGATGCTGATGGCTTCCCATCATCTCCTTTTCTTGATGAATACTAAATCCACTGACCAAAAGACCCACAGGGCTCAATGTCCAAGTGGAGAGAAGGAATGAGTGGTGTTCGCCGGGGGCTGATGTTGGGACCAGCACTGTTTAACATCTTTGTTGGTGACATGACCAGTGGGATTGATGTGCCTTCAGCAAGTTTGCTGATGACACCAAGCTGTGTAGTGCTTCTGGCACGCTGGAGGGAAGGGATGGGATCCAGAGGGACATTGATGTGTTTGTGAGGTGAGCCAGTGCCAACCTCATGAAGTCCAACAATGTGAAGTGCAAGGTCCTACACTTGGGTTGGGGCAACCACAGGCACAGCTACAGGTTTGGTGAAGAGATTCAGAGCAGCCCTGTGGAGAAGGACCTGGGGGTGTTGGCCAGTGAGAATCTTAACATGAGCTGGCAGTGTGCACTCACAGCCCAGAAAGCCAACTGTATCCTGGGCTGTACCATAAGAAATGTGACAAGCAAATTGAGGGAGGTGGTTCTCCCCCTCTATGCCACTCTCATAAGACCTCACCTGCAGTACTGTGCTCAGCTCTGGGGCCCCCAACAGAAGAATGATGTGGATCCACTCAAGCAGGACCAGAAGAGGGCCACAAAGGTGATCAGAGGCTGGAGCACCTCTCCTATGAAGACACACTGGTGGAGCCGGGCTTGTTCAGCCTGGAGAGACCTGGGGAGACCTTAGAGCAGCCTTCCAGTTCCTAAAGGGGACCTACAAGAAATCTGGAGAGGAACTTTTTCCAAGGGCATGTAGTGACAGGGCAAGGGATAATGGTTTTAAAAGAGGATAGATTTAGATTAGACATTAGAAAGAAATTCTTTACTATGAAGGTGGTGATACACTGGCCCAAGTTGTCCAGAGAAGCTGTGGCTGCCCCATCCCTGGCAGTGTTCAAGGCCAGGCTGGAGGGGGCTTTGAGCAACCTGGTCTAGTGGAAGGTGTACCTGTCCATGGGAGGGAGGCTGGAACTAGACAATCTTTAAGGTCCCTCCCAACCCTAACTATTCTATCACCATTGTTCTATGATGGTCTTGTTGAAAGCATTGTGTATTGGGCTTAAATAAACAGCAAGAGAGAAATAGGGATTGTAAAACCACTGGATTCTGGGAGAAAAGGCTTTAAGACAAGCATGAAGCATAATTCTGCAAACCCATTTTGTGTAACCTTATCATCAACACAAAACGTTGACACACATAGTCATTGGAAGCTAGAAGGAGAATGGAAATTCTTACATTTTCTCCTGAATAGTAATAGTTCTCTTCCTACCTTTCAGTGCATGCCGTGCAGGAAGGCTTTTTGGTTTTTAGGCACAGTAGCGCAATCAGAAATGTTTTTGCTGGAGCTCAGCTGTCTTGACCAGCCCCATGCACAAGTTCAGTGCTGCTGCATGCACAGAAGAATGGCTGTTTAACAAATGTCACAAGTGACATTTTGTTTCAAGACACTGCAGAAGACAGCTCAGGATATGCCAGCTCAGGCTGCCTAACCCATTTAAACCACTGGAGTGAAACACCATTATTCTGCTGTTTATCTCCATAGAAATCAAATACCTTCATTTTCTCATCCACATTTACCAGAAGATCATCTGACTAACAAATGTGGGTCGTCTAACAAAAGCGGTGTGTGGTGGGAATGTCATTCTGACTTGCTAAGTATGATACTGCAGTAGAACAAAAGATGGAAAATAAATCACACTACCACGACAATCTTACAATATTATGTTCTGTTTACACACAGACCAACAAACCTGTGGTGTAGAAGGAAAATGATTTCATTAAAATCTGTTCAAGTTTTAGGGAACAGATGCCTTTGTTTAATTTTCAGTTTGAATTAGCTTAATATGGTTTTAAAAATGCTGTTTTCTGAGCCAAAAGAAACAAAATGCACACAGAAATCATCGTGTCGTAGTCTTCACTGGCTTATACCAAAGAGACTTCTCAGCCTGAAAATACTGATCTCTGTCCCTTAAGGTAATGAATTAAATGAGCTGTTCAAATCGTTAGTTACCTCCTACACTGGTAATAAAAAAAAAAGATGACAGAAACCAACTGGTTGTCAATCTCAAACTTGCAGCAGCTACATTTTCTTTGCATGCTTTTTTTGACGTTTTAGGTGCAAGCACAGAATACGTGTAAGTGTAGGCTTACACACTGCAGACTGCAAAACGTCTTCCCAAGGGCCATGAGGAAGTCTCACCTAAAATTAGATCAGGTAAAATAAGTAGTACAGAACATGCTGCAGTTACACAGTGACATAAAAGTTAGGAAGAATTTAGCTTTGCAAAAGCATTCTTTTCAAAACCAGAACTTTTCAACAGAAAGGTATTTGGACTTTAAAACCCCTTTTTACTATCCTGAGCTAACAGAGAGCATGTTCTGTGTGTGCTTGTCAGAGAAGAAAGAAATCAGAGCAGAAGGAACTCAAACCCCTGACATATTTATTGTCAAAAGAAATTTTAATTTTCAGCGTTATTTTGTAAGTTTAGTATACCTAAAAGCCTCTATAATTAGGCACAAAAAAACCCTGTAACCCCAAAACAGCGAACAAAAAATGCTGAAAGCTCCAACTTATATAATACAAAATTAAATGTAACAGCATAGCTCTTCTCTCTCTTCTCCCTTTCCTCCCATTTTCCTCTTAACAAGTTTAAGTGTCATATTTGTGGATCAATATGGTTTTCTGAGTATAAGAAATAGCTTTTTTTTTTTTTTTTTCTTCAGGTTTCTCTTAATCTATTTCAGACAAAATGTTTAGGTTCTCCACAACATGCACACACTCAGTAAACCTTTATTTCAGCTGATAAATGTGCCCTCTGTCTATATTTAGCATGAATATTTTATGATTCCTACTCACTTTGGTTCTAGGAAGAAGAGGGAGGGCTGTTACAATAAAAACAAATAAACCCTAGGATTGCTCTCGAAAAGGGTAACTTGCTCTGCAAAGGTAGTTCTGACTAATGGTGAGGTTCCTCTGTCTGGTATTTGTAAACCTACTGCCTTGGCTCAGAAGTCAGTGAAAAAGGCTACTTCTTTCAGCTCTGCATCATGGCAAACACAAAAAAGAACTCACCCTTCCTTTGGCATAGTATATTCCCCCTTGCTATTCCCTGACAATTGAAATGGAGGCTATGTACCTCTGGGACCAGGTTTTAATTTTCTGCTTGTTCTTCTCCTATTACAATTCTCCCTGGAGAATTTGATTTGCAACTGCCAGACAGTGAAATGCTTTTAAAAAACATGCAATGCTAAAACAAAGAAAAGGACTCCACATATGCCATATACCTTGCTCTTTCTAAATACCCTTTGCATTGGTATAAAAACCTTGTATTTATTCCTTTCAACATTGCTGTCTCACTTGAAAACTCCCTTCCTCCCTCTCTTCTGGGTTTTAGTCACTGCCTGTTTCCCTTCCTTCAATCCCTCCATCTTTCCTTATTTTCTTCAGACTGAATAAGCAAGGAAACAAGGGAGTTCTGATATTTTGAACATATAGAAAGAAAAAATACAAGCCCAAACTCCTTTGCCTATCCACCCTTTCTGATAGAGGCATGACCTCACATGACCACCATCCCTACCAAAACCCAAATCAGTTCCCAAGAGCTGGGAATAAGGTTGTTTCCCTCATTTTTCAGTCCTGCAGTTAGCAGCATCCTGATTCCAGATTTCTGAATGAAGGAGAATGATGTACCCATTGTGTTACACTCATGTTCTGTAAAAGGCTTTCCAACACTGGAAACCAGGTACCCTTCAAAAGCAGTTGCTGCCCACTTCTGATGATAAACTGGCAGGAAACACATCTGTATATCTGATAGCATATCTATCCTAGAATTCTGGTTTTGTTTAAGACTCAAAACTGAAAAGTGTATTAAGATAATTCTTAGTTTCCGAAGCCAAATTACTGCCAGATTGACTGCATCCTTTTCCAACTTAAGTTTTGCATCCTTTTCCAACTTAAGGGTTTGCAGCAAGATAAAAGACACCTAAATACATTCCTCACATGAATTAACATTGTCTTAAACATGCCCCCTTTTTTCTGCAGTTTTCCATTGCATAAAGTCATGAATCTGTTATCTTGAGGGCACATTCACAGTGGTGATGATAAAACATGTTCTACCCTCAAGGAACCCACATTCCCATTGCACTTCAATTGATAACCATTTTAATGCCTACTATGATCCTTACTGTCAGTAACAGGGATCTGAGTACCTTTTTAAAGAGTCAGTCTTGCAGATTTTGTGCATACACTGAAACTCTCACCAAATGACAGAAAAAAAAACATAGATTTGCCAGAAAGCAAACACATCCTCAAATATTTTTAGTATATTAAAAAATAACCTGTGAAAACCTAAATATTTTGTATTTTAAAAAATAAAATGTGAAAACTTTTAAAGTCAGTATCTCATGTATGATTCCTGTTTTCTGAAGCTACACTGTAAATCCCAGGAGTTCATTTAGCCAAGGTAGCGTAAAGCAAATGCTGGGCCATGTGGCATCAACAGACAGGCACTGAGGCAATACCAAGAAAACCTGCAGGAGCTCTGATCTTCAGCAAGAAATACAGCTTCCTTCAAGCTAAGAAAGAACCTTTGCTGCCAGACCTTAGGACATTTCAGACCTGTAATCAAAGAATAATCTTAAAAATAAAGCTCTGTAATAGACAAAACTCCAAAATTTCAGGAAGTGAAACTGGAACCTACTAGTCTTTCATTTTCTCATGTTTTCCTTATCATTAGATGTTCCAAGGAGAAGTATTTACACACAGACAAGTTGGATTCTTTATACTCAGTGGATTTACAATTTATCTGATTTGGGTTCAGAGAGGCATAATGTATTTCTTTGATGAATTACCAACAATGAAGACTTTTTAGCAGGAATAAAGATTAAATACTTCCCAATTTAAGGTGAGACAAAGTTACCTGAGGTTAGTAATATTTGTTCAATCTCAGGAGTAACTGAAAGGGCAAAAAAGCAATTAGACACAAAGGAATTAGAATATTACAGTGTGTTTTACAGCAGATTTTAGAAAATATGCATAGAGGCTTACTTGTTTAATGAATTGTATAATATCAGATACTACTGAGCAACAGAAATGAGATTAAAGAAACTGTAGATAGACTCATGAGGCTTCAGTTTTACTTGTAAGAACTGCTGCATACAGACAATCTCTTATATGCTTCTTTGAATAACTTCAATGCTCTTTATTTCTGCTCTCCTTTTCTCCATGTCCCTATGTACAACTTCTGAACTGAGAAGTCCTTCAAGCACAACAAAGTCTTGATTTTATAAAGGCAGGGTGCTTTTGTAAGTGTTTGGTAGACAATGAGAAATTAAACAGTAATCCAGGATTCTGTTAGGAGTCTGATTTCCAAATGTTGCTCATTTGCCTTTCACCCATAATGGCATTTTTTCCTACCACTTTTTTATCATTACTGTGTAATCATTTTTCAAAGTTCACTTAATACTAATGATTTCTGCAGCTATTTTATTCAGAGGGCATAGGTATTCGCCTGAAGAAGGCAAAGCCTGTGAGCTGGTATCGAATGCAGAAACTCCACCCAGAAGTTTCAGACGCAAAATCTCACAATCCCAGAAAGCATAAAACTTGCTCTCAATTTGAACTATCATTTTTATCCACCACATTGTTCTCTGAAGCCAAAAGCACAATTTAATCTTTCAGTGTGAACTGCTGTATGATTGCAGACTTTGTCATGTAGATGTAATTCAGACCTGCATTACTCAACTGTAAAGTAAATGAGTTGACATCTACAGTTATTGTGTTTACATCAATGCACTGAAGTAACAGGACGTTATGTTTTACAAGCAACTGAAATAAAACAAAAAATAAAACCCAACTCAAAACTTGCTGAAGTTAGCATTAAGACAATTTTGAAAAAGTATTCAATTTATTAGGGAAATAAGAATACTGATCCATAAAATCTTGCTTCTAAAGTGGAAGATTCCCTGAAACAAATGAAGACCAAAGCAGAAATAATGTACATTTCGAGGAGGAGGATAAATCTGCAAAAATGCCTCACCATACGATTAGAAACTTTCAAGGACCATCATGAAGAAGCCACTTTATAATTAAAAAGCAAACAAAAAAGTGCTAGCATAGATGAAGTGTTTCAGGTGAAGTGTTTCTTTCCTAACTACAGACTCACAGACTCTTGAGAAACATACAAATCACAACAGTAGTAAGTGCAATTCTTTATTCTTGAACAGCTTCCATCAGGAAATGAGCAGCGTGGGAACAGGAGCCGCGTCTCCCACATCCCAGCCCAGTACCCCACCACTATGTTACCATGAAAATTAGACAAGAAAAAAAAAAAGAAGCTTATTTCTAAATGTATTTATTCACATTTTTTTTTGTATTCAGGTAACATAGCTGAAAGTGCAGTGCACACTCTAATAAATTAAGATGCGGACACTTCAGCAATCAAAGCTGCAAAAGGGTTTCAGAGCTCCAGGTATAGCACTCTATTAAATTACCACATTATGCAAAGGCCTTCCCAGAACAGGACTATACTGTGAGAAAGAGGGAGAGAGTGACGGAGAGATGGAGCAATCTACTCAATATTCTGATTTAGAAAAGTTTGAGAAACAATGCAGTAATTTGCGTGTTGACAGAGCTGTGGGATGGCCAACTAGACTGAACATATCTGGATGTCTCACGGAAGCTTTAAGAATATAAAGTTGTTTGTCCGGATGGACAAGAATAAGCAAAAGGAGATGCTGTATTGGCAGGAGTGGACATGAATTCCAGGAGCACTAATGGGGAAAACACTGCTTCTGCTAAGCCCAGAAGGTTGTAACCAGACACAACCACAGCACCAATGACCTCCGTTTCCACATGAGGAAGATGGCAACAGGACTGAGCAACACTGCCTATCCATTTCTCCAATAACTGAAGAATTTCCTTCCAATACCTTCTGCAGAAGCAGACAAATATTCCAAACAAACAATGGAAAACAGACAATGAGCAGCAACCTTGTTTGAGATTAACGAAACCACAGGAAGCAAAATCCTGGTGAACAGGACATTTCCAAAGGAAGTGCAGCCTCCTAAAGGTTACAAAAAATCTGTCCCAAACCTACTATGTTGTCTCCAGTCTGTAAGGATCCTAGGAATATAATGCAATGTCAGACACCGGCTGCCCTTGTCCTGTGTGTTGCACACCAGTGGTGCTGGACAGACTACGAAGGAATGCAGGTCTTGGTGCCTATAAATACATGGATTTGAGAATGTGAGTAAAAGAAAACTATAAGAGAACAGATGCAAGTAAAATGAACTTACTCAAAGGCTTTGTAAATAAATACAGCCTTTCTATTCCGTAAGATCTGACACATAGTTTTGTTACAGCTATTTCCACCGAACATGGTATTCATAGGTTGAGCTGCCAGTCTGGGGATGCCAAATGGATAAACCCAATACTCTTCCTTCTCTGTGCCAGCTGTGGTTCTAGTTAACCTCTACTTTCTGGCCAACGGTTTGTATAGCTCAAGTATTCTTCAGAAAGATTTTCAAATTAAGAAGAAGAAGGGGAAAAAAGAATTTGGAACAGGCTTTCATGATTTTTTCCTCAAGTTTTTGATGTGAAATTTGGAAGCCTGCCATTTTTTGCTGGTATGGAAAAAATATTTACATTTTGGGCAGTTTTTACCAAACTGTTCCGCGAAAAATGTCTTTCACTTGACAATTCTTTTTCAACCTTTTCCACCTCTATTTGTATTCTCTCTTTAAATCACAGATCTCTAGTAAAGTGAAAAAGATGGCAACAGAAAAATACAGTAAGTACAGTGACTGGGGGGGGGGGGGGGGAAGGCAAATAAACACCAAAAATCAAAACAGATTGAACGTCATTCCAAGTTTGTTCTTATTTCAGGAGAAATTACAAACAAACAGATTTTTGATATACATTCTTGTAAAACTGAATGCACTGCCATTCCATCTCATGCTTTCTTACCATTGACTTGCTTCTGACAGTTGTAAATAAGCATAAATTAGTAAATAATAAACAGTCTGTACATATCTCATTAGAACAATGAAGATGTAAAAGTTTTCTTCCTAACAATTCACTTGTCATCTTAAGTTGCTGTCTGTGAATTCTAAGACTTGATTTCAGATGTGGTTGTTAGGCAACCAAATGACAACCACTAGCATAATTCTTTCAAATAACTATTTTCAGCCAAATAGTGCCTATTGTCCTCCACTCCTAAATAGGATAAAGAAGGTATAATAAGTGCGTTTATATCAGTCAGGAACTAGATGAACCTAAGAACGAGAAAGAAAAAAAGAAATTTTGACTTCTGACAGCTCACCGTCTTAGTAACTACTGCACACAGTAATTAGATGTGATGGAGTCCATTAATCTTTACTAATGTTTTCTGTGAAAATCAAAGCAGTTTCATTATTAAATTCACATACCTGGTAAATCATTTTTGCATGCAGCAACATGGTGTCCCTTTTACTTCTTTAAGCCACTTAATTTTGAAAAGCCATACCATTGTTTCCAAGCGGAATTTCTGAACAACCAATCTTGTATTTTCTATTAGATCACAGAACAAAGTTTTTTTCAGGTCTGAAACACGCTGGCATTTTGAAAAGGATGGCACTGATTGTACAGGTCATTACACAACAGTCATTTCCTGAGCTTGCTGAAATCAGTTGGAAAAACAGCTATCACAACAGGACTATATTCAGTACAACAATGCTGTTTCCTCTGTAGAAAATATGTGTCAACTGATGAGACTATACTCAATTAAAGTATCAACCACATCCAGTGAACCCTAAACATAGTGCTTCCAGAAAGAGCTGCTTCTGGCAGTGCAGAGCTTCCCAGAAATCCCTGTTACTAGCAATGCAAGAAACTCAGCAGTTAATATGGAAATGCTGAAGTTAACAATTATAGAACACAAGATATTAATCTTTTAAAATATTCTACATCTAGAATCCACACTTTCCAGCTTCAGTACACAGGTCAAACCTCAGGTGTGAGATGATTAAAGGCATTAAATGCAAACCCTTACCACTCCTCATAGGCTAACACCAGATAGAACTCAAAAGATGGATTCCATGTGAAAATGTATACACGAAGCAAATTTTGCTTCCTGAGTGACTGCAGGATTTTCACATCTTTACGGAGATTAGGAAGAATGACATTGAAGTTTTCAGCTGCACTGAAATTGAAAGGGTCTGAAAATATTATCTGAGTTAGATTTTTTCTTTAAATATTAATAATTCAAAGAAAAAGCTTTCAGTCTGAGATATTTATGTATTCTTGCTCAGTTTATATTAATTCTTTAATTACATAAGATAGTTTCTTCATATTATGGTATTTGCATATAATGTTTGTATTATAGCATAGTTCCACATTGTGATTTCTCATCCTTTCTATGCTATTAAGATTTTCTATCTCGAATCAGGATTCCCCTTCCCTCTCAACAGTTCAAGAGAGGTAAGATGGCTAGGATTCTCCAATGTCCACATACTAGATCGAGAAATAGAACTGCCAAAAGGATATACTGTATTCTGGCAAACTTGTGTTTTCATTCTGCATTGGAAATTGCCTACCTTTTCAAGATGCAATTTTCCTAAAATAGCCCATTTTCAAGTCCACAAGTTCAGGATCATGTTTGCATTCAGAGAGACTTTTTTCTCTCTTGATCCCTAGTCAGAAGTGACCAACTGTATATATCATGATAAAACTTATCAATATATTATGATAGAAGCTGAACTGATGCCAGTGTATCCCATGAAATGTTTTGGATTTAATGCAACTGGGTTCTCAACAGCTTCACTAGAAACACTTTTGTTTTCACAAGCACAGACACAGCATCCTCTCCTCCTGAAAGGAAAGATGTCTTCTTCATGCATGAAAGAAAAGCCAAGTGAATTTCCCAAATATTACAGTGTTCAGATTTACATGTTCTCTTACAATACAAAGAAGCAGCCACTTACTTTGAAAAACAGTTCTACATTTGACAAATAAAAAAGAATAATCCATCATCTCTACCCGTTTCACACTTGATGAAGAAGCTTTTGGACACATTTATTTACCATTCCCTCCTGTTACTGTAAGGCCTGCGTTTTCTGATTTATTAGGCATTCCATGGAAATAGCTGAGCTGGCACATTTTCTACAGTGCATTCAAATAAAAAACAGCCCAGGCATCAAACGGAATGTCCAAATATCTCCAGGCTTGCACCTGTTTATGCTGCTCACCCAGCAAAAGCAGCCTCTGGGAGTTCCTGCCTGAATTGGATCCTCCTGTTTGTGCACTTGTTGCTAAGGAAGCAAATGAAAGGACAAGGCTTTCACCTGTGCAGGTGGAAGTCAACACTCCCCAGATCAATGCTATGCATTTCAAAAAGGCCTACCCTTGCCATGCATTTGAGACACTAGATCAGGACTCTGGAAAGACAGTACCTGTTCCTGCCCCTGGCACTACACTGACAGATAGGTGACTGACTTCAGGCAAGTCACTTGATCTCTGAGCTTCACACCTTATTTTTTTATAATAAGCTTGTCCAAAGAATTCTGGAAGCTAGAAGCTACACTGTTATCCCTCAGATAAAAAGGAAAAGCATGTTACAGCTAGGCTATGGCTATTCAATGCTCTAAAGCCAAGTGAAGTGCAGCCAAGTGATTGTGTGTTTTGACATACTGAAAACAATCCCAGCTTTTTTTCTTCCCTACAGACCTCTTCAAGAATGGAAAAATGTGTTTGTTTTTTTTTTTTCCCCAAGCTATTTTAGTGGAAAATTCAGAGTAGTCAACATTACTGCAGCTCAAAGCTTCTTGTGACCCATTACTGGGGTGACAATGTTAAAAGGGTAATCTGTGACAGCATGAAAAGAAATGCTTACTCAAGCTGAAAAAAAAAATCATACTATACTGAGAAGAAACAAGGATATGCAGCATATAGTCTCCCTTGTACCAGCCTCTAAACTGTGGTCAGATTAGGGGCTTTTGTTTGTTTGTTTGTTTGTGTGTGTGTTTTAATGACACAGACTCAATTCCTTCAAAAATGCCTGAGAAAAAAAACAAAGGTAAAACTCAACTCCATGGAGGAAAAAAAAACAAAACCAACCCCACCACCCCCCCTCCCCCGAAAAAAACAATCCCAAAGAAAATCCCACTCTACATAGGTAATCCCCCTTCCTCTGGTCCAGTTAAGTCTACCTCTCTACTTGGATAAATAACTTATTTCACCAGCTCATGGAACAGCACCACGTTCTGTATGTTTCTCATCTGTTAGACAACCAGAACTCACCTTGCTCATTTATCTAAAGTACTGAACTACAGGAAAGTGAAAGGTTACGCCAGCATCAAAGTGTGAAATGCTGATTTCACTGTATTCCTAAATTATTGTAAATACTTAAGACTAAGCAGGCAATGGCCAGACTGTGAGTAAAAGCGGACTCCAGGGGAAGTCTTGATAGAACCACCTACTGAGTAAAAGTACAGTGGAAAGTGACTAAGAAAGAGACATAATATCAACTCGTTTGTTTAAGTCACTTTGGGATTCATTTTCTCACAGATAACTTCCCATACTTGAACAAAATTTAGTTCCTTCACACGCCATAGAATTTATACTGCTGTATTCTCCATCGAAAGAAGGAAATTACATCTTTGCAAAGTGTGCAATAGATAAGGACACTGCCTACTCACACTAACAGTTATTTCGCAACCAGACAAGAGTTCGGATTAACTGTGACCAACAACTGCTGTACTGAAGCTAGAGAATGCAGCATCTCACAAAGTGCACATAAATGATGCTCTGTGATTCGTTCATTTTTAAATGTCAGCAACCTTCTGTTTTCTAAAAAAAAAAAAAAAAAAAAAAAGTAGTCCTGTAATTGGTAAAGAATGTACAGCATCATTCTAGTTAAAAGCAAAATCAAACCAGGCTGCCCCTAAACTATGGTACTGAATGAGTGAAACTGCTGATTTTTAATCAGTGTATTCTAGTTTGTCCTGTTTCAGATCATGGCCCTATTAAGCGACCTGTTAGTTCATTGGTGAGAGACATGTTTTTCCTTTCTACATGGACACACTAGTAATAATAGACCTCCTTTTTTTTTTTTTTTTTGGTCCCATGGAGCCATTTCAAAGATAGTCTGCAATAAGCTTTTCATCTGCAAATGTTTTTGTACAATTTAATACCATGAACTGTAGTATTATATACAAATAACATGTATTAAATTTCATTTGACATGTGGGAAAATAAAATGAAAGGATGAGTTTTGAAGCATAAACTGGATAAATAGATAAGATTCTACTTCATCATATTGAATAACTGCATCCTGGCATGGTGCACATTCATCATGAGGAGATACGGTTTACAGCATGCTGCCAAAGTCTAACTTCCTCAGACAAAGGCTAGACGATTCTGACAAATCAGAATTCTTACAGGTTTGCTTGCTATTGATGCATTATAGGTTCCTTGAAATTTTTTTGAACTGCAATTCATCATTACAGTGCATTAACAAGGTCCATAAATAGAAAAACTGTTAATTACACCTGCGTTGTGAGGTGTTTACTTTGCACTGCCTGCATTCCTTACATCCCCCAGGTTGCAGTGGGTTCCCCTTCCAGGCTGCTCCTCACCCTGGTTTAAGGACTGAAGAAGGCTGTCATCACTGTCTGCACCATAAGGAAAGACAGTGCTGTTCCTATCCTGCTGCTGCTGTGGGGCTGGGCCATCTGTGCAGCCTAAAAAGAATTTACACTTAGCAGATCTCTACCTTCTGCTGGGTTTTTGGTTTGGAAATAAGCTTTACTTCTGGCATTGTCTAAACTGCTTGATTCTGGTCTACAAGAAGCACTCTCAATACCCTACATTCTACTTTATTACTAAAAATTAAAGAGCACCAGTCACCTAATCAACACATCATAGAAGACAAAGATTCAGTTCCTGGTTGCTACCGCCACATTGTCAGTTCTGCAGCAGATGCCATTGTTGGCTGCAGTTGCTTGCCCTGCAGTGTTGCCAAAGAGGATATTAAGTCAAATTTGTCATAATTTGGGATAATGCATTAGAATATAATTACAACCAAACCAGTGGGATAAGATTCCCCATGTCTTAAAATTAGGGTAATGTAACATACATGGGTATTTTTTTTTCCTTATTGAAGTGAAACATGAAAGACTAAGTTAACCATAAGTAACTACATAAAATCTTTTGTTCTTCTCTTTTCCATTTCAGCAGCCTTTGCTCAGAATTACACTAAGTAAACTTGAGAACCAGAAGCATCCAAAGTTAAAATCCTTTCCTCCTCCAATGCAGAAGCAAGACTGAAACATATGCCTGGTATTACCCTAGGCAGTCACCAAGATATTGCACTGGCTGCATGAACCCACACCTGAGTCCAAAAGCCAACAAGGAGTGGGCATGAGGAGAAGGAGCTTGCCCTCCATTTCCTAGGGGACAGGGTCAGCACAGAGGAGTGTATTTTGACATGTATTTTTCCCTTGTGGTATTTGAGGCAAAGCAATGCCACCAAGCTGCAAGGGTTAAACCAGGGCAGCTTGGGCCTAGAATCAATGCTGGAGAAAGCCATGAAGTGGTATTTCCTATGGCAGAAGTGAGGACAAATCTCATGTCTAAGAATGATTAATTTCTTAGTAGACCTTGAAGACATTTCTTGTTGAAGTCCTTTCCTCAGAGGGAGCAGAGAGAGGTGATCTGTGGCCCAGTTGTTTGATATCCAAACGGAAGATGAAAAAAAAAATATTTCAGTCTAATACCATAAACCCAGCCTGCTTCTTTCTCAGTCACCAGCAATTTCTCCTTTAGAAAGGTCCACAAAGCATGCAGCTATTCTCTTGCTTCGTAACTGATGCTCAAGGACTTTTTTTACTGTGATGGTTAATTCTGAAGCTTAGCAACGTAAGCATTCCTGAAAACTATATGACCAGCTTGGACAAAATAAGGGTTTCTATGCCAATACAGACACACACACAGAAGCTCAGAACCATTAATTCATATTCCAGAAACTGCAAATACAAAAGAGTACGGCCATTGTCTGTCAAAAATTCCACTCTATCTTAGCTAACCTAGTTAACCTCGAAAAATATTTTAACTGTGACCTTCTGCTAGTTGCACTGCAACTTTTCCACAATACAGAGTAAGATTTCCTTCATAAGAAAACCAGGAAGAGACAGAAAAACAGGCATGGCTCTCTGAAGATCTAGAATTATAGAATGGTTTGGGTTGGAAGGCACCTTAAAGATCATCTAGTTCCAACCTCACTACCGTGGGCAGGGACAGCTCCCACTACACTAGGTAGCTCAAAGCCCCATCCAACCTGGAAGACATAGCTGTGGATATGGTCTCCTATAAGACAGATTTTTAAGCTCAAAAGTTTGTCTCCCTTAACTAATTCTTTATGTGACAAACCTGAACAAGAAGAAGATGCTCTTCCTGTTTCAAGGCAAAGTGAAGATTCCACCTGTCAAAAACACAGAAATTAAATGGACACTTGCATTACTCTGCATTTCTATCGATGGGACCTGAACTTGAAACTAAACCAATTACACAGTTACTGTTCTGACATGAGACAAGATTGACAGGTTTGGTACTGGGCTTTTTTACAGGTAGACTAAGATCAGGGAACTGTCTACACGTAGCACAGCAAAACTGGAATTCACTCTTTCCAGATCGTAATATACCTTTCAATACCATACAGAACTCCCACTAAAATCAATGACAGCGCCACAAAAACAACTGGAGTTACACCTGGATCTCTTAGCACATACATATACTGAAGCTTGAGGCTGTGTTTGGTTCAGTTTAGAACAATTTCCAATAATTTTTAGTGTTCACAGAAAGGTAAAAGAAAAAAAAAACTTATTAAAAGTAACATAATTAAAAAAAAATGTTTTTGGCAAGGGCAGACTAATCTTAAAACTGTGGTTTTATTAATGCCATTTTTGGAGTAGGATTTGAAAGTACTCAACTTTTTTCTGTTGAAGTCTGAACAAAAGCAATGCAATGACGAGAGTACAGTGCTTTACATGCCGTGTATATGGACTTGGAAATTTCTCAAAGCCAGTCTCCTCTGCATGGAAGCAAAGCTAGAAAGAAGAAAGGCTAATTCTCTAATAAACACATTGAATTACTATTAATGATCAGAATATAAATATTCAGTTTTCTACCATCCTGAAAACACAACAATGCTTGCTCCTAACCTGGCATTCTTGCATTACTCCTTCCTAATAGAAAATAAAGAAAAAAACAAAAATAAAAACAAAACCACAAAAACCAACATTACAAGATTGAGTATCTAACTAAAGGCATTTGACTGTAACTGTATTTCCTGCTGTCTTTCAGCAATCATGCCAGTTCTAAAAGACATCTTAACTTACTTTCACAGCAATTCTCAATTCCATTACAGCATTTTTGAAAGGACTGAAATACGAGCACAAAGAGACCCTTTAATGCGCTGTGCCAGTCTCCAAATATAACTATAAAACTAAACAAAAGTTTTGACATCCTGTGATTTAACTTTCTCAAACAGATGCAAAAGCTTCCCCACATGCAGGCAAGCCTTCTTTTAACAACAGAGGGGAAGGGACAGGTGCCCAACTTCATATTTGAAGGAAAGCAAAGTCTGAAGATAAAGAGTGACCCACTTAAAGCATGTTCCACTTTTGATTTGAGAAGACATTACCGCGGTCAGACAGCAGGGGATCTGTCTTGAAATTTGAAAATTCTTTATCTTTTGCTCAGCACGGGTAATGAGATGAAAGGGATTAGAGACCTGAGCTGTGACTGACAGCAGAGTAAGTTACTATTTTCTAGCAGCTGAAGATGACGGCAATGTCCTGTTATTCTTTTACAAGATGACTGCAATTTACAGCAGTTCTGCTCCTTTTTGTCTCAGTGAAAACATTTCTATTACCGTTATGCTTAAAGAGGGTTTGATGAACGATGTTTAGTAGCCCCATTTGAAGTCTTTCTTGACTGAAATAGTGTATCATTGTCATCAGCTGTCAAGAAACTTTGTACCTCTTTTGGAAATTTATACTTCAGCAGAGGCTGTTAGCAGGTTTGGGTGTATGTGTGCAAGCTGAAACTCGGTATTTCAAAGGGCTACATACGAGCCATACAGATATGACAGCAGGCTTGTAGGTGACCATATAGACAGGCTCCTGGCAGAAAACCCATGCCTCTCTCTAAGATTACACATTGCTTCTACATTCACCTGCAAACTCTGAGAGACTGCCTGTAACTGACATTTTAAAAGGACACACTGCAACAAAGCCCATGCGTAAATGCGAGAGACTACAGAGCCTGCATTTAGTCATGCATCACTACACAAATCAGGATCTATTTACAGGCCTCCCGTGGGTGCAGTACCACCATGACAGTATCTGTCGGCTGTGGTCTAGCTCGAAGAAGAATACAGAGCTTGCCCTCTAACCAGGACATAGGCTCAATGGCAGATCCTGGGGGGGGGGGGGGGGGGGGGGGGGGGAGGGAGGGGTAAGGGAGGGCTCAAATTAATTGCTCTGACCAAGCATGTTTTAAAAAAGAAAGTCACTGCTTGCTTTGTGTCTAAATCTGTGGTATAGAAATGCAAAATCTGTAACTAATGTTCTCTTTTGATTTCTGGGTATTTTTCTTGTTAATTGGATTTTTACAAGACCACCTAGAAGAAGGGTTCTTAGAAAGAAAGGAAAGAAAGGAAAAGGAAGCTCTCCCCCCTTCTGTCCCTCGCTCTTTTTTCCCCTCCATGAGCAGCCCTGGGCATCCACCAGCTGAGACACCAACACTGGTCTCCCTTCAGCAGAGATCCTGAAACTGAACTGAGGCTGACACAGGTAGTTATTACAGAAGATGTGACTGAGGGGAAGAGGGGAAGGAAAAAACCAGCTCACTGTTCCAACACTTGTTTGCAAGGGACTTTAGTGTATTTTTGTCAGCTGTTTGTGCCCAGGTCAGATCACAGTAGGAAGGGAAGAAGCTGCAGTTCCCAACCTACTCACTCCTCAGTCCTAGATTTTGAGGAAATTGATTCATGCATGACCTCCCTGCTGGGCTTGTGGAGAGAGGAGGGTAGGCAGCCTGCATCACTGTGCCCAGTGCCCTCCTCATCCAGCTCACCCTTCTCCTATTCCCCATCCACTGGTGCTAGGAAATCTTTCCCAAAGCTGAAAATGGGACAGGTTGAAAATGGGACTCTTTGCTCTTTCTCAGCTCAGTGAGATAGACAAAATCACATTACCCTTGCATGAGGAGAAACGGATGATATCTTCAGGGCACAGAGATAGCTGTAATTTTCTTTCCCTTGATGCTAAAGACATAATACACTGAGTTTCAGTTGTATTTGACAACAAAAAAAAAAAAAGAAAAAAACCCAAAACAGAAAATCACTACCACCAAAACCCTACAAAGTTATGTCTTTGTAGTTAAAGAAGAGACATTTCCTTGGGTCACTGCACTCCTGTTGGATTTGCCATATACGATGTGGGTGTGAGCAGCTAGGCAAACAGGAGCTGCAGATTTCCAGAAGGTAGAACTAGCCAAAATAATTGTTGCAGCCCCTGATGCAGCTGCTCTGCAGGACCTGTACTCATGGGGGCTTGTGATGCCTGTGCTGCCCTAATGAGAACTGCAGAGGAGCCTCCTGGAAATTTTGCTTTTGGTCTTGTTAATTGACTTCAAGGGAATTTGGGTCTTCTATTTAGGATTCACATTGCAGCAGGCTGCCACCTTACTTCTAACAGGCACTTCTTTGAAAAGCCAAGGAATGGATTAAGACTGTGGCTTCATTCACAAAAGACTCTTGAAGGCAAGATGATATGCAATAGAAGCACATGGAACAGTTAGACCTATCCCAACAGTAAGACTAAGACTGCAGGACCAGTGAATTTGGGTTGACCTGAAGAACTCATGATTCAAACTAAATAAAATTTTCAGCCACAGCTAGGGATGATTACTATAAATAAAATTTCTCTCATTGTTAAATCTCAAAGAAAAGGCAGTTAAGCCTAACAGAAGGTGACAGCACTGTCCTCGGTTTTGCTAGCTCTACTGTTGACAAAGGTTATAACTCAAGAAACATTGTTTTGATGAGACCATATAAATCCAGTGACACCATCACAAAGTTTAAAGTTAGGATGTATTCAAGTAGTTTGTTAGTGTATTATTAGCATCTCAATATGCTATACTCCAATAACCACAATATTTTATGCTGTTACTTGACAATGAATGGCTTTTGACAGAGGTCTTTTGACAACACTGTGCAGGCTATTGCATTCACTGTGCAGGGATTTCACATCTCTTTCTTTCCACTTTTTGCTATGATGTGCTTGGTTCAGCCTTTCCTTATGAATGGTTATGAATTAGACAGTCTAAAAAGTCACAATGCTTCCCTATTGTGACAATACTTTGTCAGATTTTCTACAGCACTAAACTATTCATTCACTGGCATCAGCACAAATTGTACCATTGTACTTCCTTCCTGAGGAAGGTTAGATCAAGGCTAGATACTTCAGAATACCTTGCCCACAGAGTTCCATGTGCACACTCAAGTGACAGTGCTGTGAATAGCAACACATACCCCAGAGCATTCTTTACCATTATTCAGATGAAATAATGCCTCCAAGACTACAGACAGGCTTTTGCATACTCATTTGGCTGTGAGTCTGCAACAAACAGAGTTTCTAAGTAGACTTCAGATCTCATAGTTTAATCTCGAAGGCCTGGTTTTAAGCATGCCTGATTTACAGAGCCTTTCAGACATACTGATGTTTGAATCAGAGACCAGAGCACATTTTTTGTCACCCTATTACTATTGCCAGCACAAATCAGAAACTGGAGTAAAACCAGAAAAACTAATGCTCTATTCTGGGTCTTTGTGAATCAGGCTGTCCCCAAATTATTTGGGATTTGTTTATGAGGAGGTCACGTCAGAGGTGACTACATACTCCATGGAATACTAAGGAATGGCCTTTTGTGATCTGAAGAGCAAGGTGAGGACAGCAGTTAGTTCTGTATTTTCCTCAAGCTCCGGGCCTAAGCTCACAAAACACCAGAAAACCAAACCACTTTCATATGTGCAAATACATTCAACTTGTTTCTCCACAGAGCCTTAGAGATCTAAGGTGCACCTAAGAAGGGTTCACCCAGGCAGGCGGCCACACAACCGTGTAGTGCACATTCTAGTTTCCCTGCCTTCCCTGTAGAGTGTTCCCTTCCCTGCCCAGAATGGGGGAAACAGCATGCCCTCTGACACAAGACCAAAGATGTCCCATTACTGCTAGTTGTTCTGTGCCACCACACAACTGCCACACCGACATTTCTCTTTCATTGAATTTGCAAGCAAGGTTGTTCACCTCAGCCTAGATCCTGGCTAAGAGCACAGACAGATCCTCTGGCCGTTATGTCAAGCCATTTACAAGCTGTCTGCGTCTTCTGCCACTGGAAAGGTTAAAGGCTGCTGATGCCATGCTAGTGGCCCCTTAACAGCAATATAATATAAACATCTTGCTAACAGGAGGTGCTTACTTCCTTTCCAGGGTTAAACTCCTCTGCTGACAGACTTCCTTCCCTGTCTGCACCAAGCAAACCCTCTGATGAGGGACAAAACATTAAGTCCACATCCTCATTAGTATTTCTTAACATAGAGAAAAAGGTTTCCCACAGAATCTTTTAGTTGTGATTAATGGTGTGAAGATATAGGTAGGCAAAGCTTGGCTGGGTAAAAAAGTACAAAGCATTTTTCATGGATGTCACCTCCAATTCAAAGATAAATTTGTTTCAGCTATTTATTTCACGTCTCTCTGTGCTTATGTGGCTCTCTCTAGTGAATTAAAGCCTAGTAAAAATATGCTTGCTTTTCTCCTTTGTACACAGAAACCACACCTAACTTGGGAGGTCCTTGGACTGGAATGGTTGGAGGTGAAAGAACGTTACAAACAAGTACTGTTTACATGCCATTCCAAGGCAGTACGGTACCCTTTCCTGAATGCCTCACTGCATTACATTGACATAGTTTGTCTAAGAACCCTGAACTACCAAACAAAATGAGTGCAGCTCCAGATGAAAATTGTTTTTCAGGTGGTCAGTTTTTAAACAACAGAATCCTTTCTAAAGAAAGCAAAATGTTTATCTTCCAAAAAGCCTTTACACAAAAAATTACTTTTGCATCAGAAAGGTCAACTTTGTAGTTTTGAATATTCCAGAATACTCATCATTGTCCATTAGAAAAACCTTGCATACAGCTTTCTCACTTTAACAGCAGAGCAAGTGAGTTTTGCATACGTGGTTTCTGGAAGCAAGAAGCAGAAGGACAAGAGAGAAAAATAAGACAGAGCAGTAGCACCAACAAAAGCAAAGTCGTCAAGATCAGTCAGCACATTAGCTGTAATACACATCTTGTGTGGGGATGGACATCTGTTTGCTAAGATAGAAGAAAATGATCAGGCATGAGAAAATCCAACTTCCAATACATGCTTTCAATCGTGCATGCATCCATCAGCGGCACTCTGAGCTGGTGACACTTTTAACTTCACCTTCTGCCACTGGTGTTACAACCACCTTGCAATTTCACATTCCACTCACTACCTAACAGTCTGTCTTTTTTAAAGCTACAGCTGTTCAATTCGTATGTTATCATTAGGAAGGTGAAATTAAGCAAATTGTCTAACTCACAGTTGCAGGGACAATGCTCAACAACAGAAATCCTAGAGAATGTGACACAGGAAGCCAAAGGAAATCTAGCCATGAAAAAAAAAAAAGGACTCTGCTCTAACTTTAAGTTCCCAGTGCACAATCTAGCAGCTATAAGGTGAAATATCTTGCAGCTAACAAGTTTACCCAGATAACATCACTAACTGCATCTTCCTGATTGTCCATAGAGTACGAAAGCTGTCTCCCTTTCATATGTCCTCATTATTGCCTACAGGCCAACACAGTAGTAGCAACTCTTTTTTTCAGAGGCCAAAAGCTATGTGGATAGCTTTCAACTGCCATCACAGGACCAGGACACCCACAGCTTAGCAAGGTCAGAGGCAGAGTTAGTAGCTGAGCCTGTGCATTATTTTTATTACAGCATTGATTCTTCCTTCCCCCAGACAGATAGAGATTACACTTCCCTGAGATCTCCTTTCTGTTCAATCAAGCCAAGTATGAATGAGAGAATGAAGGGACACTACAAGGACCAGTCTTCTGCATAACTGGTATCTGTACACTATCACAGGTCCATCTGAACACATCTGGAATGCAAAATGCTGCCTGAGCTACCCCCACACTATATGAAAGTTACGAGAGCTTGTAACCTCTCTTTTTACATGTCTTAATTTCCTCACAACTAAGGATATAATCTTAGAGAGTTCCTTAAATAAGGTTTTAGATGCAAAAAAAACCAACCCAACAACCATAAAACCCACAAGAACTTAAAGGAAATAACAGCAAGAAGGAAAGCACCCTACTGTTTGTATATATTTTCGTGTTTGGTTTTGATAAATCCATGCAGTCAAGACTCAAAGCACATGCATGGAAGGTAATATGTGCTCACCTGTGCCAGGCATCAAGAGATTAACATCACATGTTACAGAATCTTAAAAATGTAATATATTTCATCATAAGCATAGCGCAGAATGGAGATTAAATTCAAACCTGCTGGGAACAGTAAGCAAGTCCAATCCAGCCAGTGTAAATAAACTTTCAGTGTCAGAGCTTTGGAATGGAGACTATAAAAAGCTGGACCAAAGAAACAGTGGATCTAATACATTTGATGGATGGTTAGAATAAAGAGGACTACAGGACAGAAACCCAGATACTGAATCTCAGAAATAGAACTGGTATTGAATCTGAGAGTGTATACCACCACTCTCAGGTATCCACCTGAGTGAAGGAACCAGCACATAAATTACCAGGCCCCAGACAGCATCTTATCACCTAGTGCTGTGTCAGAATCAGCAGTCTAATCTCAATCACCTTAGATATGACTGGATCAAATCCTTGTTTTCCTCTCTATTTGGCTTTCCTAGTTCATCTTCTTATACAGCAGGTTTCATCTGATGTTAATGCTTGTGTTTCACACTGAAACACGAGATTTTCTTTCACCAAAAGGCAAGTCAAGTGGCTCTACAAACATGTCACTTGGTCAGCAACAAACAACACTTTTGGATACAGCCACTCCTTTAGCCCTGTGTGCTGCAGAAGATATCCAAACATGGACGAGCAGCAGCTTTTAGAGAGACACTGTGAACTTCACTTCTGACAAGTGAACTTCTAAGTAACACTCTAAGGTCAGGTTATGTCCAGATACAGATTTTATAATTATGTATATACCTACAAGTGAGTGCCACACTGTGTATCTCTGTATTGCTCAGACAACACAGAGCAAGATAATTATGAACAAAAATGAACAAACTCATGCAAGAAATAAGATATTTAAAGAACTGATTAAATCAAGCAGTTACTCCTTGGAGACTGGCAAGAAAGTGGATAGTCATTAATTTACCCTATGCCATAAGCTTGGCTTACAAACCCTCTCATTCCCTCCAACCAAAATATTCTTCTTACAAATCCACTATAGCCAGGTACAACTCTTGGATCCTCCAGGCAGTACTTTCCTACTGGTTAAACTGGCAGAGTTTCAGTGAAGCCATGGCTTTGTTCCTGACTGAGATTTGGGCCTTTATCAACTAACTCAAAATATTTAAAGAAGTCCTCACCAAGGAACAAAACTAGCTACATATCCATTCAGTGGTTTTCATCACAGATGCAGCCACTGCTGCTTTTCAATTTGCAAGCTTTCAAAGCAGAGCCAGACATGAAGCTTTTCAAAAAGGAGGAAACATTTATTTTAAAGTTAATCAATATAATGGATTAGACTTCAAGTGTTTGATACAATCCAGGGTGTGCTGAACAGTAAGCCAAATATTGGTCTCTAACATCCAGTAATGCCATTACTGTCAAACAAGAAAGCTGGACAGAAATTGCATTCAGACGACCCTCAAGGGCTGCTGTACCACTTAAAACATGATAGAGCACATAACAAAATTCACCTCTAGGTGACTGGCTCCTGCATGTGCTATGCTCTTGGGTGAACATCCTTTCTGCAAGTCTCTGCGGTTTTACTCTTGAGTCTGATGCTTCAAAACTTGTGCTTAGCTGTGATGCAACCTGGTGGGTTCCCAATCCTGCAAACACTTTCCAGGCAGATGCATTTAAAGCACCTTTAAGGCTAGGGATGCTTTGAGCTGTGTCTTTAAACTAGCTGTTCTCTCTCTGATGAGCACAGCCAGAGACCTGGGAGCGTGTTCACTGCACAAAGAAGCTGCAAGGGGAGTTGAGAAAGGGTTTTGGGTATGTGGCTGCAGTGTGTGATTTGCACTTCAAATCACCCACTGCATGCTGTCTTTACTTGAGATGGTCTGCATTTGAGCGAGTGTCAGGCAAGTGAAGTTTCAACTTAGCTCTCCCACCTTGCAGATGAAGGCTCCCACTGCCACCCTATGTGGATACTCAATCCAATGTCAGTACCACAAAAAAAAGCTAGATTATCAGCTTTTCACTAGCATTATCAACTGTCCAGGGAACTGTAACTACAGTGGCCCTAGTTCTCAAGCTTGTATGACTGTGTGTAGCACCACACAGCTTTGTGCAGAACAACCAGCTGTAGGTACCACAGACTCTCTCCATATCAAACACCCCAACAACTTCAGCCCTCACACATATATCCAAACCAGGTCTAAGGTACCTCCTGGGACACTGCCTAAACCACCCAAGCAGCATGGTGAATATGCCTTCACTTTGATCCTTCTACTACTGCAACTGGCTACTTCCACCTGAGCTAGCTGCTGGAAGCTGAGGTGAAACAGGAAGCTTTGGATGGTGATCACAGAACAGGGCACAGTAACACCAAGGAGAAGGAGGGGAGGACAGTAAAAAACACCCCCATATATTAACCCTTATCTTCACTCCATGCTGAGCTTATCCACAAAAATCAATAAAAAACCTAACCAAGAAACTTGAACTCTCTGAAAAACTGCTTTTCTAAACCCAGTGATCTCACCTCTAAGCTTCTGGCTGGCTGGAGGAATATTTCTTCTGAAATGCTTTTAGGGGTCATGGAAAGGGTGGAGAAACACTGCTACTCTTTACAAAGAGATAGCTGAACATCATCAACTGATGCCGCCTTCCCTATTTTGGGCTTAGGGGAGCAAAGGGCACCCAGATTTTGCTCTGCCTGATTCCTATAGACCCCTGTGCAAGATAGAAATGTTTTACTGCATAAGTTGTAGCTGTTAGCTTTGCTAACACTCTAAAATAAGGACAATGTAAAGAAATTTATACTGTGAAGCAAGAAGGGTACAAGAAGTTAGCTTTGATGTCGTTTCAGAGTCAAAGGGCAGAAGGTAAGAGGAGCAAGAGTGCAGCTGTAACAGACATAAAACGAATCCCACGGCACAGGCAAGTGAAATCCATTAGAGAATGTGAAGGGCTAAGTTCTGCTCGTCTTTACAAGCCTCCATATAAATTAAACAGATGCAAGTGGCAGCAGAAGCAGAGCGTGGCCCTGTGGGTCCAGCCAGGCTTGGGTACAGTTGTGGTTGCAGAAGGCAGATCTTAATTGGCATTATAAAACAATGCTCACTGAGCTAGCCCTCTTGGGGCTGCTGGGGAAAGGTCAAAGAGCAGGCTTTCAGACACAACAGGAAACATATCCTCACAAACAGCAGCAAAGATGATAGAAACACTTGAATCGCAAGATATTCTCCCACCTTTTATCCAAAGATCACAGGCCTTCGAGAGGAGAAGTGATTTCACTGACACTGGTTAATATTTCTACTCAAAATATGTGCTCAGTGAAGAATGGTATGACAATCATGTTCACTGATGGAACACCCTGTTGTTAGAGAAACTTTGTGAGAGAAAACTGTAAGGCACATAACCAAATTTCATATTATACTGATTTTTCTTTTCTAAATTTCAAAGTTTTACCATCTCTTCCTTCCTATAATGCACAGTAGGGAACTACATTTCAGTTGGGTTTAAAAATACATGCATTAAAAGAATATTCAAGTTGGCTTTTTTCTGTTGTGATGTTTGGTTGGTTGGTTGGGGGTTTTTTGGTTGTTTTTCTGTTTGTTTGTTTGTTTTATTTTGACCATGGCAATTGTCCTTTCCTCAAAACTTATTTTTCAAAACCATTCTAAAAATAAGTATAGCTGCTTAAAGAAAAAAAGTAGACTACGCAATTGACCTTAAAAATCTTTTTTTTTCCCTACAGTTTTGATAAAAAAAAATCTATAATTGGCATATCTCATTAAAAAACTCAGTTATGCTATAATAGTAATAAGTGGGTAGTGAAGTGAGGCTAACATTTTAATTAAGCCCTTTTCATTTCTAGGCTGAATTTCTTTATATTATGTGAACCCTTAAGGGTTACAGAAGTCTGTCCTATGGTCAAAAGCATGCTAAAAGCACCATTCCTCTGCCAAATCTCTCTCAACTACATGTCTAGTGTTTTTGTTGAGATCATTTTAACTCTTCTATCCAGTCTCTACATCTGCATCTAGCCAAAACATATAATTTGTAACAACCCATTTCAAGGCCCTGGCTTCTTCAAGCTGGGAAAGTGCATTATGACTGATCTTTTCAAGTACCCTCTTCAGGATAACAGCTATTAGGCAGGTAGTTACTGGAAACATAAGCAGCTTGGCCGCCTGATCTGTATCTGCTCAGCAACAGATAAGCTGCTCTTCCAGCCACAGAGACTGGGACTGCCATAAAGGTATCAGAACAACCACATTTCACACTCAATATCCTACCTAAGAGTGGCAGCCTCCACGTGTTCAGCAGGCAGTATCAGGCTGCAGGATGATAAACCTACCTACAGCTCCTTCTTAGTTGCTGGACAGAGAGGTAAAGACTCATGACCTAAAAGCATCAGAGTACCTGTTCTTTTTACTTCTGTCAGGTTAATTTATATCCCCACCATCTGCTTTCTGGCCAGATCACCAAGAAGTAAAACTTCTTCAAGAAGTCTCTAGATGTTAGCAGCTCTTCAACATCAGACTGACCATTTGAGCAAGGTCAAGGTCTTTTCTTTTTGTGTCAGAGAAGCTGACTTGATTTAATTGTCTTTCTGTTACCAGACTTCAGAGACAAGGATAACAAAGCAGTGAGGAAGATAACAGAAAAACATCTTGAGCATATACTGAGGACTGACTCAAATCAGCCAAACCTACATCCAGCTTGAAGAGAAATGCCTTAATAGACTAGTGTTCACCACATGTCAGCATGCACAGCATAAGTGCTTATAAACAAACACAAGAACTGTACTGTGAAACTGTTCCCTGAAAAACATCTGAAATCATGGCAAGACATTGCACTTATTTAATTACTTATTTTAGGCATTAGCCATTTTTATGTTAAGTAAGATTAAATTCAAATTTGGGGGCTGAGGGTTGGGTCACTTGCAAATACAGGCTTAAGCATTGTTCCCACTGAACCAGTAGAAGCTCTTCCATTAAGTTCAAGACAGTCAAAGATCTATCAACTTCTATGAAGAATACCACAACAGTAAGGGAAAGGTGGTCTGAAGAATATCTTGCAGCATAGCTTCTCCAAAATGTGAATGACTTGACATCCAAAAGATTTAACATATAACTTCAAATATGGATACCCACAGATTTCGGTTTGCAATTTATTTTTTGGTCCTATTTCATTTTCAGGGCTGTGAAAACAGCCAATGTGGGAGTTGAGATTTCATTAGCACAATGAAGATACCTAAAAAATTAACAATTTTTAAGAAGTAAACCCATCAAAAAAAGTTTGAGTGTGTGTGTTAATTACTACTTAACCTGAACAAACAAGAAATGAGCCAAAAACTCAGTAACTTTTCTATTTGGTTTAATTTCACCCTACTCAATCCACGTAATGCTATGTAGTACAGAAAACTTGGGCTACTTATGTGGGGTTGTATTTCACCTTTCAAATAAGACAGTCCTCTGCTATAAATCTGTATAACCCCAGTGTCTGAAACAAATCAGGCTATTGACAACAGGTCAGTCTCATGAACTGTATTTTCATGCACAGACTGAAAAAGAGAAGGAAAAAACATATGCTTCACTGGAAGATACTTATAAAGCTTAGATACCTTTTTAGAGGATGTTCCTGAGACAATACATACCTTACAATTGCAGAAGCAGAGGAGAGCTAAAAGGGCTGTAGACACACTTGTATGAAGCCGCATGGCCTTAATCCTGCTGTAACAGCTCTGCAGTATAGGACTGGTTTAGAGATACAGCATTTTGTGTTAATAAATGCATGACTATACATCCCAGGACCAAACGGGCTATCCTATCTCCTGCTCAGCCTAGAAGGTACAAAGGAAATGGGCCAGCAACAGAGCCCAGCTGTCATTCCCTTAACACTTGCCAACAACCGATGCTCACTGAACCACTACCACTTACACTATTTCTTTTTCTTCCTTCTCAACCTCCACTTTACATCATACATATCACTTGTTTTTTTTCCATCCCACTGAAAGTCCAGCTACAACCCTGGTAATTCATATTCGTCATACAAATACCACACTGCACATACATTAAATGCAGAGTTTTGCACAGCTCTCAGGGTAACAGCTACACGCTCCCAGCACCGTAGCATTTGTTTGCAAGCTGTCACTGCTTGACTGTTCAGCTACAGTTTACAGCAAACTGATAAAACAGGGCATGAACTGCTTCTGCTACACTAATTCAAAGGGAGAGAGTTCTGAAAATTAGTTTCCAATTCCCATCTGACACTCACCTGAACTGAACTATTTCCACTACCTCCTGTGCTGCACAACTTTTCAGCAAAAGGCTTAAAAGCAAATAACTTTTTAAAGTATCTGTCTTGACTCATTGATGTTTTGACCAAAATTTTGAATCTCTCACTGAGGCTGTTAAGGCTTAAAACAAACTTCAAACTGCAATTAGTACCAAGAATGTCTTAACTGTTACTTCAAGTAATCCCTGATGTTCTGCAGTTACTGAGGAAGTTTAGTTTCTCCATCTGTCATCATCACAGGTAGATGGAACCAAAACTGTAAGAGACAAAATTAAATAAGGATTAAGAAGATCAGTATATTAATGAAAGCCAAGGCTGGACACCCAAGCAAGGTCAGAGAACACCAGACTCCTTCGATAGCCAAGCTGGGACCAAACCTGAAAAGGACCTTACTCTTGCCAGCCAGGCTGCTGAAGGCTTTGCCACTTGAATACATATGAATAAACAAATCCAGAAGAGTTGTGTGACCGAGAGTCACACTGAAGTAGTCATATAAAGCACAAAAAGCTTGCGGTTAAGGTACACGAAATGTTGTTGAGGAGAATGAAGGAAATGAACATGACTGCGTAGAGTCCCGAGATGGACACCTCACACGTCTTCAGGCAAAGGGTATGAACAGAGAAGTCAAAAAGGCTTTTCCTATTAGAAGAGGATAGAGGAGGTGACAATGTACAAAGCACCACATAAAGAAAACAAACTGGCCTGAGATATCCTGACCTCCTATCATCTCCCTTTGCCTGAAGAGCCACTCAATGCCCATCAAAACCCATTTAGGTACTAACACTACCTCTTCATTGAGGCACAGAATGAAAAAATCTCAAAATGTTCATTCTGTCCTTTGTTTTATTTGAAATGATGTAGCTTTACTTGAAATGCTCACTGTGCTCCCTCTGTTCTGATTAACATAGCATTTACTGCCTGACTCATTCCCCTCTCCTTGCAAAACAATGTAGGTTTTATTCCCCTTTGGTGTGTGGTTTTGGGGGTTTTTTTAGGGGTTGTTTTTTTTTTTTTTTTTTTTTTTTTTTTTTTTTTTTTGGTTTTTTTGTTTTTTTTTTGGTTTTTTTTTTTTTTGTTTTTGGTTTTGTTGTCCTTTTTCGGGGGGGGGGGGGGGGGGGGCTTCTTTTGTTTTGTTTGGGTTTTTTTGATTACCTGCACCATTGTCTGGCTTTTGCTGAAGATCACCCAGCTAAATGAAATTCCACAAGCAATAATGCTTGCACAATTAGTATTTTGCTATGGTTATCTATCCCTACTTCAAATAAAGAGAAATGGCAGTTTACAAATTATGGCTTTCTATTGTTCCACAGCAAGATCTTTTTAAATCATTCCACATCACATCACTGCAAATAGTAAATGTGTTCTGCATGCGATCCATGGTAAATTGAATATGAAACCTGTATAATGGGATTTAAACCTAAAAAGCTGTTTCAATAGCCCTCTATACCAGGGCAAACATCTTGGCAAACATCTTAGAATCAGGAATCAGCATGATCTCAGCAGGAATTTAGGAGCCAGACAAATATGT